>NC_140209.1:25645358-26245358 GCF_951802725.1 Rutilus rutilus
TAATAATAATAAAAACATTACAATTGTAAAACTTTCACAATAAAATCTCCAAAGTAATGTTGAACCAACATAAAGACGGTGTGTTTAATAGTAAACTGAGCGCCCACACACAGCTACAGTAAACTTCATAACCTGTAAGTTGATGAAAACACAACGTGATGCACTTACTGATTAAGATGTGGCCAAAACACAGATGTCAGAAACTCCTTTTTGGTAAAATGTTAATATAAGTAACAACACATGCAAGTGTCTGATTATATATAAAGCCACAATATCAACTTTTGACAACACAGTGTTTAATTATAAAAAAAAAAAAGTGTGTGTTTTCCATTTCCTGAAAAGTAGCATTTGGAGATGTGAAGTTTCCACCGGACAGTGGTATAATTACATATTATATATGCGTTATAATCGGTTTATCACTGTAATACAATATTCAATTGAACTGGTTTGCAAAAAAACTGAATGGAAAGTAGACTTAGACCCAGTAGAACAAATAAATATATATTGAAATCAATTCTAGTGATGCACGATCTATCGGCCACCATCTCGGTATCGGCTGATATGTTCATTTTTAATGTTACCATTATTGGCCGGATAAGAAAATTTGGCCGATATATTAAAGCCGTTTTATATTATGTATTATTTCCTTCAGCTGAGACACTTCAGATGCGCAGTGTTTATCATGATGGTTTTGAACTGCTTGAAATATGATTGAAATCACTTCAAAAACAGAAAATACAGTAAAGTGCAAAATGTTCTGTCATATAGGCTACATAAAATTATAATAAGAATGATGGCTTTAAATTGTGAGACTTTTGTTTTTGTAATCAGGCTCTCAAAAATTATCAAAAATTTGGGTTTAGATTTATCGGCCAATATATCGGTTATCGGTTTTGAAATGTAAAGAATTATCGGTTATCGGTCAAAATGTTCATATTGCATCCCTAAAAATTTCATATTTATGATTCATGTCATTCTACCCCAGTGCAGTTATCGTTTTCTGAACCTTCATATTTTATGTATATTTCCTGGTTGAATGTGGATGAATGACTTCATAAGTTGTATGTGTATTAATCTCAGAATGATTTGAACACAGTGAAGCTGTAAAGTAGCATTTATTTCTCCGACAGATGTCATAATTCTGCTGTGATTGTGTTGTGTTCACAGAGCACATTCAGCAGATCATGACGCTGGAGGAGTCAGTGCAGCACGTCGTGATGACGGCCATACAAGAGGTATTCAGTTTCTGTGCCACGATAACACTGATAAAACAGGACTCAAAATAACCACTGTTCAGTTATTAATTATTTTACTGATAATGCAGAAACATTTTACAACACTTCAGTGAGCTCTGCCAATCAGAGAGTCTGAGGGAGTTTTTGCTAATGTTATCTTGTGTCAGCTAGCTAGCAGCATTAAAGACCAGAATCGGGTTTTCTGATGTAAAAATATAATAAACACAACCCAGACTGAACTATTTCTTAATTCATAATCATTTTGGATCATCAATTCTAATAATCCCCTTAAAAGTAGTACTGATTTTCTAATACACGTTTCATTTGAATCAAGTGTCTAATTGCTGTGATTCATCCGGTTGGTTTGATTTAACACTCAGGACTAACTCATTCTTTGTCAATAAGTCTATGGAAATATGTGTGGACATTTTATTTTTGATTTATCTCGGCTCAATCCGAGCCCTCGTTCATGCCAGAAGAAGAAATTCCTGTTTTAAATATTATTTGATCATATTATAATATTTATGTAATGTTATATATCATAATGTATTTGTATGAATGTACACAGCCAGAAATCAATTAAATAATAATTGATAAATTACGACTAATTTTGTTTATAAAAAATATTGAATAATTTGTATCATACTATTAATATATTACTTGCACTTAAAACAATAATATAATTATGTAGTATTTTATAGAATATTATATATTTTTTGTATGAATATGTATATTTAGCTAGAAGCCAATGAAGTAATTATTTATGATAAATTGTTTAATTTATAGTATAATAAATATATATAATATTATTTGATTAATTGCAATTAATATCATTCAAGATATATATAAATACTATTAATATAATATTACTCAAATGTTATACTATAATTTTATAATATATTATATTTAAAAAAATATTATATAGAAATGTAATGTTGTATTTAAATTAAGCCAGAAGCCAATAAAATAATTATGATGTATTGCTTTATAACATAATGTAGAAATAATTTTCATATAATATTAATATATTACATAAACGTAATGCTAAAATATGATTATTTATATAGTATTAAATAGAATAGAATAATGTATTTGTATGAAAATGGATATAGCCAATGAAGTAATAATTTATTTATAAATTAAACATAATTTTGATTTATAATATAATGTATAATATTATTTAATTTATAACAGTTCATTTTATTCATGATATTATATAGAAATACTATTCATAATATATTATTAATATAATATTACATGAACTTAATACTATGTTTATTTATATAATATTAAACATTTATGAATGAAGTAATAATTATTTATGATTAATTATGATACATTTAATTTATAATATGTAGACTTTGTAGAATTGATTACAATTTCATTTATAATTTAATACAGAAATAATATTCATGTCAGTGAATACTTTAACATTTACATTATTAATGTAAAATTACATCAATATAATACTATAATTTTATAACTATACAATATGATATAGAAATATAATATTGTATTTGTTTGAACTGATATAGCCAGAAGCCAATACAATTATTATTTAAGATAAATTATGATTCATTTAGTTTATAATATAGAAATATTATTATCATATTTTTAATATATAACAAACTTTATACTATAATATGATTATATTGTACTAAATAGAATATAATAATGTATTTGTATGAATATGGATATAGCTAATGAAATAGTAATTATTTATGATTATGATGAATTTGATTTATGATGTATAATATTATTTATGATTTATTTCAAGTAATTTAATTTTTGATATAGAAATAGTAGACAATTTTAACATGATTAATCTAATATTACATAAATATAATACCATCATTTTATAACTATATGATATGATCTAGAAATATAATATTGTAGTTGTATGATCTGATATAGCCAGAAGCCAATTAAGTATTATTTATGATGTCTGATATAATGCAGAAAGGTGCCGTCACAGTGTGTTTCTCTGTAACTCCGTCCCTCAGGCTTGTTTTCCTCATTCCACAGTGATGATGAATACAGTCTCCTCATTGATCTCTGTGTAAACTCAGCCTTCTGGGAGAAGAGAACATGTATATCTAAAGAGCAACAGGCTGACATGTGACTCGATCTAATGAAGACGTTACTGTGTGTGTCTTTCAGCTGCTCACCAAAGAGCCTGTGCAGTCAGCAACTCCAGAGTCGTACGGGGACTTCGACAGTCAGGTGAGTGTGTGTGTGTGTGTGTGGTGTTATGGATCGAACAGGCTCCTGTTTTCCTTCATTATCTCACTCTCTTCTGGCTGTTTCCCTGTTCCACAGTCCAGGAAGTATTATTTTCTGAGTGAAGAGACCGACGACACGTCCCAGCACTGCCGAGAGCTCCAGCAACAGGTGACCCGAACTAAACGCTGGTAAATGTGTTCAAGAAACCGTCTCTGAGGTAAAAGCTGAGGTGTGTGTGTGTGTGTGTTTCAGCTGTCAGTTCTGACGGAGGAGAAGTCCTCTCTGCAGCTGGAGGTCCAGTCTCTGCGGGAGCGTCTGACCCACTGCGAACCGTCTGACGTCTCCTCCACCATCACCAACAAGAAGCTTCTGCTCCTGCAGAGTCAGATGGAGCAGCTGCAGGAGGAGAACTACAGGTGTGAGGCCCCTCGCGCAGCTCCGCCACGGGGCTCAGTAGCTCCGCCACGGGGCTCACTTCACACTGATCCTCCACATCTGACTCAGAGTTATGGTCTGAACTATGAGAAGCGTACAAAACATAACTTTTCATGTGAAAATACAAATTTCAAGTTTTAAATGATTTGATTGTGCTAGATTAGTCATGTAGACAAATGACATAAAATTAATCTTTAATAATTAATCACTATTATTATTATTATTGTCGTTGTTTTTATTTATAATATTAATTATTTGTTCGTGCTAGATTAGTCATGTAGACAAATTACGTCATTAATCATAATTAATCATTCATAATTAATCAGAATTATTATTAGTTATTATTGTCGTTCCATTTCAATTATTATTTCCATTTTTATTTATATAATTTTTGTGTTAGATTTGTCATGTAGACATTCCTTACACAAAACGTCAATCATTTTTTTTTACTTTTATTAATACTATTAATATTGTTTTGGTAGTAATAGTAATAAAATTGATTGATAATATTAATTTTATAATATTTATATAATCATACAGTATGTAGTTTTTAATTATTTCATTTAATTTTATATTATCTAGCATTTGTATAATATAAACTAAATTATTTATCAAAATAAATAAACTGTACTATTATTCTTTACTTATACAATGTCCGTTCATACAAATACAATATATTTCTATGTAATATATTGAATAATTAAATATAAAATGTAATATTTTAGTAATATTATGGTATAATATGTTATTTCCATATTATATTGTAAAAGTATTCATAGTTAATCATTAATTACTTAATTGCATCCTGGCTTTATCCATTCATACAAATACAATATTATATTTCTATATAATAATAATAATAAATAGCTAAAATATTGTAGCATTAAGTTTATGTAATATTATATTAATAATATTAATTGTATTTATCTTATATAAATTAAGTTTTATAAAATTAAAATTAATCATAAATAACACTTGCTTATTTGGCTCCTGGGTATATCAGATCATATAAATACAATATTATATTAATTATAATATTATAGTAGTATATAATTTTACATTAATAAAATTATGAACATTAAATTAATTCATAGTGCTTGTTTTATCACCACTAAAACAGACCGGAATAAGAACTCAGATCCAGTGTGATCCAGTGTGAATGCAAAGACTGCCGGGTCCTTTTTGTTCTTTCAACCTTAATATCATATAAGCATCAGCGATATGAGATGTTAAAACATGATGTGATCCATTAATACTTGCACTTTTTCTCTTCTCTCCTATTTATATATATATATAAAAATTAAAAAAAGTGTATATATATATAATTTTTTATTTTATTTTTTTTTTTATTTTTTTTTTTACATGTACTGCCTTAGACTAAACTGGGAAGGGTCATAGCTCATACATATTGTTGTTTGTTAGTTTAACTGCTTCTAGTGTATTTGTAAGTTGCTTTGGATCAAAGTGCTAAATTATTATATTTAAATGTAATTATTATATAGATTTTTGACCAAGCCGAGAGCCTGAATCGTGTGTCTGGTTGTGTGTGTGTGTTCAGGCTGGAGAGCGGTCGAGATGACCAGCGTGTGCGAGCAGATGTTCTGGAGCGAGAGGTGACGGATCTGAGGCTGAGGAACGAGGAGCTCACCAGCCTCGCTCAGGAAGCCCAGTCCCTCAAAGATGAGATGGACATCCTCAGGTCAGAGACGGAGACATGAAGGGCCCTATTTTAACAATAAGCACATGATCTACAGCAAGCACATTTAGGGCGTGTCCTCCACTTTTGCTAGTGTAACAACGAGAAAAATGGTTGGCGCATGGTCTAAAAGTGTTGTCCCTATTCTCATGAGTAATGGGTGTGTTTTGTGTGTGTAACGTGCAATAAACCAATCAGAATCTCATCTCCCATTCCCTTTAAAAGCTAGTTGCGCTCACCATGGCGGATTCGCTATTTACATGGAGGAATTTGCAAGCGGAAAAACTGAACGCTTCTCTAGCGAGGAAACGGATCTGTTGATGAAAAATAATCAAATAATTAAAAATATTGCGCCATTGACTTTAGACCAGGTTTCAGTTGATCAGTGGCTCAGTCTATTCCAGTCTATTGCCTCAAAATAGCAATGCGCCTGAACACACCTCATTCTCAGACCAGCTGCCCATGGGCACAAATGCATTTGCCATTTAAACAACGTGGTGCAGGACGTGAAAATGATAACTGCGTTGGGCTGAAACTAGCAAAAGACACTTGCATCACGCCTGACGCTGCATTGCACCGGGTTTATGATAGGGGCCGAGATCCTAACGTGAAACACGATCTTCCTTCAGTCGTTGATCGCTCGTGTTTGTGCTTCAGGCACTCGACTGACCGCGTGAGCCGCCTGGAGGCGATGGTGGACACGTACAAGCGCAAGCTGGAGGATCTGGGGGATCTGCGGCGACAGGTGCGCCTGCTGGAGGAGAGGAACCACGTGTACATGCAGCGCACCTGCGAGCTGGAGGAGGAGCAGCGCAGGGCCAACACCATCCGCTCGCAGCTCGACTCCTACAAGAGACAGGTGAGGACATGAGCACTAGTGGGAGCGTCCACATGGACACTGCTAGGGCTGCAGCTGTCGATTATTTTAGTAATCGAGTATTCTACCGATTATTCCATCGAGTAATCGGATAAAACAATTTGTGGTAATAAAAATAGAACCAAGTGAACAACAGCCTTTAAAAAAAGTGTACAGGGCTTAAAGTATTCCGGCTTGAGGGCAGGTCCGGCCTCCGGCGCAGGCTAAATTTAGATCAGGCTGCAAATTACAGTCGGAGGCACTTTAATCTGACTTGAATAACACACCGGTCCCCTTCAACCTACCTGTCACCACTATTGCCACCCGCTGGAGAACTCGACTGTTATATATTTGTCCTGATTTTCCGCGCATTTGTAAAAAAAAAAAAAAAAACTCGCCTTTCCCGCACTTCTTACGGTCCCTGAATGCATCTCACACGCAGCCTCGCTCTAACGTGCTTCTCTCGGAAACCAAAACAATGACTACGCGGATGCTGTAGCTAGTGTTAATGGCTTATTTACAACTTTAAACATCTAAAAGAAGCGGCGATGGGCGCAGGGCAGGTGGAAGACAGGCCTGTTGTTGTGGATTATGTAAAATAAGTTTCGCTAATGATCGACCAGACGAGTCATCGGATAAAGAGGCGAAGAGCAGCAAGTTCTACGATTGATCCACAGTGAGTGTAGAGTTTATATGCTTATTCTGTGGAGCAAATTCGGGCGAGCGGGGTCGCTGCGTTGCCGCGCTTATCACCGGCGCTAAAATAAGCACTAAAAGGCTCTGTCGCTCTCATGAATTCATTCGCTGCATCAAGTCTGTCCATACCCGGTACCCCGCACGAGAGCATGGTGTCGGACTAACCCCGCTCCGCTACGTGCCTCCGTTCTGCAGCCGTGCGCGCGGTGAGACAGGTGTGCACAGGAAAGACACGCGGAGCCTGATTAACGAAACATGTATGAGACTTAATCCTTTATTTACTAAATAATTTTGAAAAATATTAACTTCACATTTTGGTCTATACTTGTATTTTACCTCTCATATATTAAGTGTTTGCACAAATTGGAAATAAATGAGGTCCAAATGTAGAGTAAATGTGTAATAAAAAGTGTAATACAAAATATATATAGGCCTAAGCTACATTGCCTATACACAGTAGTCTCTAACATTTTTTTTGTTTTCCTTTTTAAAGTACCGATAAGAGTACCGTTAAAGTACCGGATCGATAAGGAGTATCGATAAGAGGAGTAGTATACTTAACGATACCCATCCCTGTATCATATTACATAGTTTGGGGTTGAACTGGAGTGACAGTCCTATAGACTGTGAAAAACTTGCTCTTCTACAGTATATGGGCTCTTCGACTTGCTCTTTGTGTAACCTGATTTGGCAAACCTCGTCAATAGAGGATGATGTAGCTGCAATTTGTTTCTGTCCAGTACAGCTACAATATGCTAATGAGACTACATGAGAAGTAGGACATATTATTTATTATTGTATCAATATAAACAGTTTAGATGCCCTTCAGACTTGCAGTGTAGAGATGTAGGCCAGGACTATATAAGATTTTATAGAGCTGTGCTTCCAAAACAGTGGACCAAGCCCAAAACATGTAGTTGACAGTTATTTAAAAATTTGGTTTGGCTTATTAAAAGTGCTCACCCCCTGCCGCCTCAAGTTGCCACCCCTTTAAAAAATGTATGGCTCCGCCACTGTGCTGGAGACCACTGTATTGTGTGTTTTAGGTTATCTTTGCCAATAAAATGTATTCAAATCTGAATTACATAACATTGTATTGGCTGTCAATCACGATGGGAGAGTAGACGAGTTAGACGAGCATGTCCACCAGATCTTGTGGGGGTTTTGCATTAAGCCATTTGTGGTGCCCTTACCACATTGTGCCTCATATACTGTAAATGTTAGACCCAGTGACAGGCTGGCATGAAATGGCTTGCATAATACTAAGTAAGGAGGCCATAATATTTTTGACTCATGGCTTAAGTTAAGTTTCTCCAGCTCTCCCAAGGTTGGCAAAAAAAGAAAGAAATGCATCTCAAAATGCATCAGATTGATGCTTTAAAATATGGCATTTTCAAAATTTTCTTCCTGGGGGATCATGCCCCCGTACCCCCCTAAAGGGGTAATATCCTTCTCACCTTTTTCACCCCTGACCCGTTTTCATGCCTGAAACGGGCTTGGTAAAAAAAAAAAAATTCACTTTAAGCCCTGAGTGTAACGTAAGTGAATCAATCAAAACTAGCTTTAGCTGGACAATAACTTTATTCTAAAGCTGCTGTGAAGCCAAAACAATCTGTTACTGTAATTTCCTATTATACAAATATATATAACAAGCAATAATAATTGGTTCAAATAAAGTATCAATATAAGTAATCAAATGGGTTTTATTCAACAACACTGTTAAAATACACCATGTAAAATGAATGATATAAACTAATATAATCATAACTTATGTACATTACGTGTTATAACAAATGCCTACAGAGGGCGCCAACAGCCTGGTGATAGTTTGTGTTACACTATGGCATGATCAAATCCTTGTTTTATTTTGGCCAAACAACATTTAGTTCAAATGTGCACTTAATCTTTAATATTTGGTCACTTCTGTACGATAGAAATGCAACAGCCGCTGTAATTTCTTGAACAAGAACGTGCACATCAAAACATGCAAACTCAGTGCGAAGTTTTAAACTTTTATTTTGAAATCATGACAAACAACAATTAGAATTTACAAACATTCATGCATTTATCTCTCAGCATGCAGAGCTGAGGTCATTTTAACGTAATCCGCACACATGTAAATAATAAAAGCGTTGTGCTTCTCTGTGGGAAAAAAACTTAGAGAGTGAGTGAAACTTAGCCTTAGTGAAGCTATTCCCAATAGCACTATGCTATATTATTATTTTAGATGTTTTTAAATATATTGCGTAGTCTTAGAAAGCGGTCTAATATTGCGGCTCATGGACTTCTGTCTGTGGAATGCACCACTTCCAGTTTTTGCCGGTTACTTGACACAGGTAAATTGCAATCGAGGATTTTTTTAAATCGAGGAATCGTGGCAGCCCTGGACATGGGCTGATGTGCACTAGAGTTCAGGAAACAGCTGGACAGATGAACGAATGATGGGTGTTTCCTTTCTTCAGGCTCACGAGATGAGCGCTAAACACTCGGCAGAGGCCATGAAAGCAGAGAAGTGGCAGTTTGAGTACAAGAACCTCAACGACAAATATGAGACCCTTCTGAAGGAGAGAGAGGTACAGAACTGATCACTCACATCTAATGAGATTCACTCTGTGTGATTGTGAAAATGACTCTTACAGTAGCGCTTTGTGTGTGTGTGTGTTGTGTATGATGTAGAAGCTGATATCTGAGCGAGACACGCTGAGAGACACGACTGAAGAGCTGAGATGTGCTCAAGTGCAGCAGCAGTGTTTAACAGGTCACACACTCGCACACACGCACACTCTCACACTCATGCACACTCTCACACACTCTCACACACTCTCTCACACACACACACACACACACACACACACATTCACTCACTTACACTCACACTCACCATCATAACCTGACACCATGTACCAGCAGAAGCCTGTGCTGTGAAGCACCCCTCCATCGTCCAATCAGCTCTGTCCCTGACTGTGTGTGTGTGTAGATTCTCTGAGTGGAGATTCAGGAGCGGTTGGCAGCTTGGCATCAGAAATCATGCCAACAGAGTTCAGGTGAGAAACACATCAGAAACAGTGACACTGCTGACTTTAAAGTAGTACTTGTTTGTTACAATATTTACTAATAATTTTTGCAAGAAACATTATATAATTTTTATTTATTTATTTAAGTAGATAATTTTTATATTAATAATTTATATTTTAAATATATAAAGCATTATTTACCTATGTGTTTGACTTAGTGTTCCCAATTGTTTTAGTAACATTGAGATACTATTATAGTTTTTATTTATATTTTGAATTAAATTTATTTTTATTTCATTCTAGTTTGTTTCAAGTCTGTATAGTTTTTATGAATTTATTTCAGTTTTAGTTATTATAGTACATCAAATTAAACTAAAGGACAATGAGAAATGTTGCTTTGGCAGCTAACTAAAATAAAATAATTGTAAGTTTTTTTAAAATATATTTTCATTTAAAGTTTTTATTGTTTTAGTTGACTATAATAACTGTAGAATTTGTAGAAATAGCTATAGAAATGCCCCTATATATACAATTAAATTGAAAGGAATTCATTTTTGAGAAATTGAAGTTTCATTTTTGGGCTAAATGAATTCTTTCATTGATTTCATCACTAATATTTTGTTTAAAATGTTCTTTTTGGGATAAATTGTATATATTATAGAATATATGTATATTACATAGTATATTTTCTACTGTGATATAATATAGTAATATATATATATATATATATATATTATATCATATAAATTGCACAGTATATATTATATCATATAAATTGCACAGTATATAATTATTCAATCTGATAATCACAAAATGTAAAGACTGACCGCTTGAATTATTTCAGTAGTGGGTAGTAATTGTTTCCATAAGTAGCTGGTAGTGTGTCTACTACTTCTTTAACATTTCAACAGCTTAGCAGTTTCAAAACACAACATTGATCACACACAGACACAAGATAGCGAGTCTTAAGGCCAACTCACAGCGCACAGACAGATCAGTGTGTGTCTGCGTCTGTTGGCGTTGGTCAGGGTTTGTTTTCACCCGACTGAACTTGTTCACTCAGTGTTTGCTGGTGTGTGGTGCATTGTGAACATGACAGATATGTTTCATAAAATTATAAATCCAATGCCCAACTTGTTTGCTGGTGTTTTCTGTGTGTGACAGGGATACAGTTGTGCGTCTGCAGCAGGAGAACAAGATGCTGTGTGTTCAGGAGGAGTCGTACAGACACAGACTGGAGGAGCTGCAGACTCAGCTGGAGGAGTCACAGCGCTGCCAGAACACACTGGAGACTCAGAACAGGTGTGTGTGTGAGAGAGAGATCAGGAGCGAGTCTGATGAGTGTTTCAGTGTGTTGGAGGAATGTGAATGTTATGCACTGATATATGAGCTTGATATGTGTATCAGTGGCACATGATCCTTCAGAATTAGTCTGAATTACTTCAAACTTTTGAGCGGTAGTGTACATTAGTGGTTGAAGGACTTCAGATTTTTTAAAGTCGACATTTATGTGATGAAAGTCCAGTCGACTAGTCACTGATGACGTCATTAATGAACAAATAAGCCTTAACCTCGAGCTGAGACTCGAACGCTGGTTGCCTTGTGCACAGCTGTGGCATATGACACACCACTCCTACATAACAGCTTATTTTATTTGGGGTCGTTAAATTTCTCACAGATTTCTGCACAGAGTTTATAATACATTTCTGCGCTACTGAATGATTCTGTGCGCGCGATCTTCATGATATGCGCCTCTGTGTGTGTGTGTGTGTGTGTGTGCGTAATGCAGCAGTAGTTTAGAACAACGGTTAACTTACTTGTACAATAAGCTGTGTAAAGCGTGTATTCATGCGATCAATTTTGAGCATCCAAACGGTATAATCAAACATATCTTGTGGAGCTCTCTGACATTTATTTGTCATTTTAACTGAAATGGAGTGTAAAAGTGGACTTCAAAGATTTATTATCCTGTTGCGCCCTCTAGAGGCCATGAATGATCATGACTAGTCGACGTCAAGCTTGAAGTGTCATGGCAGAGCATTACAGTGGACTGACTAGTCTGTTCAATCCCTTGTGTGCATCATCATTTGGCGTCTGACGTGTTGTCTGTGTGTGTCAGGTTGAGTCAGCAGCAGATCTCACAGCTGGTTTCTCAGATCGAGGAGCTGCAGAGAGCTTTACAGGAGCAGGACAGCAAAACTGAGGACGTCAGTAACTCACACACACACACACATCTTAATGACTGAACTCATTCCTCACATCATGATTGTGTCCGAGCTAAAATCACTCATCTGAAGTTGTCTAAATCCACACACACACACACACACACACACACACACACACACACACACACACACACACACACACACACACACACATCTTAATGACTGAACTCATTCCTCACCTCATAATTGTGTCCGAGCTAAAATCACTCATCTGAAGTTGTCTAAATCCACACACACACACACACACACACACACACACACACACACACACACACACATCTTAATGACTGAACTCATTCCTCACCTCATAATTGTGTCCGAGCTAAAATCACTCATCTGAAGTTGTCTAAATCCACACACACACACACACACACTGCTGCTGCTGTCTGATGGATGATCTGCCTCTCAGCTGGAAATCACCACCAGTCAAATCCCAGTGAAAGTCATACATATGTTTCTGAAGGAAACTGAATATTTTGACAGGAAACACTCATCACGGATGTTCAGTGTGTGTTGAACGGAGGACTCAGAGGCGTATCTCCTCAGACAGCAGTGACTGAGTGATCTCCATCTGTTTGTGATTTATGTAATATCACTCACCTGATCACCTGATCCCAAAGCAAATCCACTGTCTCTGTCTGGTTGATGAATGTGTGGAATCTGTAACTTGTTTTGTTTGCGGTGCTGAAATTAACGCCTGCTCGTCTGTTTTTGTCCGCCCACTTCTCCTAATCGACCAATCATCCGCCGCCTCAGGTCATCGTAAGTACTGCCCGTCTGTTCTCTGATTGGACACTGATTGTTACTGTGTTTTAAATGTGCTGTGATGGACACACACTGTCATCTGGCACTGTCTCACGTGTTTGTTTATTTCCCGACAGTCGTCGCTGTTAAAGAAGAAGCTGGAGGAGCATCTGTGAGTGTCTCTGATCTCTGTGATGCAGCATTACTCATCAGACGTGTGTTTTAATGTTGTGTGTGTTTTCTGCAGAGAGAAGCTCCACGAGGCTCATTCTGACCTGCAGAAGAAGCGAGAGGTCATCGATGATCTAGAGCCGCCGGCGGACAGTAACAGTGAGTGAACACAAAGGTCAAAGGTCATTCTGATTATCAGCACTATCCCCCAGATCATTTCATTCTAAGAATGTCAAATGCAGTGCAGGGACTTCTGGGAAGGCTTTTGATTTGAAGCAGTTCATTGAATGAATCTTCTGAATGAACTGATTTGTTCAAATGAATCAGAGTCAGTAGAGTCCGGAGTGTGTTTGAATCGTTTGCATCGGTTCATTAAAATATGACGACAAGCAGTGGTTTTGAACGGGAAGGAGTGTTTCTGAGAAGTGGTCTTATGGAAACATCTGTGTGTGTGTGTGTGTGTGTGTGTTTGTGTGCGTCAGTGGCGAAGAAGGTCGATGAGCTGCAGGAAATCCTGAAGAAGAAGGATGAAGACATGAGACGAATGGAGGAGAGATACAAGAGATATGTGGACAGAGCTCGCACGGTCAGCTGACCTCAGCTTTACTCATGTGCATTGTTATATACAGTATATATATCTTTCTGCATCCTGTCATGTGTGTGTGTGTGTTTCAGGTGATTAAGACTCTAGACCCGAAGCAGAAGAGTAACACGGTTCCTGCTGAAGTTCAGGCCCTGAAAAACCAGCTGACAGAGAAAGACAGGAGGATACAACATATGGAGGTCTCACAGACACACACACACACACACACACACACACTTATACATGCACTCTCTCGCACACACACACACACACACACACACACACACACACACTCTCTCTCTCACACACACACACGTGCTCACACTCTCTCTCTGACACACACACGTGCTCACACTCTCTCACTCACACACGCACACACTCTTTCTCACACACTGTGACTCTGTGACACAGTGTGTTTTACTATAGTAATGATGGTCTTGTTCTGGTGTGTGTGTGTGTGTGTGTTTAGCATGATTTTGAGAAGACTCGCTCCAGACAAGACCAGGAGGAGAAGCTCATCATCTCGGCCTGGTACAACATGGTGAGAATATATCAGTCAGAACAGCTTGTGTTGTGTCCAGTCGTGTTTTACTATTATTTAAATACTAGTATAGCTTTTATTCATAGTTTGGTAACACTTAATAATGCTGTATGGGACCTTAAGTTTTACCAAAATATTAACTAACAATGAGCAATACATTTGTTACAGTATTTGTTCATCTTTAACATGATTTATCATTGTTAGTTCAAATTAACATTAACTAAGAAATGCTTTAGGAATTTTTCAGTGTAGTACTAACGTTAAATATATATATTTTTTACATTAATGTAAAGAGATGCCAGTATTTTTAATTGGCTTTAACTTTTAGATTTTCAGTTTAATATTTAGTCTTTTTTTTTGTGTACTTTTGTAGTACACAAAAGTACACTTTATCAGTCTATTAAGGTTTAATTTGTTTTCTTTATTTCAGTTTTAGTTTTTGATTGGTTTCAGTTTTAACAATAACTCTGCATGTGACATGCTCGTGTTTACTACAGTAAATCATTCATCCTTCAGTGTGTGTAAACAAACATTAAACACATTTACAGTAAATACACTTACAGTGGGAGTCTGTTGCTCAGGAGGGGTTAAAAGCTGAAATGTCACTCATATTTTTGTTATATTCCTTTATTTGTTATATAGTTGTGACATGGATTTTGATATAGATGTAGTTTTACAGTCAGGGTTGGTAAAAATGGCAGTCTGGAGAAACTTTGTGCATCACTTGACAATACAGGCTCATTTATTAAGCATATTTTTAGAGCATTTTTAAACCTTTCTTAATGTTAGTTAAAATATGACAATTTCTGCAATATTTTACAATAATGCTTCATTTTGTAATCACGACTTAACTTTATTATACTGAGGAAAATATAACCAATCTAATATTTATATTAAATGTCATAATATTTTAATGAAAACTCATAGTTATGACAGGATCGTAACAATGAAAAATTGTTGGAATGTGGTTATACTTTTATGAAACTGTCGTTGTTGCGCATTTTAAACATGCACCTCATAAACTGTCATTGTTAATGTAAACTTGGAATTGCAAAGAAATAAAGTGGGTACCGCGGGGAAAAAAAGTCAGAATAGTAAGAAACAAAGTGGGAATTTGGAAAGAATTAAAGTGGGAATTGCAAAGAAATTTAAATTAATTAAACACTAAATTGCAAAAAAACAAACACGGAATTGTGAGATATATTGAGTCTGAATTGCGGAAAAAAATTATGTTGGAATTGCGAGAAACAAAGTCAGAAATTGCTTTTCTATTCCGTGGTGGAAACAAACTTAAATAGAGGAGCAAGCTGAAATAATTTTCTGTAAACTCAACAGCACTTCACAGATATGCTGCATGTTATGCATTTAATATTCGACTGGAGCTCTACAATCCCCCCGTTCCAGTCATTAACCGTCCTCTCTCTCCGTCTGTGTGATCCTCAGGGAATGGCTCTCCATCAGAAGGTTGCAGGAGAGCGATCCGGATCCGGTTCAGGTTCGGCTCAGTCCTTCCTGGCCCAGCAGAGACAGTCGACACACGCGCGCAGAGGCCTGGCCCGTCTGCAGCCCAGATGAACACACACACACACACACACACACACACACACACACACACACACACACCCGGCAGTGGCCTAATCATGACTTCTCTTTCAGCACTTTGTGATCGTCCTGCTGAGAACGTAGATTATTATTATTTTATCGTCTTTTAGATCAAGTTTGTTTATTTTTAGTTGACCCGAGTGTATGTAGTTGTGTCTTATTTTAGTGTTAGTTGGGCTGCAGGAACGAACGAGTTTAATGAAGTAGATCAAAGTTTTGATTGTTTTAATGATGTTTTGAGGGTTTTATTAATGTTGTACGGTAGCTTTCTGTGTTCATCAGGGTAACGGTGCATGTGTGAATGCACTTAAAACACTCAGTGCCTTCAATCATCCCTCCTCTGACAGCTGTCAATCATCTGTGTGACACAACTCATCACAAACCAAACTCGCAATGCTGGGATGCCTTGAATGCATCGAACAAATGAAGTGCTTTTTTTTTTTATATATATATAAATAATTCTCATTTAATCATAGTTTGATTGTGTCTGATTAAATGTGGAGCTGGAAACGACACTAATCTGAGATGAACTGCTGGAGGATCTTCTACCCGCACATGTTGTCATTTGCATGTGGAAACTTGTTGCTGCTTCACCATTTTTAGAATGGTTGTTTTTTTTATTTCACCAAAGTAAGTCTGCTGCTGAAGGACGATCCTGTAGCTTGTATTTATTGATCCTCAGATCTTCACTACTGTACATTAAGAAACACTACTGATCTCACCCTTATCAGTCCAAACACTGAGGTTTGTTCGCTCACTTCAGAGGTACGATCTCCAGATGTGTGTTTGTTCTGCAGTTTTTCACTGTTTTTTTTCTCTATGAATGTTCAGTCACAGAGATGATGTTCAGTGTGTGTTTTATCACAGTGTTTTCATTGTTCGGTCATGTTTTTGGTGTTGGACTGATGGGGTCGGTACATAAATCACTTTAATCTCACTGTCCTTCTCTTTGCACTACAATAAACGAGATTATTGGTACAAAAATAATCAGTTTTTGTGAGTTCATTGTGACATCAGCTAAAGATGTGTATGTATTTAAGTCCCTCAAACTTGCATTTGGACATACATTTTGAGGTCATTCAGTAGTCACAGCCTGTTTCATTATACTATAAATACAGTTAGAGGCTCTAACTCATGTTCACAGGCGGTTTCCCATTACACTGCTACTTTTCTATTGTTTTTCAATGTAAACGTGCTAGACGGACGTCTTTAACCTTTGAGTTAACGTCTCGCACATTAAAACAGCGTTCTTAAAAACGCAGCCCTTAAGTTAAAAGAAGTTCAACTTTAAAAAATGTGTCTCTACACTAATCTACTAATCTCTACTTTTTTTAGTTCCATGATGGCGCATCTTAAACTGTGCATGTGACAACCATTCATGCACTTCACTGATTATCCTTCGTTGCCATAATCATATACTCAATTAACAACTTAAGAAATGTAAGAGGTTGTAAATTGCGATGTTTTATTGAACATCACCCACAAATTACTTACTTATATTGAGTCAAATGATACAATGGTAAAATAATTGAAGAGTTCAGATGCAAAAGCCTCTAAGTGTCATCTGAAACTTTCTTCTAGAATGATCATTTTTATGAAGCTTGTATATTTAAGTTCAGTATTTTCACTTAAATGGCAATGATAATTACCTATTATTTGCCATTTAAGTGAAATTACTGAACTTAAATGTACGAGCTTCATAAAAATGATCATTCTAGAAGAAAGTTTCAGATGGCACTTAGAGGCTTTTGCATCTGAACTCTTCAATTGCATTGTTAGTTATGAAGAGTTCCAATACAAAATTCCATCTGACATGTTTTCTTTTAAAATCTTTTATTTATTTTTATCAGGCTCCTATGTTTAGGTTCAGTAATTTCACTTTTATGTCAAAGAAAAGGTTATTAGTCAGTTATTGAAATGCCTTATTTTCACAAATGTAAGTTTAGTCTTCATAGGCTACATGTCTTTTTTTTTTTTTTTTGTGCAAAAATATCTAAGTCCACTTCTTTGGACAACATATAGTAAACAGTTGCAAAATCATTAAAGATGCAACTGGAAATATTGCAAATGATGAAAGCAGATTTCAAAAAATACATGTAGGCCACTGACTAAATCTTAGACTTAGACTAAACTGGGAAGGATATCACAGCACTTGCATATTGTTGTCCTATTAGTTTATTTGCTTCAATTGCTCTCCTCATTTGTAAGTCGCTTTGGATACAAGTGTCTACTAAATGATTAAATGTAAATGTAAACAATGAAGAAACTGATCCACACAGTAGGTGGAGCTGTGATGCAAGTGACTGCCGTGTCCTTTTCTGTCAGAGTTACAGCAGCACACTGACAGAATACTGTTGTTTACATGATCACGAAATCCATACTTGGTACTTGGTGAAATAATCACGTTCACCCACTATCATTAGTGGGGTTTGGCGGCTTTTGCATCTGAACTCTTCATATGTAGTCCATGACCCTGTGGTTGCCGTAAAGATAGTAATATTAAAGGAAAGATACATAAGTAGAAAACTAGAAGGCTTCAATAACTGTTAGATAATAATTAGATAATAAACTGTTAGATAAAAATAGAAGTAAAGTCAAATCTTTATTGAGAGCCTCTTCACTCTGTGAGCATGTAAGAAAAGGTGTGAACCACAACATTGAGACTTGAGATAAAGATAAGGGTGTGGTGGTGTGATAACATTTTACAGAAGAAACAAACAAATCCATATATGGTATTTCATACGATGCACTCATGCACAGTGGAAAAATACAGAATACAATATGTGAAAACACTTCCTTTGTGCAAACACTATCTCACTTTGTCAGACCCTCTGCCACCAAAACACCTACTCTGTATGTCTATAAGATCCCAAAGCAGTCTTCACAACATATTGACAGCATCTGGGTGATCTAACCAAGAGTCGTCTTCTTTTGCAATGGGAAAATCCCCACAGAGGATAGTAGCCAGTATTATAATTAGTTCAAAGGATGCTCTCTTGTGTTGTATGACCAAACCAAGAACTTCTCTGCAGAGGCGGACAGAGTACACAGCTTCATTACTTGAGTAAAAGTACAGATACCCCTTGCTAAATTTTACTCAAGTACAAGTAAAAGTACTACAGTCAGATGTCTACTTAAGTAAAAGTACTGAAGTACTTGTTTTTAAAAGTACTTGAGTATCAAGAGTACATTTTCTAAATATTGCATTACTACTGCCACAGTGCTTACATTGGTAAACACAGCAAACACTTGAAGCGAAAACTATCATTAACTTGTTCAGAAAATTGAAATAGTCTGGCGAGGTGGGGCCACGGGTTGGCACATTCCCGGGATGGACCTGCTGCATCTTCATCCATTGTTTCGTCCATGGTTTCGTCTCTTATCTAAATCTGACCATGGAGTTGACTTTGGCGGAAAGCTGAAGGTGATTGCTGATAGGCTGTCCCAATCAGTGGTGCCTTCACAATCCAATCACGTTTGAGAGGGAAACAACAAATTGAGGGTTTGAGAGGTAACGAGTGCATGGATCAGCCTTTCTGCATCAGGTAATGAAAGAAAAGGCCTAATTCTGGCAATATTCCTGGGATGAAAAAATACAGATTTTGAAATGTTCTTGATATGTGCGTCAAGTGTCAAATGAGAGTCAAAAATAACACCAAGATTAAGAATTTGAGAAGATGAAAATATTACACTATTTTCCCCAATGAACCCCAAACCATGCTTTCTAATAATCTCAGGAAGCATGTAAATATTAAAAAGTATAGGGCCAAGGACAGACCCCTGAGGAACACCATGACAAACCTTGTTTTCCAAAAAGGTAAGATTAAAACTACTCCAACACTTTACCAGAAATACCAAGCCATGTCTCTAGTCTCTCGATCAATATAGAGTGACACACCGTATCAAAGGCTGCACTCAAATCTAACAGCTTCAAGATGGTAAAGGCACCAGAGTCAGCAGAGACAAGGAGATCGTTCATAACTCGAACCAAGGCAGTCTCAGTACTATGTCCAGATCGAAACCCAGATGTAAAGGTTCTAAAGGCTTGTTCAAGGACAAGTGTGAATGAAGTTGTGACATGACAATGTGTTCCAGAACCTTTGGCAAAAAAGGAAGATTAGATATAGGCCTGTAGTTAGATCAGACATATCACACCCAGGCTTTTTGAGAACTGGTAATTGCAGCTTCAGGGCACAACTGTAACTGTGGCTGTAGCTCTAAATTATTGCTCAGCTCTTCTCAATATTGAAAATAACTTTTTAAAGGAAGAAAATGTTTCTCCAACACTTCCTGACTCTTCCTAAATCTCTATATCCCTATGCATAAGGAATCATGGATCTTCTTCCAGGCCTCCAGCTCAGATTTCCACAGAGCTGCTCTGGAGCGGATGAGCTGAGAGGCCTCACTCTTGCTCCCTTTGGCCAGACTTATACTCTCTTTGCAAATAAAAAAGACATCAAAGCCAATAAAGAGGGCATTTAGAGTGATGAATCCAGCTCTAGCAGACTTTGAAAGAGCTAGTGGCGTCCCTTTTGCCAGCTGCCCAATGTCGGGAAGGTCTGCAGCCAGTTTGGGAATGTTACGAGCTCTTTGTGCCTCCTGGAGCCCGGCCTCCTGGAGTGTTTTAACAACTGAAGCTCGATCTACCAGATCTTTAACACGCTTGCCCAATGCTCCAGCACAAAATACCAGTTTCCCAGCTGTAATAAGAAATCCATCACCCTTTACATGCTCCTGTCTACTGGCCTGATCCAGACAGTTTAGAATCTTCTCCACATCCTCCATATAATGTTTTAAAATATCCTCGGTTTTTCTACTATGCCACAGGTTGACTCCTACTTCAGTGACGCCTGTGACCAAACTATTTGCCCCACTGGTAACCCCCAGACTGGCACCTGCTATAGTGAGACCCAGTGACGCTCCTGCAGAGACGGGGGCCAGAGCAAGACCAACAATGGACAAAGCACCCCCTACTATCCCAACCGAACTGCCAGTCACAGAGGAGATACTGGCTCCCTTCTTCATCTTGTCCAGCTGAACTGCACTCTCTTCCAGATCTGACAGACACTTCTCCATTCTAGAGTGACACTGACTGAATAAACCAATGAAGCGCAGAGCGTATTCCTGAAAAATTAAAGTCAGCTTTGTGTGCTGGTCCATCCTAGACAATAATAGAAAACATATATATTATTTACAGCTTTCACGATGCATGAGTGTGAAGAAAACATCAGATCATAAATAAAATTCACCTTATTTTGCATAACAGCTTCAAATGATCAAGCATTTTGTGCATGGAGTCCTCGCTGAAGTTCAAGCTGATCTTCACTACAGGCTGAGCCTTCTTACGTCTGTAAAGAGTTTCAGCAGGATTAACAAAGACTTGCCTATATTTTTAGACAGGTATTTTAGAAATTATCGGAAAAGCAAATAAACTTTGAATTCAGATTAGTTTGACCTTTATGTTATGATGAATAATGAAGATGTTAAATTAACCCTTATAATACTTACCTATGAATATCTTTATACCACATATCACTCTTGGATCTGTGAGGGGGAAAAATACATTTAGAAATTTTTTTAATTTTGGATTAAGGATACAACATATGGAGGTCTCACAGACACACACACACACACACACACACACACACACACACTTATACATGCACTCTCTCGCACACACACACACACACACACACACACACACACACACACACACACACACACACTCTCTCTCTCACACACACACACGTGCTCACACTCTCTCTCTGACACACACACGTGCTCACACTCTCTCACTCACACACGCACACACTCTTTCTCACACACTGTGACTCTGTGACACAGTGTGTTTTACTATAGTAATGATGGTCTTGTTCTGGTGTGTGTGTGTGTGTGTTTAGCATGATTTTGAGAAGACTCGCTCCAGACAAGACCAGGAGGAGAAGCTCATCATCTCGGCCTGGTACAACATGGTGAGAATATATCAGTCAGAACAGCTTGTGTTGTGACCAGTCGTGTTTTACTATTATTTAAATCTATAGCTTTTATTCATATTTTGGTAACACTTAATAATGCTGTATGGGACCTTAAGTTTTACCAAAATATTAACTAACAATGAGCAATACATTTGTTACAGTATTTGTTCATCTTTAACATGATTTATCATTGTTAGTTCAAATTAACATTAACTAAGAAATGCTTTAGGAATTTTTCAGTGTAGTACTAACGTTAAATATATATATATTTTTTACATTAATGTAAAGAGATGCCAGTATTTTTAATTGGTAATCTAACTTTTAGATTTTCAGTTTAATATTTAGTCATTTTGTTGTGTACTTGTCATCTTTATAAGTCTATTAAGGTTTAATTTGTTTTCTTTATTTCAGTTTTAGTTTTTGATTGGTTTCAGTTTTAATAATAACCCAGCATGTGACATGCTCTTGTTTACTACAGTAAATCATTCATCCTTCAGTGTGTGTAAACAAACATTAAACACATTTACAGTAAATACACTTACAGTGGGAGTCTGTTGCTCAGGAGGGGTTAAAAGCTGAAATGTCACTCATATTTTTGTTATATTCCTTTATTTGTTATATAGTTGTGACATGGATTTTGATATAGATGTAGTTTTACAGTCAGGGTTGGTAAAAATGGCAGTCTGGAGAAACTTTGTGCATCACTTGACAATACAGGCTCATTTATTAAGCATATTTTTAGAGCATTTTAAACCCTTCTTACAGTTTTTTTCGATTGCTAAACGACAGTGGGCACAACTGGAGCTACATGTGCAAAACTCTAACTACAGTCTGCACAGCAGCAGTTCATGTGGACCAAACTCTAGTTCGTTTTTCATTGCTTGAACACAGTTTTCAAAACTCTACACACTTATCCCATGACTTTATCCACAACCTGCACAACACTGTGGATTTACAGCACTTTGTTCAAATGCTAACACACTGCTGTCAAAACTGTGAACCACACATTCAAACAGAATAGCTTTCAGCCTTGTGCCTTTCAAACACTGCTGATTGCAATCTCAGCTGAAAGGCTAAGCAGGTGTCTTGTTTTAGACTTGTTAGTGAACACACACACACACACACACACACACACATATATATATATATATATAGGTAGAGCTCAGAAAGACTAATTTTGGAAATGGAACAAGGAAGAAGGGTTTTGATGGGAACTGATGTTGATGAAAGCCTGTGGCCTGATGCTAGAGAGAGGCAGGATTAGCCCCTCAATTATTTGTTCGAATTACAGTATGTACTTTTAGTTTCTACCTTTTTTTTCCTCATTACTGTAATTCCGTAAATTACTACAGACTATTGAAGCAAACTGCTAATTTTCATTTACCTTAAAGAATTGGTATGTTCTAAAAATTTAAAAAAATCATGTGAAAGAATGTCACTCTTTTCTTTGAAGAAAATATTACTTTGTATGAAGTCACTGAAATTGTTCAAACTGTAAAGATGAAAAGTTAGTATTTTCTGTATTGGTGTTTGATGCTAGTGTTTTTTCTCTCAGTGTGTTCTGAGTGACAGTGTGTGTTATCTCAGTGAGGGTTGTGTATAGTGTTCGGCTGCACTGAGCCTGTTTTGAGCCATGTGTTAAGAGTTGTGTTGCTTGGAATGAGTTTTGCAGGTGATGTGAACTGTTTAGCTCAGGTGACTGTTGGTAGTGCAGACTGTAGTTAGAGTTTTGCACATGTAGCTCCAGTTGTGCTCACTGTTGTTTAGCAATCGGAAAAAACTGTAATGTTAGTTAAAATATGACAATTTCTGCAATATTTTACAATAATGCTTCATTTTGTAATCACGACTTAACTTTATTATACTTAGGAAAATATAACCAATTTAATATTTATATTAAATGTCATAATATTTGAATGAAAACTCATAGTTATGACAGGATCGTAACAATGAAAAATTGTTGGAATGTGGTTATACTTTTATGAAACTGTCGTTGTTGCGCATTTTAAACATGCACCTCATAAACTGTCATTGTTAATGTAAACTTGGAATTGCAAAGAAATAAAGTGGGTACCGCGGGGAAAAAAAGTCAGAATAGTAAGAAACAAAGTGGGAATTTGGAAAGAATTAAAGTGGGAATTGCAAAGAAATTTAAATTAATTAAACACTGAACTGCAAAAAAACAAACACGGAATTGAGAGACATATTGAGTCTGAATTGCGGAAAAAAATTATGTTGGAATTGCGAGAAACAAAGTCAGAAATTGCTTTTCTATTCCGTGGTGGAAACAAACTTAAATAGAGGAGCAAGCTGAAATAATTTTCTGTAAACTCAACAGCACTTTACAGATATGCTGCATGTTATGCATTTAATATTCGACTGGAGCTCTACAATACCCCCGTTCCTGTCATTAACCGTCCTCTCTCTCTGTCTCTGTGATCCTCAGGGAATGGCTCTCCATCAGAAGGTCGCAGGAGAGCGATCCGGATCCGGTTCAGGTTCGGCTCAGTCCTTCCTGGCCCAGCAGAGACAGTCGACACACGCGCGCAGAGGCCTGGCCCGTCTGCAGCCCAGATGAACACACACACACACACACACACACACACACACACACACACACACACACACACCCGGCAGTGGCCTAATCATGACTTCTCTTTCAGCACTTTGTGATCGTCCTGCTGAGAACGTAGATTATTATTATTTTATCGTCTTTTAGATCAAGTTTTGTTTATTTTTAGTTGACCCGAGTCAGTATGTAGTTGTGTCTTATTTTAGTGTTAGTTGGGCTGCAGGAACGAACGAGTTTAATGAAGTAGATCAAAGTTTTGATTGTTTTAATGATGTTTTGAGGGTTTTATTAATGTTGTACGGTAGCTTTCTGTGTTCATCAGGGTAACGGTGCATGTGTGAATGCACTTAAAACACACTCAGTGCCTTCAATCATCCCTCCTCTGACAGCTGTCAATCATCTGTGTGACACAACTCATCACAAACCAAACTCGCAATGCTGGGATGCCTTGAATGCATCGAACAAATGAAGTGCTTTTTTTTTATATATATATAAATAATTCTCATTTAATCATAGTTTGATTGTGTCTGATTAAATGTGAATGTGGAGCTGGAAACGACACTAATCTGAGATGAACTGCTGGAGGATCTTCTACCCGCACATGTTGTCATTTGCATGTGAAAA
The DNA here is from genome assembly GCF_951802725.1 of Rutilus rutilus. Lineage (NCBI taxonomy): Eukaryota > Metazoa > Chordata > Actinopteri > Cypriniformes > Leuciscidae > Rutilus > Rutilus rutilus. The sequence continues at coordinate 25,670,551 of NC_140209.1, forward strand.
CTTGTTGCTGCTTCACCATTTTTATAATGGTTGTTTTTTTTAACTTCACCAAAGTAAGTCTGCTGCTGAAGGACGATCCTGTAGCTTGTATTTATTGATCCTCAGATCTTCACTACTGTACATTAAGAAACACTACTGATCTCACCCTTATCAGTCCAAACACTGAGGTTTGTTCGCTCACTTCAGAGGTACGATCTCCAGATGTGTGTTTGTTCTGCAGTTTTTCACTGTTTTTTTTCTCTATGAATGTTCAGTCACAGAGATGATGTTCAGTGTGTGTTTTATCACAGTGTTTTCATTGTTCGGTCATGTTTTTGGTGTTGGACTGATGGGGTCGGTACATAAATAAATCACTTTAATCTCACTGTCCTTCTCTTTGCACTACAATAAACGAGATTATTGGTACAAAAATAATTAGTTTTTGTGTGAGTTCATTGTGAGATCAGCTAAAGAGCTGTATGTATTTAAGTCCCTCAAACTTGCATTTGGACATACATTTTGGTCATTCAGTAGTCACACAGCCTGTTTCATTATACTATAAATACAGAAGCCATTCACAGGCGTTTTCCCATTCCACTGCGCTACTTTTCTATTGTTTTTAAATGTAAACGCGCTAGACGGATGTCTTTAACCTTCGAGTTTGCGTCTCGCGCATTAAAACAGCGTTCTTAAAAACGCAGCACTTTAAGTTAAAGGTGCAGTGTGTGATTTTTAGTGGCATCTAGTGGTGAGATTTGGTGCAAACAGTCAGTCACTCAAGGCCAATCCTTCAAATTGCAAACTCGATTGAGAAGCTACGGTGGCCGACGTAGGATCGGAAGATCCAACGTCTGTGGCACGTTGCATTTCTGCTATGGCAACGTCGCTGTCTACGTGCTCGCAACATTGTAACAACGTAGAATTGTAAGACGCGACAGGGCTGACCACCAGGAATTTTGGGCCCCCTCTGCGCAGCTGTTGTCACCACATCTCTAGGACCTTACTGTCCCATCAAAAGCTTTACATAACTCTAATCAAAGGCTTGCAACTGTCTTGCTTCTTGTAGTTTAATACTAGTACTAGCACAATATTTACTGCTGTGATTTGTAAATGCAAGTCTGCAGTTCACTATTTGATGCAAGATTAAAAGCCACCATAAAAATGTCCTTAAGGCAATCCTTTACACATTCTCAATGTATTTTTATTGTAAAATTAATGACAGATTTAAAAAAAAAGAAAAACAAACAAACAAAAAAAGCAGATTTTTTTAACGTAACTGCACATATATGCCAACAACAAAATAAAGTTGACGTGTAAAACAGAATTTCCACACGAGGGTTATTATAGTGCTACAAAACAGATCAAGTGATCACTAAATCAATAGGTTTTGAGGTTTGGAATGATGGGAATAATAAAATCTGTATCTATAGATGTCATTTAACGGCCAAAATTCAGTCCAAATGAACACATCAAACTGGATTATTTTAATATTGTCTGTAACTTGCATGCAGGTTGAGGTAAGCTACTCATTGTTTCTAACTGCATCCAGTACAGACAGGAGGTTGTTTTTTTATTTTATTTTATTTGTCATGATGGTAATTATGTGAGACAATAATTTGTGTTTGATTTCTGTCATTAATACATATTTTCTTTTTTTGTTATGGGAAAAAGAGCAAGAGAGACAGTCAGAGAACCCCACACAGACTCCCTGGAATGATGCTCAGTCATTAACACAGTGTTGCTCACCTTCTTCACTGGGACAGGGAGGGGTAGTTATGGGGAGACTGGGGTGCTGCTGACTCGTCTGTTGTTTAGTCTGCTAAAATGGGCATGGACAATGATTTAATATGAATATCTTGCTAAACGTTTCCCTGCACTGATTAAATGTTGATGAAATGTAGGCTAACACTAGCCTGCAGCTAGTTAACGTTAGCTTATTTCACTATGGACAACAGGTTAATACCACTCACAGACTAAAGGCTACCCAACTTTCTTGGGGAAAAACTACATTACAGATTGACACCCTTTCTTTTGCCTTTCCTCTCTCTCTTTGAGAGAGAGAGGAAAGGTGAGGTCTCTGTGTTTCTGGCGCATCGACTGACTGTCTGCAAGTTTAAACACCGCGCAAGCTAGGGCTGGGCGATATATCACACAATATTGTTAGGCGCATCTCATCAGTAAAGCCGGTTCCTTGATTAGTAGTAAATCGCCATCACCTGCTTTCAGATGGAGCGGCATTTACTACACAGCAAAAACTCCAGTGTTAAATTAACACTCAAGAGTGTTAAAGTTAATGAGATAATTAAGTGATTAATTTAGTGATGATTGAGCATTATTGAAGACACCTGATGTTAACAAGCAGAATCACTGAAGGAGAAAATCACAAATTGTAAGCCACCATTATGGCGATCATTGTTTGCTTTAGTTGGGCTCTTGATCCTTATACATTCACTTTAAATTTGTTTGTCTGCTGTTATTGATTTATAACTGTCTAATGAACAAAGAAAAGTGTGATCTGATAGTGTTTTGACATAATCATGCTGTGATCTGAGAAATAAAACTTATTGAGGTAGTTTGGTTTAACTTGTTAGTAGCAGCTTTGTGATTCTACAGCATATGATTATCAGTATATTTCTTATAACCCAAAATATTTAATAAACATGGTTTTGATCCAAACACTTTCAAATGTATTTATTTAGAAACACAGACATCAATAATCAGCCTGTGAATCTCAACAATGGTGACAGTAATAAAGCATGTTGCTGTGGCTGCCACCAATCACAACTCGTTAATGGCTCCCATCATGCATTGCGGTATGAATAAATTATGATCTGAGTTGTCTATGTAATTTACTTTTCCTAATTTAATATTCTGCTCATCACCATTGTTGAGATGCATAGACTGAATCTTGACGTCTGTGTGTGCCTAAAATAAAGTTTTTTTTTTTTAAACAACTTTTAAGAAATCCTTTATATTATATCAAAAATTCTGGGCATTTATGCAGAATCACAGTTATTCTGAAATCAACAACATAAATCTAAGTCAGAAATAAGGATCTTAATGAGTTCAGTGATCAAGTTCAAATGATGATTGTCATAATATAACCAACACCATCAGATCACTTTTCTCTTTGTTCATCTGGCAGTTATAACTCAGATACAGCAGCCAAACAAAATCTAAAGTAAACATATGAGGGTCAAGAGCCCAACTAAAGCAAACAATGATCGCCATAACGGTGGCTTACAATTTGTGATTTTCTCCTTCAGTGATTCTGCTTGTTAACATCAGGTGTCTTCAATAATGTTCAATCATCACTCAATTAATCACTTAATTATCTCATTAACTTCAACACTCTTGAGTGTGGACTTATATCTCCAGAAGTGTTCATTTAACACTGGAGTTTTTGCTGTGTACCAAGAGCCGTAGTTAACTGACAAGCTGAGCCATATCACTTTAAATATCGCTGGCGATACGTCCGCGATATTAATGTGATATGGCTCAGCTTGTCAGTTAACTACGGCTCTTTGTACACTGTAAAAAATAAAATCGTAAAAAAACAGTCATTGACTGTCAGCTACGGCTGCCAAACAAAAACCGTAAAAATAAAGTAAAATATCCTAATTTAAATTAAGTGCAAAATACTTTTACAGAAATTTTCCTTAAATGTTTTATGGAAAAACAGTGTTTTTTTACAGCTATTTCCTGAATTATTACGATCAAACACCTTCATTGTAAAAAAATCCCATAAAAAACAGTCAAATGACTGTCAGCAATGGCTACCATACAAAAACCGTCAAATTAATGTAAAATATCCTAATTTAAATAAGTGGAAAATACTTTTACAGAAATCTTCATTCATCTTTTTTAACAGAAACACACAGTTAATTCACATTTTTTCAGATTTTTTACTGAAAAACATGCAGTTAATTATATGCATGATTTGCTGTTACTATACGTCACTACATCAGCAATTATACAGTTACTGTCTGTTAAATAAAGCAACATGCAGCATATCATCAGTGTTTCTCTGCTCATCCTGGACTGAAGCTCAGGCTCTACTCTTCAACACAATGGTGACACACAAAACACACCATACAGAAACACTTTAAACCCCATCAGAACATTAAACACTATCAGGATCTCAGCATCTTCACTTATTACAATCCAGACTTTATTTCTTTCATACTAACATTCTTACTGAGAATTAACAGAGGTTTAGAAGTTGAAGTTTTATTGAAAAGAATAAAGTTTGATGTCACCATGATGGAGATTAGTGTTTGTTTTAGTTGGGCTCTTGACCTTTTAGTGTTTAACTTAAAATTTTCTCTGGCTGCTTTAACTGTGTGTCTTTGATGCATTATAATCATGGTAGGAATCCAAGAGAAACTCAGATCAGATGATGTTGGTCTCTTTTTAGTGATATTAGTCGTCATGTAGTGTCCTGGTTCATTGATACCACCTGAATTGTGATATCTGATAAGCAATTAAATATTAGTTGTTAATTTTTGCATGATAAAACTGCTATATAAGATCCTGCAGTGCTGTGATACTCATATTTTATGAAGTCATTATACAGAAAATGTTTTGACAGGATTACATAGACTCACTCAGACATCAATAATCAGCGTATGAATCGCAACAATGGTGACAACGAAAAAAAAAATCTGAACTACTATAAAGTCACAAAAAGGCTTTGTTGTTTGTCACCATTGTTGAGATTCATATGTTGATTCTTGATGTCTATACTACAAAAAAAAAAAAAGAAAAAAAAAAAAAATTAACCAGCTCAAAACTTTTTCCATATAATACATATCTTTTTAAATTTCAGATTGTTACAATATTGTTGCCAAGGATCATGTGAGAAATTATGACATTATAGACTTTGTATAAAGCTAAATTCAATCTACATATTATGTAATCTAAACTAATATATTCAAAGATTTGGCTGTCATATCAGTGAATCAGATCATCACGATGACTGTAACATCACTTATGAATGATCAAGATCATCTGATATTTCTCCTGCATTTATTGCTATAACAAATGTGTATTAAATACACAGTTAAAGCAGCCAGAGAAAACTAAAGTTAAAAACTCACGGGTCATGAGCCCAACTAAAGCAGACACTGATCTCAATCATGGTGATATCAAATTTATTTTAAAGCTGTCAGCTGCGGCTGTCAAACAAAAACCGTAAAAATAAAGTAAAATATCCTATTTTAGAAGTGCAAAAAACTTTTACAGAAATTTTCCTTAAATGTTTTACAGAAAAACACTGTTATTTTACAGCTATTTCCTGAATTATTACGATTTAAAAAAATTATATGCATGTGAGAAATTATTACATTATAGACTTTATATAAAGCTAAATTCCATCTACATGTAATCTAAGCTAATATATTCATATTTTTGACTGTCATATCAGAGAATCAAGCCATCATATGATGACATCATCAAAGAATGACCAAAATCATCTGAAATTTTCTCCAGCATTTATTGCTATAACAAATGTGCATCAAATACACAGTTAAAGCAGCCAAAGAAAATCGTAAGTTATAAATTGAAGTCATGAGCCCAACTAAAGCAGACACTAATCTCAATCATGGTGACATCAAATTTATTTTAAAGTTTTTTACAATTTATTTAAATTAGCATATTTTACTTTAATTTTAGGGTTTTTGTTTGGCAGCCGCAGCTGCCAGTCATTTGACCCTTTTTTTACGTTTTTTTTTACAATGAAGGTTTTTGATCGTGATTATTCAGGAAATACCTGTGAAATAACAGTGCTTTTTCGGTTTATTTAAATTACCATATTTGACTTTAATTTTAAGGTTTTTGTTTGGCAGCCGCAGCTGCCAGTCATTTGACCCTTTTTTTACGATTTTTTTTACAATGAAGGTTTTTGATCGTTATTATTCAGGAAATACCTGTAAAATAACAGTGTTTTTCAGTTTATTTAATTTAGGATGTTTTACAGTTTTTTTGGGGAGCTGACAGTCATTTGACCATTTTATCATTTAACTGTTTTCTTTCTGTTAAATTACAGATTATATTTGTAATTTTACATACATTTTTATGTAATTTAAGAAAACAGAAAAAATACTGTATGAAAAATACAACAAATGTTCTGTATAAAAAGTGTGAATTACTGTAATTTGTCATTAATGTCACAATACCTAAAATAACAGCTGAATTTGTATTTTACAGATATTTTTTGTAATTTTACAGTGTTTTGAGTACAATTTAAAATGAAAGAAAATGATCGTAAAAAAATAACAGTTATTTTCTGTAAAATTAGGATTTTTTTTTACAGTGTAGGTCTAAATTATTGCTCAGCTCTTCTCAATATTGAAAATAACTTTTTAAAGGAAGAAAAGGTTGCTCCAACACTTCCTGACTCTTCCTAAACCTCCATATCCCTATGCATAAAGAATCATGGATCTTCTTCCAGGCCTCCAGCTCAGATTTCCACAGAGCTGCTCGTGAGCGGATGAGCTGAGAGGCCTCACTCTTGCTCCCTTTGGCCAGACTTATACTCTCTTTGCAAATAAAAAAGACATCTAAGCCAATAAAGAGGGCATTTAGACCGATGAATCCAGCTCTAGCAGACTTTGAAAGAGCTAGTGGCGTCCCTTTTGCCAGCTGCCCAATGTCGGGAAGGTCTGCAGCCAGTTTGGGAATGCTACGGGAACTTTGTGTCCCCTGGAGCCCGGCCTTGGTTGCAGTCTCAATCACCTTCTCAGTTTTGAGTACTTCAAAAGCTGAAGCTCCATCTACCAGAGCATCAACACCTTTGGCCAATGATGCAACACTACATGCTTCACTAATTGCCTGTTTCGTAGCAGTGAAACTAAACCCAGCAGACTTTGATCCAGCTTTAGCAGACTTTGTTGCAATCACCTCCTCAGTTTTGAGTGTTGAAAAAGCTGAAGTTAAATCTACCAAAGAGTCAATACCTCTGCCCAATGCTCCAGCACAAAGTCCCAGTTTCCCAGCTGTAATAAGAAACTCATCAGGCCCCTCTACATGCTCCTGTCTACTGGCCTGATCCAGACAGTTTAGAATCTTCTCCACATCCTCCATATATTGTTGGAAAATATTCTGGATTTTTGTACTATGCCACTGGTTGACATTGTATTCAGTGACGCCTGTGACCAAACTATTGGCCACACTGGTCACCCCCACTACGGCACCTGCTATAGTGAGACCCAGTGACGCTCCTGCAGTGAAGGGGGCCAGAGAAAGACCAGCAATAGACAAAGCACCCCCTACTATCCCAACCGAACTGCCAGTCACAGTGGAGATACTGGCTCCCTTCTTCATCTTGTCCAGCTGAACTGCACTCTCCTCCAGATCTGACAGACACTTCTCCATTCTAGAGTGACGCTGACTGAATAAACCAATGAAGCGCAGAGCGTATTCCTGAAAAATTAAAGTCAGCTTTGTGTGCTGGTCCATCCTAGACAGTAATAAAAATATATACTTTACAGCCACCTTTCACGATGCACCTGAGTGTGAATAATACATCAGATCATAAATATAGATCTCACCTGATTTTGCATAACTGCTTCAAATGATCAAGCATTTTTTGCATGGAGTCCTCGCTGAAGTTTAAGCTGATCTTCACTACAGGCTGAGCTTTCTTACGTCTGTAGAGAGTTTCAGCAGGATTAACAAAGACTTGCCTATATTTCTAGACAGGTATTTTAGAGATTATCATAAAAGCAAATAACCTTTGAATTCAGAAAATGATTCCACTCAGTTTGGCCTTAGGTTATGATGAATAATAAAGATATTAAATTAACCCCAATCTTAATATTTAAAATACTTACCTATGAATATCTTTATACCACAAATCCCTCTCGGATCTGTGAGGGGGAAAAAGTAGTTAACTTTTGATCAAATTATAGAACTAAGCCTTTGATTTAATTGATTTAGTAAATGCTAAATAAATGAGATTATTTTGATAATCTGTATTAACGTGTATATAATCAAAATACTATCCTTTAAAAATGAACATTGAATGAATGTCAGTACTAACTTTTTTTCCATTCTCTCACAAATCAGTTTTGTGATTTGTATGTATTTTTCTAATTGAAAGGACAGGACGTCCAAGTTACTGAGTGAAGGAAGGAAGAAGGTTTTTGCATCTCGTTTAAAGTGGATGAGGAGAGGAGAGGACATTCTTGCAGCTGTGATGACTGATCGCACATGTTCAGGACTCTCGTCCTCAGACAAGAAGATCTGTTCAGTGAAGACAAACGGTGAGGTGACTGCGAGATTCTCCACTGCATCCAGGAAGACGTCAAGCTTCTCCAGGCCCTGAAGTGTGTTCTCCAGGACAGCACCCAGTATCTCCTCCAGCTCTTTATATGTGGACTCAGGTGTTACAATATTCTTCAGGCACTCCCTCAATGCCTTGGCTTTATTTTTTGAGCGCTTTAGATACTCAAACTTATGACTGACTTTGTCTGCTTGGTCCTTGATGTCTCTCATCATCTCCAGCTCTGTCTCTCTCTTAAGGGTCCATATTTGTTGTTCGTCACAGAAGTCCCTCACTGTCTGAATGTAGTTGAGTGTGTCCACTACATACTCTGACAGGAGCTCCTGTAATTGTTCCCTGCGTTATAGAATCAAAACAGAGCAATTTATGTAGTAACAATGATATTTCCTCTCTGAATAAAGGCATTTCAAAACAATTGAATCATAACAGCTTAAAGGTGACGTAACTTTGGTAACAGTTTACAATACGGGTGCACTAATAAGCATTAATTCATACTTAACTAATGCACAGATAATCATGTGTTAATGTATAAATCATGAAGAACTAAACCATTAATTAATGATTACTGCATCAGTAACTAATAAAGATTCTAAATTATTAATAGATTAAGTAATATATGAATTGTTATTAATTAAATGTGTCATAAAGTATTAATTCCTTAATAACTTATTTTATTAACTAAAAGTGTAAATTAATGCGTTAATTACCACAGTTGGTCAAAGCAATGTACTTTAACTTTCAGTTGTCTGCTTTAATTAATCATTAACTAATGATTTGCAAATGTATCATTATGTTTTACTTGTTGAGGCACATGACTATTAACTAATTGTTAAGTAATATGCCATTTATGGGTTTTGACAGTTTGCACATGCAGTGAATGTAATGTTGGTGAATGTGTTTGAAGGATGGGTGAGTTGGGCTGCACACAAATATCAGCACGCCAGAATCTGAACTCCAGGGGCCTGATGTATAAACGTTGTGTACGCACAAAATGGGCATAGAAATATGCGTACGCATTTTTCCACGCACATATCGGGATTTATAAAAAATAAACTAGGCGTAAATAAGTGCGCACCGTAAGGATGCTCTTGACCGTGCGTACGCACTCTTTTAGAAGAGTATGTGTTTTGGCGACACCAACTGGCCCAAATAGCAATAACTATTTAAAATGAAAAACTTCTGAATTATCCTCTTACATCACCCAATAAATCAAATTGCATCAACCCGAATTATCATTATGATATGATTATGATGGAGTTTGATGGATTCATTGATTTTAATAAAATTTGGACTCTATTTCATTATAGCTCTGCACTGGTGTCTTGCAGAAGATCACTTTTAGACAGAAAATCTAAAGAAATACAAGATAATACAAATATAATTTCGCTCACCAACCTGTCACTTGAAGCAAATATCCATCCCTTCTTAAATGTCCGCGCCAGCGAGCGCGTTGGGCCAATTAGTGAAACTGATGCAAATAACAGTTTAAATAAATAAAATACTTCTGATATAAACTATGTTTTACTTATGATATAAACATTTAGATTAAATATGCCATTCAAATTAATAGAGAACACTTAAACATGAAATCATTACTGAGAAGTTACAACATTTTTTATATTCAAATTCAATCAATAGAAATATTTGTTGTGGATGCGATGTTTTTGAACACTTTTCCTGTAGCGTGCTGTGTTTAAATGTTTTAACCACAGAGATAATTGCTTATCATGATAATACCAGATTGTCTGAGAAAATAGTTTCGTGCAAATAATGCCCAAGGCCTATCTGTTTCCATTAAAAATATAAATCAATTAGAAATACTATTCGGCCAGTGGAAAAGATTAAATGTATTTTACACTATTTGATTTATGTATTAAAAAACAAGACAAGGATAGGCAAATACATGATTTTTATTAATGTAATGTGTCTTGTACCGTTAAACGTTATCACGTGGATGAATAATCATATGCAAATGATATGCAGATGAGGATATGCATAGTAAAACTAGGCGTTGTAAGCTCCATATATGGTTATTTCAGGGTGGAGACGCATGTGCGCACAATCTTCCGCTGACTGGGATTTATAAAGTGAATTCTGCGCAGGTTCTGGCGTACGGACGGTTTTATAAATCTGAAAACTTTTGTGCGTACGCAAATTCTGCCTTATGTGCGTACGCACACTTTAAGGATGAAATCTACGCAAAGTTTTATACATGAGGCCCCAGCTGTCTACACTGGACATGACAGACCATCGCAAGTCCACACTCAAAAAAAAAATTGTGTCTAAACATAAGATTTATGTATTTTAATTGCATAACAAATTCCCATGCATTTGGTTTACATAGTTTTAACATAAACCAATCAATACTCCTGAATGTGATTCATATTTTTAAGTCTTACATAAATGAAACAGATAAGATTTATGTAATTGTATTAATAAACTGAATGTGATTTATATTTGTCAGTCATATGTATATTAAACAGGTAAGATTTATGTAATAGTACACAGAAAAATGCCCATGTTAAATTAACACTGCTCAGTGTTCATATGTGTGCACACTAGGGCTGCACGATTAATCGCATGAGATTGTTATGCGCATCTCGTCAGTAAAGCCGGTTCCTTGATTAGTAGTAAATCACCATCACCTGCTTTCAGATGAAGCGGCATTTAGGGCTGAGGAGATAATTAAGTGATTAATTTAGTGATGATTGAGCATTATTGAAGACACCTGATGTTAACAAGCAGAATCACTGAAGAAGAAAATCACAAATTGTAAGTTACCATTAAGGTGATGGGTGTTTGCTTTAGTTGGGCTCTAGACCATTATATATTTACTTTAATATTAACTGTTGTTTGTCTGCTGTTATTGATTTATAACAGTTAAATGAACAACGTAAAATATTAGTTTATAGTGTTGGTTATGTTTTGACATAATCATGCTGTGATCGGAAAAATGAAACATATTAAGATAGTTTGGTTTAACTTGTTAGCAGCAGTTTTGTGATTCTTCAGCCTATGATTATCAGTAGCCTACTTTACTTACAATTCAAAATATTTAATAAACATTGTTCTGATCATAAGACATTCAGATAAATTCATTTAAAACATAGACATCCATCAGCCTGTGAATCTCAACAATGGTGACAATAATAAAGCATGTTGCAGTGGCTGCCACCAATCACAACTCATTAATGGCTCCCATCATGCATTGCGGTATGAATAAATTATTATCTGAATGTCTATGTAATTTACTTTTCCTAATTGAATATTCTGCTCCTCACCATTGTTGAGATGCATAGACTGAATCTTGACCTCTGTGTGTGCCTAAAAGAATGATTTTTTTTAAAGAAATCCTTTATATTATATAAAAAATTCTGGGCATTTATGCAGATTCACTAACCAACAACATAAATCGAAGTCAGAAAGAAGGATTTTAATGAGTTCAGTGATCAAGTTCAAATGATGATTATCATAATATAACCAACACCATCAGATCACTTTTTTCTTTGTTCAACTGGTGATTATAATTCAGAAACAACAGACAAATAAAATCGAAAGTTAATAATATAAGGGTCAAGAGTCCAACTAAAGCAACCATTGATCGTCATAACGGTAACTTACAATTTGTGATTTTCTCCTTCAGTGATTCTGCTTGTTAACATCAGGTGTCTTCAATAATGCTCAATCATCACTAAATTAATCACTTAATTATCTCATTAACTTTAACACTCTTGAGTGTTGACTCATACACTCCCAGGAGTGTTAATTTAACACTGGAGTTTTTGCTGTGTACAAAGAGCCGTAGTTAACTGACAAGCTGAGCCATATCGCAGTAAATATCGCTGGCGATACGTCCGCGATATTAATGCGATATGGCTCAGCTTGTCAGTTAACTATGGCTCTTTGTAGTAAATGCCGCTCCATCTGAAAGCAGGTGATGGCGATTTACTACTAATCAAGGAACCGGCTTTACTGACGAGATGCGCATAACAATCTCATGCGATTAATCGTGCAGCCCTAGTGCACACTACAGAGTTAAAGCGGTGTTGAAGTTAATGAGATAATTAACTGATGATTGAGCATTAATTATGAACACCTGCTGTTAACAAGCAGAATCACTGAAGGAAAGAGAAACACAAGAACTACAACTGACTTCAGCCACAGCCTTAGATGAAATCAACTGAAGAGAAAAGAAGACATTAAATCTGTGAAGATCTCAGCAGAGGAGGATTAAACAACTCCACAAACAGCATTACCAGCTTCACTTATTACTAACCAGACTGACTTTATTTCATTTCCGTTTGAATGAAATCAATAGTTGTATTTTAAAGTCACCATGATGGTGGTTAGCGTTTGCTTTAGTTGGGCTCTTGACCATTGACTCTTTAATATAACATTTTCTCTGGCTGCTGTAATTATGCGTTTATAAATCACGTTTGTTGCAGCAAAAAAGCCAAGAGAAAAAGAGATCAGGTGATGTTGGCTGTTTGTTGATGATGATGATGATGATGACGACGACAAAGTCATCATCATGTAATTGCCTCATTCGCTGATCTTGTTCAGTGTCTAATGCTTTTTTAATATTGTTTTATTCATAACAGAAGCCATTTGATTTTACAGCATGAAATCTAACAGTGTTGTTTATCTAACAATATACTTTTTTTTTTATAGTTAGTGCACAAAAACCTTTCATCTATGGCATTACTTAGACTCACACAGACATCAAGAAACAGCATATGAATCTCAACAATGGTGACAAAAGATACAAAAAATCCTGATGCATAATTTATTAATGCCGCAAGCATGCTGGGAGATATGGGTGAGTTTTGATTGGTGGTACCCAGCATGCACTGCAGCATGAAGCATTTCATTGATTGTCACCATTGTTGAGAGTCATACACTGATTCTTGATGTCTAAGTAATAATGTAGAAAAAGAGAAAGTTTAATGCATTAAATGTTTTTAAAATTCTTTATATTATTTGATTAACTGTTGGATCTAATGCTGACAGGTCACACAGCTACTATAATAAATACAACAAAATCACATAACCCCAATAATCAAAGCATTAGACACTGAAATAGATAAGTGATTCAGGCCACAATATTATGGTTACACCTTCATCAGTAAACAGCCAACATCACCTGTAGTGTGCTGTAGTGTGCACACATATGAACACTGAGCAGTGTTAATTTAACATGGGCGTTTTTCTGTGTACTATTACATAAATCTTACCTGTTTCATTTACATAGGACAGACAAATATAAATCACATTCAGTTTATTAATACAATTACATAAATCTTATCTGTTTCATTTAGATATGACTTAAAAATATGAATCACATTCAGATTATTGATTGGTTTATGTTAAAACTATGTAATCCAAATGCATGGAAATTTGTTATGCAATTAAAATAGGCTACATAAATCTTATTTTTAGACAAATTTTTTTTTGAGTGCATTTGTCCTTCGTAACAGAACTAGCACAAGAGCTCTGAGTACGTCAGAAATAGAGTGTGGCATCAGTTTACTGTCTGGGTTTTGTCGTGTAGCGTCGCACCACATTCAGTGTAGTATCTATAATGGACGTTCTATTGTCTTTATCCAGTCTAGACATATTAAATAGCAGTGCTCGACCACATGTTCTCAGTGTACCTCAACCTCAAGCATTAGACACTGAATAAGATCAATGATTAAGAAAATTGCATGATGATATTATCATCATCAATAAACAGCCAACATCACCTGATCTAAATTTTCTCATAGCTTTTTTGCCACAACAAATATGCTTTAAAAACACACAATTACAGCAGCCAGAGAAAAGTTTAATTTAAAGAATCAAGGGTCAAGAACACAACTAAAGCAAATGCTAACCACCATCATGGTGACCTTAAAATACAAAATATTATTTCTTTAAACCGGAAATTAAATAAAGTAAATCTGGTTAGTTTTAAGTGAAGCTGGTAATAAGTGTACGGCCATGCATTTCGCCTTTATGTTTGGTTTATTCTAACCAAAATTCAACGACTGCCCAACGTTGGAGCTTGACGTCAAACAAACATTGGATTTAGACGTCAACCTGACTTTCATTTTCAACCAAAATCCAACGACTGACCGACGCTGTAGTCTATATCCTGTGCCTGCTGGGATCAACATCATGACATCTTGACGTCAAATAAATGTTGAATTGACATCAAATACCAAACAAAGCATGACATCAAAATAACATCAAAATGACATCAGCAGAGGTCAAAATCTTGACATCAAATTGACATCGACACATTGACGTCAATATGACTTTCATTTTTGACCTATTTCGTGACGTAATTTTGACATCAATGTTTGATGTCACATTGATGTTAAATTGACATCAAATGCCCACTGGGATCACTGCAAAGTTTTATGTGATGGGAATAGATCTAAATACTTAAAAAAACTTCTCACGATTCATTAATCTCGATAGCTGCAATAGTAAAAACGTATAATAGCTGTAATAGTAAATGTTTTCGAGAGAGTTTCACATGTAATGCTAAATTTTTCATATGCAAGCATGTCAGCCAATCACAGCAGTTGGCGTTTACACTGAAGTCTCACAGCAGCCAATCACAGCAGAGGGCGTTTACACTGAAGTCTCACACAGACACGCCCCTTCAAACAGAGCCTTCAAATCAGAGGCTAAAACCAGGCTAGGAAATATGCCTTTTATTTCTAAATTATAACAACTTTTGATCTCAAAAACATACTAACATTATAAGGGCACCCCAGGAAACATTCTAAAATAATAAAATAATCCATGCAATCGGACCTTTAAATAATTTCTGTTGAGTTTTGAGGGTCACCATTGTGCTGAAGAGTAGAGCCAGTGCTTCAGTTCTGGATGAGCATAGCAACACTGATGATATACTGCATGTTGCATTATTTAACAGGCAGTGATTGTGTACTTGTTGATGCATTGATGATCTATTTGTTAAGGTCTTCAACTCATTCATGTGTGCTGTTGTTAACTAACTCTTATCTGCAAGAGGATTGAATTAAATTGATGTTTTATGAACTCATTTAAATTAATTAAATTTTTTAGAAAAACATTTTTTTTAGTGGACTCAAATGAAATAAGATCACAGTATAAATATGAAATGGCAATTGATCAATTTAAGATAGAATCAGTTAAATCAGTTTATGACATCTTGACGTCAAATAAATGTTGAATTGACATCAAATACCAACAAACAAAGCATGACATCAAAATGACATCAGCAGAGGTCAAAATCTTGACAACAAATTGACATCGACACTTTGACGTCAATATGACTTTCATTTTTGACCTATTTCGTGATGTAATTTTGACATTAATGTTTGATGTCACATTGATGTTAAATTGACATCAAATGCCCACTGGGTTGTTTCAGATTCTCATCCACAGACGACTGTTGGGCATTTTTACTGCGCGATAAATTCAAACAGCACGGCACAACGGTTCATGTTCATAGTCTCCAAATTATGACCAGAATTGGATAAATATTAAGTCTGCTGTTTAAAACAAATCACGAACCAATGTATGAGAATGGTTATTAAGCAACAACAGTGGGAAACTTTGTATATTTTTGCAGTGTGCACGTCAAAAAATATATTCCGATTTAAATCTTTTGACTTATAAACGCGCACATCAACCCGATCATGTATCACATCACGGTGTTTAGCGTAAACTACAATACATTCAGATTCATCAATCGGAATGAATTCAGTCTGAATGAAACAAAGTTGTGCATGTAAACATCCAGTCTCTGTGGAGATGCCAGTTATGGTGGTCTTTCTTGGATGGTTGGATGCATGATAGGCTAATGTAGAATTTTTTTTTGCTTAAGGTCATTTTGGGATGAATGTATTCTGGAAATCCTCTTTTTTTTTCATTAAGGCAAATCATTTACAAATTTGACTGGTAAATCATGAAGACTCACTTTTCCTCACCCTTTTGTATTTATTACATTGCATATTGACTGTTCAGGGGTGACAGATATAAGCAGACATGGTATTTATGACTGGATGTAACTTTTTATGCTTTGCGGTAAAATGGCTCTCCTACTGACTTTGTAATATCAGTGCGGCTCTCATGAAAAAAATAGTGAAGACCACAATCTGTACTGTATTTTTTTTTTTTTTTTTTACTGTAACTGACAGATTCCGGTCAAAAAAACACAACACGGGAGTGGGAGGGAATAGGAGTCATTCTTCTGTTAAACATGAATTAATGCTTATTAGTGCACCTGTATTGTAAAGTGTAACCGTAACTTTTTGACTCAACTAAAGCATAAAAACACCATAATATGTTTGTAATAATCAGAGTTGTATAGTCCAGGGGTCAGAAAGTAGAAGTCCTGCCATATGTTTATTCCACCCATGAACTCAGTCAGCTGATTTCACTAATTAGTTCTCTCTCCTGCTGAATAAGCAAATCCAGGTGATTGGAACAAAACACTGAGGAGGACTTTTACTTTCTGAACCTGGACTTTACACCTCTGCATAGCAATGCCACATGTCAGCCAAGAGTAAAGAAATAAACCAGAACTGGACCTTATCTGAGCCACAAAGTCTGTGTATATTAAATATGGAGTCATCTCAGCCTTAATAAGTTAACAAGCAGAATCACTGAAGGAAAGAAGAGAACAGAAAAAGAGACGAGCAGAAACACAAGAACTACAACTGACTTCAGACACAATCTTAGATGAAATCAACTGAAGAGAAAAGAAGACATTAAATCTGTGAAGATCTCAGCAGAGGAGGATTAAACAACTCCACAAACAGCATTACCAGCTTCACTTATTACTAACCAGACTGACTTTATTTCTGTCAGACGTCTACAAAAGTTTTAAAAAGGACGACACAAGAGACGAGTTAAGAGCCCAACTAATGGAAACACTAATTACTGTTATGGTGACTTTAAATGAAACAGAGTTAAACCTCTGTTAATTCTCAATAAAAACTTCTGTTAGCCTGGGTGCCAGCCCGAACCCCGCCCACAATATTTTTTGGTCGGGAAGTTCGGTCCGGACTCGCTCCGTTGAGGAGCTATTATGCCCGAACAAAAATTGTTCGGACCAATCAAATTGTCAGGGCGGGCTTTATACGATGATGGACAGATAAGCAACGGTAACGTCATCATCCACGTCATCAACGAGCGCTTGGGTTGAATTCAAATGACTGCCGCTGAAGAATTGAGATTTCACGAGTTCACGCTTACAAATAAGTCAGATAGAATAAATGCATATTTGGCGTGCTGTCTGAGGAGAGGCTTCGGGCTCGGTATTCGGCCCGAACCCAAAGTACTCCCCCCGTATTCCTGGCTGTGGAAGAACAAGCCAAGAGTGAGTGCAGGGATGCTGAAAACTGTCATGTTAGGTGAGTTGACCCAGTGAATAAATATATGCTTTCCTCTCATGCTGATAGACGGTTGATTGGATTGATTATTTGAATGTGCTCCTCCTGAAATTTGTTTATGAAACATCATGTGTAGATTCCGCCATCGCGTCTGTTATAGAAGATATCGACAGCGCATTAATTTTAAAAGAGGAACAGTGAACCGCGATCGGAAACATGAATCAAAAACATACGTCACTTACTCCGTTGCTCTGATTGGTTGTAGGTCTATCCAATTGAGTGCAGAGGAATTTTTCTTTCCTGGTTCGGTTGAAACACGCCCCATAATCAAAGCTCAATGGAGAAGTATCAGACTCACATTCTGACTAGAATTGAGTATGACGACGTCAGGCTAAACTTCTGTAGACGTCTGACAGAAATAAAGTCAGTCCTGGACTGAGGTCTTTAAGATCTAATAATAAGTCCTTGCTTTCTGTCCCTCGATCTCATTTAAAGTCAAAAGGTGATCAGGCTTTTGCTGTTGCGGGTCCAAGGCTCTGGAATAGTCTGCCTCTTGAACTAAGAGAGATCACTACTTTGAATGTATTTAAAGTTAGTGTTAAAAATTATTTCTTATCTTTAGCTTTTGAGAGGTTGGGCTAGTATCTGTATTCTCAAGTTGCATGTTGTTTTTATGTGTTGTTTGTTTTTAAGCTGCTGATTGTACAGCACTTTGGTCTGCAGGTGCAGTTGTAAAGTGCTTTATAAATAAAGTAAAGTAAGTAAGTAAGTCTGGTCAGTAATAAG
The DNA here is from genome assembly GCF_951802725.1 of Rutilus rutilus. Classification (NCBI taxonomy): domain Eukaryota; kingdom Metazoa; phylum Chordata; class Actinopteri; order Cypriniformes; family Leuciscidae; genus Rutilus; species Rutilus rutilus. Next base: position 25,688,971 of record NC_140209.1, read on the forward strand.
TGAAGCTGGTAATGCTGTTTGTGGAGTTGTTTAATCCTCCTCTGCTGAGATCTTCACAGATTTAATGTCTTCTTTTCTCTTCAGTTGATTTCATCTGAGGCTGTGTCTGAAGTCAGTTGTAGTTCTTGTGTTTCTGCTCGTCTCTTTTTCTGTTCTCTTCTTTCCTTCAGTGATTCTGCTTGTTAACAGCAGGTGTTCATCACTAATGCTCAATCACTTATTTCACTTATTAACTGATTATTCAACAGATTCCCTTAATTATCTCACTGCAACATTGCTCAATGTTACTTTTTACTCTTTGTAGTGTGGATTTCCCTGTGGGGTTGAAAGGGTTAACAGTGTAAGATAAAAAGACACACCCACAAAATGTATTTTAACAGTAATAAACTGTAAGTTATAAAACAGGTTTATACTGGCAACACTGTTGCCAGTAATTTACTCTAAAAAATATTTTTTGGGTCACCATTGTGCTGAAGAGTAGAGCCTGTGCTTCAGTCCAGGAGAAGATCTACAACCACCGATGAGTTGCTGCATGTTGCTTTATTTAACAGATGATGACTGTGTAGTTGCTGGTCCAGTGACAATCTCTTTATGAACAATAGTTTTTAATGGTCTCAAAGGAACGAAGTTCGCAGTAATTCTTTGCTCACATTATTTCTGCATTATAGGTTTTAGTTAATACATTTAAATGACAGTTGATCAATTTAAGGCAGTCGGTTTCTGCAAGTGTAATTTGTTAACTTGAGTTTTAATTTAGTGCATTTTTACAGTAACATACTGTAGATTACAGTAAAGAACTGTACAATTAACAGTATATTACTGGCAACAGTGTTGCCAGTATTTTACTGTAAAAAAACCTGGTAAGGTCTAACAGTGAGGCTTATTAAGGATGAGATGACTCCATATTTAATATACACAGATTTTGTGGTCCAGTTCTGGTTTATTTCTTTGCTCTTGGCTGACATGTGGCCCAGATCTGGCCCGTCACAATGTTGCTATGAGAGCTGTAAGCTCATTTCTAACAAACATAAAAGACGGCTTTTTAGTTTATATATATCTGTATTTGTATATGTATCTATATAGCCCTATATCTGCTATAACCCCACTATGCAAGTTTGCCAGATCAAGTAGCGTTTCTGTAGTTCGCATGAGACATAAGAAACTACAAATTTGACTTGCTTTACGTCAAGCGTTACAATAGTCATTTTTTAGTTTTTTGTTAATGCCTCCATCAGTGATATTATGTGGTATGGTGTGAGATAACGTCCCAGAAGTGTCTAGATGTATTCTCGGTTTTGTTGGTGTTTTTGTACAGTTTGATTTGCAGAGCAATGTTCTGTTGCTGTCATCTTATGTATATTTCTGTCTGAATATCCCCTTTGTTGTGTGTCAGGTCATTTGTGTTTGTTATTATTTTGTAATTTGTTGTTAATAAAAGTTAATAATTTTTTTTTTTTTTAAACTGGTAACACTTTACATTAAGGTTCATTATTAGTTAACTACCTTAGTTAACAAGAACTAAGAATGAACAATACTTCTTCAGCATTTATTAATCTTAGTTAATATTAATTTCAACTTAATTTCATTTACTAATATGTTATCAAAATCAAAGGTTGTATTTGTTAACATTAGTTAATGCACTGTGAACTAACATGAACAAACAATGGACGGCTGTATTTTTTATTAACAAAGATGAATAAATACTCTAACAAAAAAACTTCATCAAATGTGTTATAGCATTAATACTAACAATTACTATTATATATATCTATCTATCTAAAAAAGCTACAAAAACAACAAAAAACTTGCTATGTGTACTGTGCTAGACTTATGGGTCTCATCACAGCACTTTTGCATATTGTTGCCCTATTGTTGGTTTGATTGCTTCTATTGCTTTCCTCATTTGTAAGTCAGTTTGGATAAAAGCATCTGCTAAATGATTAAATGTAATGACAATCTTAATTCACATTAAAAATAAAAACGATTTTTTTTTCTCTCTGTTTGATGACATTCTGACATGGCTTTTTGTTTTGGATGTAACTTTGTGTAATTACAGCCTAAAAAATATGGGGGAAAATATTTGAACTAATCTTAAGATAATAAATAATAAAGTACCCACCTGGTGTCCATTTCAGAGTAGTCTGCGGATGGTTAACTCTAGTGACGAAGCTTGTCAAACTGAGTGGAGAAGGCAAGAGGGAAATCTTTTGTTTTTGCTCCAGGAGGTTTAAGTTTCGTTTTCTCTTCTCCTTTTTCTTCGTTCCGGCCCTCAGCACAGAGGTTCAAGTAAAAAAAAAAAAAGAAGTGTTATAGGGTGGGCCAAATACAAGGCCAGTCTTGCATAAACAGATACCAATCATTTTTACTGTTAGAAGCACGCACTTGAACTCACATGCCTCTAAACAAAACTGATCTTTTCAATTATTTGTAAGAATAAAATGGGTAATTATACCCACTTATCATTATATTTGAAAGCCATGTGTCTGTTTAATATTTAATAGGCCTTAATTATGTTTTGTTTAGACACTCTAAAAAATGCTATGTTGGCTTTAATTAACTTTTTTATGTCAACAGGTTCCATGTAACTAGGTTACGTTGGATTTATGTGACATTACAATTAACTTAAGTTAAGGTTAATCCAATGCCGTTTAGTTGAATAAGGTTAACAGTCTTAATTTTGTTAACAATTTAATTAACAATTAAGTTAAATAAGTTCAATTATCCTAAAATTTAATTCTTAATCTAGCTCTAGTTCTTAAAACTCTTAATCTAGCCTTGCATTTATTCCACATCCCAACAACGCCCCCTCATGGGCAGAAACAGTGTTCAGGGTTCAAACCATGTAAAACATTGTAATGTAGTTTCACTACATAATAATCCCACAGTGTCAAACATTTGCGCGCTTCAGTGATTACCTCGTGCCATAATCGTCTGCTATAGTAACAACTAAGAAATGTAATAAATGTAATAATGTAATAATGTTGTAAATTGCTATGCTTTATAGGCTAATTATTGAACATCACCGACAATTTAGGAGCCTACTTATAGTATTTTAAAATGGGTTTCAATAACTGTTAATAATATAGCCTATAATATCGAATCACTTTTATTTCTAGGGCGTGTTTTCAATCTTTTTGATGCCAAATATGATCACAATCCTAACATTTGAAAGGCAGCTAAATATTTTCATGTCTGTAAAAAAAAAAATATATATATATATATATATATATATATATATATATAAAATGCAAAGTGTTAGCCTATTTTTGTTACATCAGTACATTGTCTACTCACTATTGTATTGTAAGATGTATTATGTGTTTTATTTAAATCAAATTTTATTAATTAATTTAAATATTTTGTATTTGTTTAAATCAACATTTGTATATCATTATTCATTATTTTAATCAAATTTGTGTTAGTTTGGTTAGGTTTTTATCTTAACAAATTTGTTAATGTGTTAAATGCAAGAATTGGTAGCATGACAAAGTTTTGTCCAAGCAATCTTTAAAAAAAATTGATGAATAATAATGATCCTTATTCAGAATCAGAATTTTAAACATATATCTATTGCTGCCACCTGTAACTATTACAATTAATATTGTATTATATATTTAATGGACAATAAAACTGTAGTTAGTGAAAGATGCTGCTGTTACCGCTAAAATAAACACCAAAAGAAGAAGAAGGCGCTGCAGTTCCTCAGCGAACACTGACCGCAGATGAAATGCAAAACAAAACATCACCAGAGAATGTCTAATAAGGGGAGAAGTTCCACTCTCAGTAAACTTCCGGCTTCTGAACTAGTTGCAGTTCTACTCTGGTTCCATATGAGGGCGCTCACAGGACGAGTGCAGAATGAATGGGGGTCTATGGCGCTATACCCCTCAAAATCCACTTTTCTCAGTATATAATTTTTTTGTCTAGTAATTTGAATGTTGTATTCGAAAGGAGAGTCACTTATTTGCTTTAAAAAGTCTTTTAAAGTGTCAATGATGGCATACACATCGTATGACCAGAGATATGGGAGCGCGGGGCACAACCTAACGCGGGCTAGTTGTAACACGCTTGTTTGAAATAATTCCGCACATGCTTGGATGACGAAACTTTGTATATTTACTAGTTGCCATATCAACACTATTATAGAAAAAAAAAATTCCACTCAAATTTTTTTTTTTTTGGAAGATATCCATAGACATTTATTAAACCATAGCAAAAGTACATTTCTTACTTAAGTTAATTTTTCATCTCTATTTTTTGTGTTTATTTAAAATAAGACAAATCTAATATTATTTTAATCTCTAAGATGTTATTTAACAGTTGAGAGAGTTATTTAATGCTTCGCATAGCAGAAGACACTAGCAGGGTTTAAATCCCAGTTGTGCAGGCGGGGGCAAGTTGTAACACTGCGTTACAATGTGCCCCTATTAGAAATATGCTATTATATTCTATACTTTTATTAATTTTATTGAGAAAATGTGAGAAAAAGGTGAATTTTTGGTGAAGACTTATTAAAAATTGCCATCATTTTATATGAAATTTTTTTTTAATTGTATTTTATTTAGAAAATATTTTAGTTTGTTTTGTATATATATTTTTTATTAGATCAGATAACATTTTAAGCTGTCATATGTTATGTTACAATGTGCCCCTCACATGTTACAATGTACCCCACCTATGGGGCATGTTGTCACATTTCACTTCCGTTCTTTCGAGGTATATCAAGAAAAAAGTATATACTGTATTAATAAAACAAAAACACATAATTGTACTAGACATGTGGGAAATTAATGTGGGAAAAAATAAATACTCTGAACCATAAGTAGATTTACACAAACTGAGAAAGTCAAAAAGCGTTACTTTGTGCCCCGCTCTCCCCTACTGTTTTACGGCAATCCTTTGGTGCTTTCGCGCTCTGCACTTTCCTTTCTCTCGAGGCATCGACAACACAGCTGACACAGGTAAACACACGTGCTAGAAGAGGTTTTGTTTTGTTTGTTTCTGGTCCCGCTTCGGATGCCACTATGCCATCAAGCGGTATCTCTGGTCGTAATCAGTCCTTCACTGACCAATCAGCGTTCATTAGCAGAATGCTAGCGTGTTATGGGCAACAACAACTCAACCTGTAAGAAATCGAAAGGACATAAGTACTCGTTCATTCAACTTTCTACCTATAACCCATGATGAACTTGCAAAACCTACAATAAATTCTGAGATTTTTCAACGGCAATCAACTTGTGAAAGAGACAAATTTAGCCGACTAGCGCCACAGACTCCCATTCATTTTGCACTCATGGGCGATCGCCCCCAGTGGAACTCTGGTGGAACTACAACCAAAATTCGGTACTCTGACATCACATACGGACTCGCGGCTCGATAAATCACGCTCTTTGCGTTTGTCTTTAAATGTGTTTTTGCTTATCAGGAAACAGCTGATGCTTTCTCCGTGATACACAATTGAGATATAACCATAACTTTTTTTCATTTTGTCAAAAACATTTTTTTTTTTTCTAAATATGAGCAGTCCATTTTGAAACCATAAGGCCTTGACATATAAGACACACACAAGTGCAATTTTCTTTTTAATCATATATATATTGGATTTGACAGTGATGTACACGTGTATATAGGATAAAGTTTAGACTTCCACCATGTAATGATTTTTAACTCTCAAAACATTAATTTGCCATGTGTAATGAATCAAGCAGATCTCATTAATGCTTTTATTTTATTAACATGAATTATTAGTGATGCAGGGAGGAGATGATTAAGTCAAATGTTATATCTTAACAGCAGACAATCAAACAATAAATGAAGAGTGAAATTAATTCACTCATATTCAGGATAAAAATTTCATAAAGAAAAATAAAATTAACAATTAAAATCACTTCTAATCTTTCTAAGTAAACTATAATTAAGACACTCTGAGTGTAATATTTTTAAGTAAAGTTGTTTGAGAGATCTCTCTTTGAAAAGTTCCTCTCTCCGATCTCATTCGAGCAGTCTCGAGAGACAAAGACATATCTTTCTTCTGTGGTTTCACATCGTGGAGAGGGCCATACACACATTGTCTTGTACCCCAAATGTGTCAGAAAGTTGTTAATCTTAATACAATACACAAGACAACTGCTGCACACATCCCTTCTGCAAGATCTTAAGCTGTTATAACATTCGTTTATTACTTTATTCTGAGACATTCGAGCATTTGTTGTCTGTCTATCGGGAACTTAAAGACTTCTGCCCTCATCTAACAGCAAGTACAAAAGTTCACCTGAAGTCAATCAGCTACATTTGAGGCATAAAGATTAATAAAAGTAAATTATTAAACATACATTTTAAATGATAATAATGGCAAACACATCAAAATAATAGTAATGAGAAACACATCAACATGATAATAATGATTTCTTAAAATATGATTACATTTGATTAAATGTTACTTAAGATCTAAATCATTAAATGATAAACATAAGCAAATGGTAAAATCATAAGTAAATGATAAAACATAAGTAAGATATCCTATTTCATCAATTAGTAAACCAGAAAGCTTGAACAACAAGGTGTTTAGTTGATAAACTGATTAGTGTTCCAGGACAGCAAGTCGAACTGTAGGTCTAAATTATTGCTCATCTCAGCTCTTCTCAATCTTGAAAATAACTTTTAAAAGCTCTTTAAGGAAGAAAAGGTTTATTCAACACTTCCCGACTCTTCCTAACCCTCGTTATCCCTATGCACAAGGAATCATGGATCTTCTCCCAGTCCTCCAGCTCAGATCTCCACAGAGCTGCTCTGGAGCGGATGAGCTGAGATTTCTCACTCTTGCTCCCTTTGGCCAGACTTATACTCTCTTTGCAAATAAATAAGACATCGAAGCCAATAAAGAGGGCATTTATACCGATGAATCCAGCTCTAGCAGACTTTGAAAGAGCTAGTGGCGTCCCTTTTGCCAGCTGCCCAATGTCGGGAAGGTCTGCTGCCAGTTTGGGAATGCTACGGGAATTTCGTGTCCCCTGGAGCCCAGCCTTGGTTGCAGTCGCAATCACCTTCTCAGTTTTGAGTATTTTAGCAGCAGAAGCTCCATCTACCAGAGCATCAACACCTTTGGCCAATGATGCAACCCTACGTGCTTCACTAATTGCCTGTTTCATAGCAGTGAAACTAAACCCAGCAGACTTTGATCCAGCTTTAGCAGACTTTAATCCAGCTCTAGTAGACTTTGTTGCAATCCCCTCCTCAGTTTTAACAGCTGAAGCTCCATCTACCAGAGATTCAATACCTCTGCCCAATGCAGAACACAGTCCCAGTTTCCCAGCTGTAATGAAACTAAACCCAGCAGGCCCCTTTAGATGATCCCGTCTACTGGCATGCTCCAGACAGTTTATAATCTTCTCCACATCATTCATATATTGATGGAAAATATTCTGGCTTTTTCTACTATGCCTTTGGTTGACTCCTACTTCAGTGACGCCTGTGACCAAACTATTTGCCCCACTGGTAACCCCCAGACTGACACCTGCTAGAGTGAGACCCAGTGACGCTCCTGCAGTGACGGGGGCCAGAGCAAGACCCACAATGGACAAAACACCCCCTACTATCCCAACCGAACTGCCAGTCACAGTGGAGATACTGGCCCCCTTCTTCATCTTGTCCAGCTGAACTGCACTCTCTTCCAGATCTGACAGACACTTCTCCATTCTAGAGTGACACTGACTGAATAAATCAATGAAGCGCTGAGCATATTCCTGAAAAATGAAAGTCAGCTTTGTGTGCTGGTCCATCCTAGACAATAATAAAAAAGATTTCATTTACAGTCACCTTCACGATGCATGAGTGTGAAGAAAACATCAGATCATAAATATAGGTCTTACCTTATTTTGCATAACAGCTTCAAATGATCAAGCATTTTTTGCATGGAGTCCTCGCTGAAGTTCAAGCTGATCTTCACTACAGGCTGAGCCTTCTTACGTCTGTAGAGAGTTTCAGCAGGATTAACAAAGACTTGTATATTTTTAGACAGGTCTATATTTTAGAGATTATCATAAAAGCAAATAAACTTTCAGAATTCAGATTGAATTATTCCATTCAGTTCGGCCTTTAGGTTATTATGAATAATGAAGATGTTAAATTAACCCCAATCTTACCCTAAAATTTATAATACTTACCTATGAGTACCTTCACACCCCAAATCACTCTCGGATCTGTGAGGGGGGTGGAGGGATGGGGGATACATTTAGAAAAAAAAGTTAATTATTGATCAAATTATGGAACTAAGCCTTCGATTTGATTAATTTAGTAAATGCTAAGTATTAGTATTTTGATAATCTGTATTAACGTGTATATAATCAAAATATATGCTTTAAAAATGAACATTGCATGAATGTCAGTACTAACTTTTTCTCCATTCTCTCACAAATCTGTTTTGTGATTTGTATGTATTTTTCTAATTGAAAGGATAGGGCGTCCAAGTTACTGAGTGAAGGAAGGAAGAAGGTTTCTGCATTTCGTTTAAAGTGGATGAGGAGAGGAGAGGACATTCTTGCAGCTGTGATGACTGATCGCACATGTTCAGGACTCTCATCCTCAGACAAGAAGATCTGTCCAGTGAAGACAAACGGTGAGGTGACTGCGAGATTCTCCACTGCATCCAGGAAGACGTCAAGCTTCTCCAGGCCCTGAAGTGTGTTCTCCAGGACAGCACCCAGTTTCTTCTCCAGCTTCTTATTTATGGACCCAGATTTTACACTATTCTTCAGGAATGCCCCCAATGCCTTTGCTTTATTATTTGAGCGCTTTAGATTGTCAAACTTATGACTGACTTTGTCTGCTTGGTCCTTGATGTCTCTCATCATCTCCAGCTCTTTCTCTCTCTCAAGGGTCCATTTCTGTTGTTCGTCACAGAAGTCCCTCACTGTCTCAGTGTAGTTGAGTGTGTCCACTACATACTCCCACAGGAGCTCCTGTAATTGTTCCCTGCGTTATAGAATCAAAACAGAGCAATTTACGTAGTAACAATGATATTTCATCTCTGAATAAATATGTCTATTCATAATATATAATGCATTTCAAAACAATTTAATCATAACATTTTAATGATTAAAGTGCTTTTTCACTCTACTAAAGCTTAAAAACACCATAATATGTTTGCAGATATTTAGGAAACATGCTAAGTTCACATACTCGTTTCTCTATAGACCTTATGTAGCCCCGCCCTTTTTCAGCGCTGCGCTCGTTGTCTTTTCACTTCCGGTTTTATTTTCACAGCGATCTTGCATATTTATAAATGAACGGCTCGTTTTAAAATCTTCCTGGTCGACTGACATTTGTTAAGACATCTGGTTTAAACATTACAATCCTCATGATAACTTTCGTTAACTTTTTTTAACTTTATATTAAGTAAATTCACTTCAAAAGCTAATTACTCATGGACAGCAATGCCATAAAAATATACAGAGCGACAGCAAAAACTGAAGTTTAGAGACAATATTCTAAAGATGGCGGCACCCTCAATTCTCTGGCACATAAGGTCTATACAACCAGTTATTTTACTTTGAAATGTTTTCGTGTTAGTATGTCTGTTTTTGTTTTGGTCTGTGAGATCTTGCCCACTGCCCTTTTTAGTTCGACACTGGTAAATGGTAAGAGTTAAGAGCCCAACTAATGGAAACACTAGTCACTGTTATGGTGACTTCAAATGAAACACATTAGAGTTAAACCTCTGTTAATTCTCAATAAAACCTTTGTAGACGTCTGACAGAAATAAAGTCAGTCTGGTTAGTAATAAGTGAAGCTGGTAATGCTGTTTGTGGAGTTGTTTAATCCTCCTCTGCTGAGATCTTCACAGATTTAATGTCTTCTTTTCTCTTCAGTTGATTTCATCTGAGGCTGTGGCTGAAATTACTCCATATTTAATATACACAGATTTTGTGGCTACGATATGGTCCAGTTCTGGTTTATTTCTTTGCTCTTGGCAGACATGTGGCATTGCTATGCAGAGGTGTAAAGTCCAGGTTCAGAAAGTAAAAGTCCTCCTCAGTATTTTGTTCCAATCACCTGGATTTGCTAATTCAGACAGGAGAGAGAACTAATTAGTGAAATCAGCTGATTGAGTTTATGGGTGGAATAAACATATGGCAGGACTTTTACTAATACCCCTTTTCCACCAACAAGAACCAGGTGCTGGTTCGGAGCTAGAGCTAGTGCCGGTTCGGAGTTGGTTCGACTGATGAGCCTCCAAAGAACCGGTTTGCTTTTCCACAGGCTAAAAGAGCCAAAGCAGAGCCAGGTCTTATGTCACAGCTACGTCTCATCTTTCTCAGCAACGTTAGCGCGGCGGCGCCAAACACAAACACATCATCAACAATGGACGTTGCTTTGCTATTGATGTTCATGGCTTTTCGGACCTACATCGGCATCCAAACATGGCGGATCCAACGTGTTCGCGCGGCTCTTTGTATTTTCTGCAAAACCGGTTTCGTCCGCGAAGCCCCGTCTAACTTACTCTGGACTTCTGAAGAGGACCAAAGTGCAAGAAAGCAGCTTGTTTCGTCGTCTGACCACTGCTGTTTTTGTTTAATCGCGTCCATTGTGTTTAGCTGCTGTTAGCTCGATTAGCTGCTATTTGAAAATGGCGGTCACAAGTTTCTCTTCAGTCTTGTTGGCCACGGTAACCCCGCCCCCAGCCTCTGACGCAAGCGGTTCTTTCTTGGCTCCGTTCTAGACCCTGCAATGATTTGGTGCTACTTAAGAACCAGTTTTACTGGTTCGGAGCTGGTGCTTTGGTGGTGGAAAAACAAAGAACCGATTTGAAACTAGGCTCTGGCTCCGAACCAGCACCAGCTCTGCCTTGGTGGAAAAGGGGTATCATTGGCCCCTGGATTTCCCACCTCTGCCCTTTATGTTGCATGTTGCTTTATTTAAAGGCAGTTACTGTGTAGTTGCTGATGCATTGATTATCTTTTTGTGAAATTCTAACAATTATCTGCAAGAGGATTGAGTTAAATTGATGTTTAGTTAACTCTTTTAAATTAATTTTATTTTAAGAAACATTATTTTTTTTAGTGGACTCAAATGAAATAAGATCACAGTAAAAATATGAAATGAAAATTGACCAATTTAAAATAATCGGTTTCCTCAAATGAAATTAGTTTACACAGGTTTTAATTCATATTGTAAAGATCACAGTAAAAAACTTTTATTTAGTACATATTATTGTTAGGTTTTACAGTGTAATCTTGTAAATTTACAGGCTTACTGGCAACCAAAATTGCTAGTAAGTTGCTGTAAATGTTACAGCAATTGGTATGACATAACGTCCCAGAAGTGTCTAGACATTATGTGTATTCTCCTCGGTTTTGTTAGTCCAATTGTACAGTTTGATTTGTAGAGCAATGTTCTGTTACTGTGATCTAATGTATATTTCTGTTTGAATATCCCCTTTGTTATGTGTCAGGTATGTTTCAAATTACAGGTGTTATTATTTTGTAATTTGTTAACGTTAATAAAAAAAAAAAAAATAATTCTATACATCTATCTAAAAAAGAAAAACAACAAAAATCTTGCTATGTGTACTGTGCTAGACCAATGGGACTCATCACAGCACTTTTGCATATTGTTGCCCTATTGCTGGATTGATTGCTTCTATTGTTCACCTCATTTGTAAGTTAGTTTGGATAAAAGCGTCTGCTAAATGATTTTTTTTTTTTATTATTATTATTTTTTTTTTTTTTTTTTTTTTGATTGGGACAGTGCATTTTAATGAACATAACATGGAGTACATGCATGTAAAAATGCCGGATTATAGCCAAGGGCTAATTTCCATCCGTAGTCCCACAGGCTAGGATCACACAGCTCATAAAACATTGCAAAATAAGATTTACATCTACAGTCAATTCATAAATTAGCTAAATCCTATATACAATATTCACACAAGACTACATTCAACTTCTCAAACACTCATCCATATACACATTACAACGTAAAACTATTTAAAAAAGGATAAAACATACATACTAATGTGTGCAGCTTTGATTTGCCCATAGCCATTTTTTCAGCTGGACTTCAAACGAGCTATATGTAGTACATTCTCTTAGTGTTAGAGGAAGACTATTCCACAGGTTCCCACCCCGGACAGACAGGACCATCTGACCGAAGGTGGTACGCCTGTGAGGTATTATCAAGGCTTGTGTGGTCCTCAGAGAATTTTCTTTGGATTTAATAAAGTCCTTCAGAGGTGGCGGAGCGAGGGAGTGAAGGACCTTATATATCAGACAGGCCATTTTCAAGTTAATCAAATTTTGAAAATCTAATAATCTATGTTTTTTTAGCACTTGACAGTGATGGTGGGATAGCGTTTTTTTTATCTAATGTTTTTAATGCCTTTTTATATAGACTTTCTATGGGTTTAAGTGTTGTGGGGCAAGCAAGAGACCAGATAGTCAAACAGTAATCAAAATGAGAAATAATCATTGAATAAAAATATGTTTTAGCAGCACCCATAGTTAAATTATTTCCAATGTGCCAAAAATTTTGAAGATTAAATTTGACAACCTTTGCTACTTTTTTTACATGACTTTTGAAGCAAAGTGTTGAATCAAGGACTACCCCAAGGTATTTGAATTCTGAGACCAGGTGAAGTTCCTCTCCATTCAGGAAGACATTTGATCTGCTTACTTCGACGTGGCGTTTTAAGTACATGCACACAGTTTTTCTGGTGTTCAACATGAGGCATGAATTCTTGAGCCAGTCCTGCACATAAGATACACTGTAAAAAAAATCCTAATTTTACAGAAAATAACTGATTTTTTTACGATCATTTTCTTTCATTTTAAATTGTACTCAAAACACTGTAAAATTACAAATAATATCTGTAAAATATAAATTCAGCTGTTATTTTAGGTATTGTGACATTAATGACAAATTACAGTAATTCACACTTTTTATACAGAATATTTGTTGTATTTTTCATACAGTATTTTTTCTGTTTTCTTAAATTATATAAAAATGTATGTAAAATTACAAATATAATCTGTAATTTAACAGAAAGAAAACAGTTAAATGATAAAATGGTCAAATGACTGTCAGCTCCCCAAAAAACTGTAAAACATCCTAAATTAAATAAACTGAAAAACACTGTTATTTTACCGGTATTTCCTGAATAATCACGATCAAAAACCTTCATTGTAAAAAAAAACGTAAAAAAAGGGTCAAATGACTGGCAGCTGCGGCTGCCAAACAAAAACCCTAAAATTAAAGTAAAATATGCTAATTTAAATAAATTGTAAAAAACTTTAAAATAAATTTGATGTCACCATGATTGAGATTAGTGTCTGCTTTAGTTGGGCTCATGACTTCAATTTTTCACTTATGTTATTCTTTGGCTGCTTTTACTGTGTATTTCATGCACATTTGTTATAGCAATAAAAGCTGGAGAAAATTTCAGATGATTTTGGTCGTTCTTTGATGATGTCATCATATGATGGCTTGATTCTCTGATATGACAGTCAAAAATATGAATATATTAGCTTAGATTACATGTAGAAGGAATTTAGCTTTTTTTACAAAGTCTATAATGTCATAATTTCTCACATGCATATAATTTTTTAAAATCGTAATAATTCAGGAAATAGCTGTAAAATAACTGTTTTTCTGTAAAACATTAAAGGAAAATTTCTGTAAAAGTTTTTTGCACTTCTAAAATAGGATATTTTACTTTATTTTTACGGTTTTTGTTTGACAGCCGCAGCTGACAGCTTTAAAATAAATTTGATATCACCATGATTGAGATCAGTGTCTGCTTTAGTTGGGCTCATGACCCGTGAGTTTGTAACATTAGTTTTCTCTGGCTGCTTTAACTGTGTATTTAATATACATTTGTTATTGCAATAAATGCAGGAGAAATATCAGATGATCTTGATCATTCATAAGTGATGATCTGGTTCACTGATATGACAGCCAAATATTTGAATATTTTAGTTTAGATTACATAATATGTAGATTGAGTTTAGCTTTATACAAACTCTATAATGTCATAATTTCTCACATGATCCTTGGCAACAATATTGCAATAAACTGAAATTTAAAAAGATATGTATTATATGGAAAAAGTTTTGAGCTGGTTGAATTTTTTTTTTTTTTTGTAGTATAGACATCAAGAATCAACATATGAATCTCAACAATGGTGACAACCAACAAAGCCTTTTTGTGACTTTATAGTAGTTCAGATTTTTTTTTTCGTTGTCACCATTGTTGCGATTCATACGCTGATTATTGATGTCTGAGTGAGTCTATATAATCCTGTCAAAACATTTTCTGTATAATGACATCATAAAATCTGAGTATCAGATTGAGTAGCACTGCAGGAATCTTCTATAGCAGTTTTGTCAGGCAAAAATTAACAACTAATATTTAATTACTTAATCAGATTTACACTTCAGGTGGTATCAATGATGCAGGACACTACATGATGTCTATTATCACTAAAAGGAGACCAACATCATCTGATCTGAGTTTCTCTTGGATTCCTACCATAACTAATATGCATCAAAGACACACAGTTAAAGCAGCCTGAGAAAATTTAAGTTAAACACTAAAAGGTCAAGAGCCCAACTAAAGCAAACACTGATCTCCATCATGGTGACATCAAACTTTATTTCTTTTCAATAAAACTTCTACTTCTAAACCTCTGTTAATTCTCAATAAGAATGTTAGTATGAAAGAAATAAAGTCTGGATTGTAATAAGTGAAGATGCTGAGATCCTGATAGTGTTTAATGTTCTGTTGGGGTTTAAAGTGTTTCTGTATGGTGTGTTTTGTGTGTCACCATTGTGTTGAAGAGTAGAGCCTGAGCTTCAGTCCAGGATGAGCACAGACACACTGATGATATGCTGCATGTTGCTTTATTTAACTGACAGTAACTGTGTAGTTGCTGATGCAGTGACGTATAGTCACAGCAAATCATGCATATAATTAACTGCATGTTTTTCAGTAAAAAATCAGAAAAAAATGTGAATTAACTGTGTTTTAACTAGGGCTGGGCGATTTAAATCGCGATATTGTTATGCGCATCTCATCAGTAAAGCCGGTTCCTTGATTAGTAGTAAATCGCCATCACCTGCTTTCAGATGAAGCGGCATTTACTACAAAGAGCCGAAGTTAACTGACAAGCTGAGCCAAATCACATCAATATCGCGGACGTATCGCCAGCGATATTTAATGCGATATGGCTCAGCTTGTCAGTTAACTACGGCTCTTTGTACACAGCGAAACATCCACTGTTAAATTAACACTCCTGGGAGTGTATGAGTCCACACTCAAGAGTGTTTAAGTTAATGAGATAACTAAGTGATTAATTTAGTGATGATTGAGCATTATTGAAGACACCTGGTGTTAACAAGTAGAATCGCTGAAGGAGAAAATCGCAAATTGTAAGTTACCATTATTGTGATGGGTAGTTGCTTTAGTTGGGCTCTGACCCTTTTATATGTTCTTTAGAATTGGTTTGGCTGTTGTAACTGAGTTAAAACTGCCAATTGAACAGAGAATAAATTGTGATCTGATGGTGTTGGTTATATTATGACAATCATCATTTGAAGTTGATCACTGAACTCTTTAAATTCCTTCTTTCTGACTTCAATTTATATTGTTGGTTTCAGCATAATTGTGAATCTGAATAATTGGTCAGAATTTTTTTATGTAATTTAAAGGATTTCTTAAAAGATGTTTAAAAAAGAAAATAGTTTCTTAGGCACACACAGATGTCAAGATTCAGTCTATGCATCTCAACAATGGTGAGGAGCAGAATATTCAATGAGGAAAAGTAAATTACATAGACAATTCAGATCATAATTTATTCATACCGCAATGCATGATGGGAGCCATTAATGAGTTGTGATTGGTGGCAGCCACTGCAACATGCTTTATTATTGTCACCATTGTTGAGATTCACAGGCTGATTATTGATGTCTGTGTTTTAAATCACTTTATCTAAATGTCTTTTTGATCAGAACAATGTTTATTAAATTTAAATTATAAGTAGAGTACTGATAATCATAGGCTGAAGAATCACAAAACTGCTGCTAACAAGTTAAGCCAAACTATCTCAATATGTTTCCTTTTTCAGATCACAGCATGATTGTCAAAACGTAGCCAACACTGTAAGATAACATTTTACTTTGTTCAGTTAACTGTTATAAATCAATAACAGCAGACAAACAACAGTAAATTTTAAACTAATCATAAATTGGTCTAGAGCCCAACTAAAGCAAACACCCATCACCTTAATGGTAACTTACAATTTGTGATTTGCTCCTTCAGTGATTCTGCTTGTTAACATCAGGTGTCTTCAATAATGCTCAATCATCACTAAATTAATCACTTAATTATTTCCTCAGCCCTAAATGCCGCTTCATCTGAAAGCAGGTGAGGGCGATTTACTACTAATCAAGGAACCGGCTTTACTGACGAGATGCGCATAACAATCTCACGATTTAAATCGCCCAGCCCTAGTTTTAACTGTGTGTTTCTGTTAAAAAAGATTAATGAAGATTTCTGTAAAAGTATTTTCCACTTATTTAAATTAGGATATTTTACATTAATTTTACGGTTTTTGTATGGTAGCCATTGCTGACAGTCATTTGACTGTTTTTTATGGGATTTTTTTACAATGAAGGTGTTTGATCGTAATAATTCAGGAAATAGCTGTAAAAAAACACTGTTTTTCCGTAAAACATTTAAGGAAAATTTCTGTAAAAGTTTTTTGCACTTAATTTAAATTAGGATATTTTACTTTATTTTTACGGTTTTTGTTTGGCAGCCGTAGCTGACAGTCAATGACTGTTTTTTTACAATTTTATTTTTTACAGTGTATGGCAGCTGTGAGATCAGCAGCTGCTTGTTGGATGGTTTTTTCTTGAGTGTAAATTACTGCGTCATCCGCATACATCTGCGAGAAGACGTTTGGACATGAATTTGGTAGGTTATTGATAAAAAGAGAGAACAGAACCGGCCCAAGAACAGACCCCTGCGGGACACCAACTCCAGAATCTAAACAAGGAGATTTGACACCATCTACTACCACGTACTGTTTCCTGTGGGACAGGTAGGATTTAAACCATAAAAGTGCTTGATAAGTAGGGCTGGGCGATTTAAATCGCGATATTGTTATGCGCATCTCGTCAGTAAAGCCGGTTCCTTGATTTAGTAGTAAATCACCATCACCTGCTTTCAGATGGAGCGGCATTTAGGGCTGAGGAGATAATTAAGTGATTCATTTAGTGATGATTGAGCATTATTGAAGACACCTGATGTTAACAAGCAGAATCACTGAAGAAGAAAATCACAAATTGTAAGTTACCATTAAGGTGATGGGTGTTTGCTTTAGTTGGGCTCTAGACCATTATATGTTTACTTTAATTACTGTTGTTTGTCTGCTGTTATTGATTTAAAACAGTTAAATGAACAAAGTAAAATGTTATCTTATAGTGTTGGTTATGTTTTGACATAAACATACTGTGATCTGACAAGTGAAACATATTAAGATAGTTTGGTTTAACTTGTTAGCAGAAGTTTTGTGATTCTTCAGCCTATGATTATCAGGACTTTGCTTATTATTCAAAATATTTAATAAACATTGCTCTGATCAAAAAGACGTTCAGACATCAATAATCAGCCTGTGAATCTCAACAATGGTGACAATAATAAAGCATGTTGCAGTGGCTGCCACCAATCACAACTCATTAATGGCTCCCATCATGCATTGCGGTATGAATAAATTATGATCTGAATTGACTATGACTCTATGTAATTTACTTTTCCTCATTGAATATTCTGCTCCTCACCATTGTTGAGATGCATAGACTGAATCTTGACATCTGTGTGTGCCTAAAATAATGATTTTTCTTTTAAAAACTTTTAAGAAATTATTTATATTATATCAAAAATTCTGGCCATTTATTCAGATTCACAGTTATGCTGTAACCAACAACATAAATCGAATTCAGTAAGAAGGATCTTAATGAACTCAGTGATCAAGTTCAAATGATGATTGTCATAATATATCCAACACAGATCACTTTTTATTCTTTGTTCAACTGGCAGTTTTAACTCAAATACAACCGTCAAACAAAATCTAAAGTAGCAAACACATGAAAGGCTCAGAGCCCAACTAAAGCAAACACCCATCACAATAATGGTAACTTACAATTTGTGATTTTCTCCTTCAGCGATTCTACTTGTTAACATCAGGTGTCTTCAATAATGCTCAATCATCACTAAATTAATCACTTAGTTATCTCATTAACTTAAACACTCTTGAGTGTGGACTCATACACTCCCAGGGGTGTTAATTTAACACTGGAGGTTTTGCTGTGTACAAAGAGCCGTAGTTAACTGACAAGCTGAGCCATATCGCATTAAAAATCGTTGGCGATACGTCCGCGATATTGATGTGATTTGGCTCAGCTTGTCAGTTAACTACGGCTCATTGTAGTAAATGCCGCTTCATCTGAAAGCAGGTGATGGCGATTTACTACTTATCAAGGAACCGGCATTACTGATGAGATGCGCATAACAATATCGCGATTTAAATCGCCCAGCCCTACTGATAAGAGATGTTAAATTGAGTCAACCTGTATAATAAAATCTGATGGTTACAGAGTCAAAGGCTTTCTTCAAATCTAAGAAGACTGCCCCGACACAAGGACTCTTGTCAAGCAGACCTTTTATGTTTTCTGTTAACACACACAGGGCACTATCGGTGGAGTGATGGGTCCGAAAACCGAACTGTAATGGATGTAGTGAAGGTTGGACATTTTCCAGATGAGCCGTCAACTGTCTGACTACCCACTTCTCTGCTATTTTTGATATAACGGGAAGTATGCTGATAGGTCTATAATTAGACATGTCTGTTGTAGCACCTGATTTAAGTATTGGTGTCACTGCAGCCACTTTCCAATCTGCAGGGACTATAGAATGGTTAAAGGACTTATTAAGAAGATGGGTTATTGGACGTATTAGATGATCCTTGTACTCTTTAAAAAAAATGTGTATTAAGGCCAAATGCATCAAGAGCTTTTGAATTTTTCATGGCAACAATAATTTTTGTTACTTCATAGTCTGAGATTTCAGTGATTTTGAATACAGGCTGATGTAGATCAGAGACATTGTCAGAACACAGAGATGATTCAAAATGCTACGTAATCTCTTTCACAGAATTTATAAAGAAACTGTTAAAATTAGTGGCTATGGAAAATGGATCTTTAATAATCGAGTCATTAATTTGAAGCTCTATTTCCTTATTGTTTTTATTTAGATGTCGACCAAGCAGTTTGTTTAGGTTTTGTACTAAACTAATATAAATACTAATTTTCCATTGCCGTTTGCATTCTCTATTAATTTAATGAAAAAATTCGCTTTGGCCTGTCTCAGACTCTGTGTTACCTTATTTCTCATTATGGGTAAACCTTTGACGCATTGACAACAGGCATTGAATTTACATTTGATTAAATGTAATAACAATCTTAATTCACATTAAAAATAGAGATTAAATTTGTGTTGATTTTTTTTCTCCGTTTGATCACATTCTGACTTGGCTTTTTGTTTTGGACGTTACTTTGTGTAATTACAGCCTAAAAAGTATGGGGAAAAAATATTTGAACTAATCTCAAGATAACAAATAATAAAGTACCCACCTGGTGTCCATCGTAGCCTATTTCAGAGTAGTCTGCGGATGGTTAGCTCTGGTGATGAAGCTTGTCAAACTGAGTGGAGAAGGCAAGAGGGAAATCTTTTGTTTTTGCTCTAGGCAGAGGTTTAAGTTTCATTTTCTTTTTCTTTGTTCCACCGCTCAGCACAGAGGTACAAAGTACAAAGTAACAAATTAAGTGTTGTTTTTGTAGGTACAAATTGAGTTAGACATTACCATACACTGTAAAAAATAAAAATTGTAAAAAAACGGTCAATGACTGTCAGCTATGGCTGCCAAACAAAAACCGTAAAACTAAAGTAAAATATCCTATTTTAAATAAGTGCAAAATACTTTTACATAAATTTTCCTTAAATGTTTTATAGAAAAACACTGTTATTTTGCAGCTATTTCCTGAATTATTACGATCAAACACCTTCATTGTAAAAGAATCCCATAAAAAAACAGTCAAATGACTGTCAGCAATGGCTACCATACAAAAACCGTAAAATTAATGTAAAATATCCTAATTTAAAAAAGTGCAAAATACTTTTACAGAAATCTTCATTCATCTTTTTTAACAGAAACACACAGTTAAAACACAGTTAATTCACATTTATTTTCTGAATTTTTCACTGAAAAAACATGCAGTTAATTATATGCATGATTTGCTGTGACTATACGTCACTGCATCAGCAACTACACAGTTACTGTCTGTTAAATAAAGCAACATGCAGCATATCATCAGTGTTTCTCTGCTCATTCTGGACTGAAGCTCAGGCTCTACTCTTCAACACAATGGTGACACACAAAACACACCATACAGAAACACTTTAAAATTGTTCAAAACACATAAATAACTCCTTTATTGTGGATTTATCCTGCAATGAACTTGTAAGGCATATTTTGATGTAGGGCTGGGCGATATATATCGTGAGATTGTTATGCGCATCTCATCAGTAAAGCCGGTTCCAGAGAATGTCTAATATGGCGAGAAGTTTCACTCTCACTACACTTCCGGCTTCTGAACTGGTTGCAGTTCCACTCTGATTCCATATGAGGGCGCTCACAGGACGAGTGCAGAATGAATGGAGGTCAATGGCGGTATACCCCTCAAAATCCACTTTTCTCAGGATATAATTTTTTGTCTAGTAATTTGAATGTTGTATTCGAAAGGAGATGCAAAGAAATTACACATTGCTGGGTGTTAGAATTTTTAGAGTCACTTATTTGCTTTAAAAAAGTCTTTCAAAATGTCAATGACGTCAGAATGCTGACGTCATTAGCAGAATGCTAGCGTGTTATGGGCAACAACAACTCAACCTGTAAGAAATCAAAACGACAAAAGTACTCGTTCATTCAACTTTCGACCTAAAACCCATGTTGAACTTGCAAAATCTACAATCACATCTGAGATTTCTCAACGGCAATCGGGTGAAAGAGACAAATTTAGCCATCTAGCCCCATTGACTCCCATTCATTTTGCACTCATGGCGAGCGCCCCCAGTGGAACTCTGGTGGTACTACAACCAAAATTCGGTACAATAGGGCTTAATAGGGAGTGGACAGGCTCTCCGTAGACGGGCTCTGCCGGTTCCTTGATTAGTAGTAAATCGCCATCACCTGCTTTCAGATGGAGCGGCATTTACTACAAAGAGCCGTAGTTAACTGACAAGCTGAGCCATATCGCATTAATATCGCGGACGTATCGCCAGCGATAATTAATGCGATATGGCTCAGCTTGTCAGTTAACTACGGCTCTTTGTACGCAGCAAAAACTCCAGTGTTAAATTAACACTCCTGGGAGTGTATGAGTCCACACTCAAGAGTGTTAAAGTTAATAAGATAATTAAGTGATTAATTTTGTGATGATTGAACATTATTTAAGACACCTGATGTTAACAAGCAGAATCACTGAAGGAGAAAATCACAAATTGTAAGTTACCGTTATGACGATCAATGGTTGCTTTAGTTGGACTCTTGACCCTTATATTATTAGCTTTAGATTTTATTTGTCTGCTGTTTCTGAACTTTAATCACCAGTTGAACAAAGAAAAAGTGATCTGATGGTGTTGGTTATATTATGACAATTATCATTTGAACTTGATCACTGAACTCATTAAAATCCTTCTTTCTGACTTCGATTTATGTTGTTGGTTAATGAATCTGCATAAATGCCCAGAATTTTTGATATATTAAGGATTTCTTTAAAGTTGTTTAAAAAAAAAAACGTTCTTTTAGGCACACACAGATGTCAAGATTCAGTCTATGCATCTCAACAATGGTGAGGAGCAGAATATTCAAATAGAAAAAAAAAAGTAAATTACATAGACAATTCAGATCATAATTTATTCATACCGCAATGCATGATGGGAGCCATTAATGAGTTGTGATTGGTGGCAGCCACTGTAACATGCTTTATTATTGTCACCATTGTTGAGATTCACAGGCTGATTATTGATGTCTGTGTTTTAAATGAATTTATTTGAATGTCTTTTGATCAGAACAATGTTTACTAAATATTTTGAATTATAAGTAAAATACTGATAATCATAGTCTGAAGAATCACTAAGCTGCTGCTAACAAGTTAAACCAAACTATCTCAATAAGTTTCCTTTTTCAGATCACAGCATGATTATGTCAAAACATAACCAATACTATAACATAACATTTTACTTTGTTCATTTAACTGCTATAAATCAATAACAACAGACAAACAACAGTAAATATTAAAGTAAACATTTAATGGTCTAGAGCCCAACTAAAGCAAACACCCATCACCTTAATGGTAACTTACAATTTGTGATTTTCTCCATCAGTGATTCTGCTTGTTAACATCAGGTGTCTTCAATAATGCTCAATAGTCACTTAATTAATCACTTAATTATCTACTCAGCCCTAAATGCCGCTTCATCTGAAAGCAGGTGATGGTGATTTACTACTAATCAAGGAACCGGCTTTACTGACGAGATGCGCATAACAATCTCACGATATATATCGCACAGCCCTATTTTGATGTGTGTTTGGCGTCGAGTGTGTTCTGTTATATCGAGTTATTTTGACTTTGTATTACGAGACACAATCGTAATGAATTTGTGCATCGTTTTGTGTTTTATGTAGAACTGATTTATTCTATGTGAAGTGAAACCCCTATTTACACGTTTATATCTCCATTGTGAAGGAAATGTGTATAAAATATAATGTTATAATGTGTTTTATGGATTAATTGCTTTATTCATGTAGAATTGTGCATGTTCACCACTAGGTGGTGATGTTTCCCTTTCTATTGAATTTAATTTAATTGTTCTTTTTCATTGAGTTGATTTGTGATTAATTCACTGAAACTGTTTTAGAATTGTCAATCTGCAAAATTGTACTCATACGATCAAAGAAAAAAAAAAAGGAAAAGATTAAAAAGAAAGAGTACTGTTTTAAATAAATAGCAGAGATAACGAGATATGCTGTGGGGTGGAACTGATTTATTCTCTGTGAAGTGAAACCCCTATTTCCACGTTTATATCTCCATTGTGCAGACTGCCCAGGCAACACGTCACACTAGACTGGCTTTTCGTTGTTTTTTTTTTGTTGTTTTTTTTTTTTTTATCATGAAGCACGCTGTGATTTATTCCTAAGTGACTTAGGCCTATATAGCCTAATGTTTATTAATTTTTCTACCCCAGAACGGAAAATGAAAAGTCAAGCTGAATTCTTGTT
The DNA here is from genome assembly GCF_951802725.1 of Rutilus rutilus. NCBI lineage: Eukaryota > Metazoa > Chordata > Actinopteri > Cypriniformes > Leuciscidae > Rutilus > Rutilus rutilus. Next base: position 25,712,363 of record NC_140209.1, read on the forward strand.
TTTCATTTCTTTCTTTTTTTTCTTCTTTTTTTTTTTGGAAAAACTACTTTCAATATTAAATCTCCCCCCTCCCCCCTCTCTTGAACATATATACAATATAAAACAACCTAAAAAAAGATGTTTGTCACTTTAAAAAATGTTTGCTTGATACACATATAGTTATATTACATTAAAAAGGAAACCCTAGCATTCAAGTGACCTATTTACATTTAAATCCTTAAAAAGGAAACAAGTCAATTTGTCAACTTAATGTGAAAAATGTGATCTGATTATTTATTTTTTATTATTATTAAATCTTAAATCTTTTAGATTTTACAAGAGACCTCTACAGTCACCTCGGGGTGGGGATCATGTTTGTGATTTCACTCCTTTATCACATTTGTAACTGGCTAACACTCTAACTGAGATTAAGTCAAATTTGACTAACCTGAAGTGAATCTGGATTCCAAACAGCAAACGAAGGTTCTCTGCTGAATATCATACAACAGTAATGTCTTGAATCCTTAAATCACCTGAGTGATGTAAGCCATTGTATCTGCATGTGTTACTCTGCTACAGTCTATGGTAAACTGTGTAAGTCTGTCTTAAATACTTTAATTAATTTATGCGAATCTACATGTCAGCCAATCAGAGGTGATCTGTAGGCTACTGCCTTCCAGTAAATCACATGACATTAAAGAAACTTCATGTTATGAAACTTAATGTTTTAGTAGGGAACTTGGACCTTGGTTTATGGTCAATTATTATTACCGGTAGTTCAGCTATTGCAACAGTGTTTTATCATTTGCTTGTACGAGAACTCTAAAAAGAGATGTTAAAAATGACACGTTTTGTTGAAAGCAAAAAAAAAAAAGCAAAAGGGGCAGATGTAAAAATATTAACCATTTAATCAATAGTCGAATACAGAATTAATGTGCACACAAAGTACAAGACAATGTTTCAAGCTCTGGACAGACTCACTGTACTGACTGACACATGTTGTGTAGATTTTAACACATGCAGTGTGTGTGCTCAGGGACATCACATGTTGTGTAGATTTTAAAGGGGTCATATAATGGTACATGCACTTTTACAAGTTGATTGTACTGAAATGTGTGTTGGCAGTGCCTGTACACAACCATCATAAAATGATAAAAATCCATCCAGTGTTTTTTTTTTAAAATCTCCTTATATGTTCTACACTCTCTAATCAAGCCGTTCGATTTTGTGACGTCGGACGCCCCTTCCACGATTGTGATTGACAGCAGCGTTTCAACATAGACCCGCCCTCGCTCGTGATTGAGCTGTCTGTCATTATAGTGCTTTGGGGAGACCGGGGATGGTTGTAACACGGGTCAGTTGTAACAATTCCAATCTGTCCAATCAGGAACTAGTTACAAATCACCTGATTCACTTCGCACACGCTCAGTTTAGTTCGTATTCCACATGTGATAAAGTAGAGCCCTGTGGCTGACACAGCACATGTTAGAGTGGAAAAAACAATTTTGAGATAAGAAAGTTACTTTTTTAACTTTTTTTGTTTTTGTTATGGGAATTTCTGCTTTGTAGTTAAACTCATCAAACTTTTATTATGTTTATTGTGTGTCTGTGTAGATATTTTCCATGCAAGTTGTTAGTGCTAATGTTTTGCCTGTTAGCTGTAAGGTGAGCTAGTTCATGGCTACATGACTCTGGGTTAGTTGTAACAACAATACTCTGGGTTAGTTGTAACAACAATGAAACATTAAATTTTATTATGGCCAATACTATAGACTGACAGTAACAACTATGCTTACACAAATAGAATGTTCAAGTGTTCAAATTCAATTTATTATGGTCAATTACTATGACAGAGTAACAACAGAGTCACACACACACACACACACACACACACACACACACATACACACACACACACACACACACACACACACACACACACACACACACACACATGCGCGCGCACACACACACACACACACTGTTCAAGTGTTCAATTTTTTTAATTAATTATTATTATTTAAAATTTCAATTCAATTTATTATTATTATTTTATTTATTATTTATTATAATTGTATCAATTTATAATGGTCAATTACTATGACTGAGAGTGACAAACACACTGAGACTAAGAGTGACACACACACATCAGTTATATCGAAGAGTGACACACACACATCAGTTATATTGAAAAGTCAGTGTTGAATAAAAACCTTTCAAAATAATTTTTTTGTCAAAATCCTTATTTCATTATGTTACATATCACCCCGGTGGATATCATAATGTTACATCTCACCCCAGGGTATGTTACAACTAACCCAGACTATGGGGTGAATTGTAACATTTCACTCCTCGTGTTTGAAACTAAACCATGCATTTTCTGTTTGTGTTGCAAAGATAATAGCTATGTCATTTAATAGCAGACACTTGTAACTAGTTTGGATCACATTTTGAACACACTGACTTCAAAGTACTACAAGATATAGACAGAAAGGTCAAAACTGTTACAACCATCCCCGGTCTCCCCTATGCTAGAGAAGAATGGTTCTGTTCTTGGGTGTAATAAGGAACACAGCAGTCATTTTGATGTTTTGATGGAATATTCCCAAAGCATTGATGCGGGGATTCCCTCGCAGGGATTCCCCACGATCAACATGCTTTCATGTTTGCTGAATAATTTCACACCAGACTGCTTTACAAACCAGTGTCAGTATAAAGCTGGTTTTGCTAAGAAGCTGCTCCTGAAAAAAGTATCTGTACCAACTATTCATGTTCCTGCTGCACCTCCAGAAGAAGAAGTGAGTGTATTAATATTTATATTAATCTTTGCAAATCGCTTGCTGCACGCTTTACGATGAATGCGGCTGTTTACACTCAGGGTACATTACAGCATGTTTTCTATGTACGACGTTATCAATATAATTCATAATCCCACATTTATAATGAACACCTCGTTATGGTTATTGTGTTACAAAGGGTGTATGCACAGAACAGAGGGGCGGGGTGAGCAAAGCTCATTATCATTTAAAGACACATGCACTTAAACGGCGTGCTGAAAACAAAGCTGTTTTTGACCAGGTAAAATTAGTGTTTTCTTACAATACTAATGAGAATTTTTAATTAAAGTATATTACAAACTTTTAATTTATACTCTAAAGAATCATATTAGCTTGTACAAAAATGGCATTATATGACCCCTTTAACACGTGTAGTGTGTGTGCTCAGGGACATCACATGTTGTGTAGATTTTAACACGTGTAGTGTGTGTGCTCAGGGACAACACATGTCGATTTTAACACATGTAGTGTGTGCTCAGGGACAACACATGTTATGTAGATTTTAACACATGTAGTGTGTGTGCTCAGGGACAACACATGTAGTGTGTGTGTGCTCAGGGACAACACATGTTGTGTAGATTTTAACACGTGTGTGTGCTCAGGGACAGCACATGTTGTGTCATATTTAACACACAACCTGTGTCGTTTCTTAACACATCTCTGTGTTTATATACACGCCAACTTTTTACAATTATGCCCACAAATATTAATACAGACTGTCCATTACAGAGAAGCAGAAGCATGCAGTAGAGAATGTTAAATAGCAAAATGTGATCTAAATAAAGATTTACAGCCTACCTTTTTTTGATGTTTAGTAACTTTACTGAAGAACAACTTTTCAAAGAACTCTTCGCCAACTGGCTAATGTTAAATAATAATAAAAATATAATAAATAAATAAATAAAAATCCGTTGAACTGAGTAGGCTCATTCACTGTTTACTCGCGAGTGTTGTGAAGAAAAAGAATAGCATCCACTGTTGAAGGCTTCAGGCTCATTGTTTGTTGTGGTAATCAAATCAAAACTCTTTCAAAATGCAGCTTTTCCTGAAGTATTGGGAACTTTTAGTAATTCCCCACGCTCCAACTTCTCCCTGATGCTCTGCATGGTAAACTGTCACCTAATGCATTGCACGCGCGTTGCGTTACTCGCGTAATCGCATATTGCGTTGCATATTTATAATATTATCAATATAACAATATTTCATACAGTAGCCTGCGCTCTGCACGTATATTATGAGCACGATGAAAGGAGAGAAGCTAAATGAGCCCGAGTCCGACCAAAGTCTGATCTGTATAAAGAAAAGAATAAAAATTGACTCGACTACTCCCGATAAGTGACAAAATAACCTTTTTTCCTATTTACATGTTGTGATTTGTATAGTCACAGCGTGTACAAATAACATGGTCACATCATGAGACACAGCCGTCTTCTAACCGTATACATACTCGGAACTATATTCTCAGAAGGCGAAGCACTGCTATTTCTGCGGAGGGATTTGCTCGCAGCACCTGAGAAGCCCTGTGGTGAGGATCAGAGAGTTCGCTCAGAGTTGGAGTAAATCACTCCGCAGAAGTAGCAGTGCTGAAGTAGAAATGACTCCATTTTTAATATACACAGACTGTGTGGCTCAGATAAGGTCCAGTTCTGGTTTATTTCTTTGCTCTTGGCTGACATGTGGCATTGCTATGGCCTGCTTGTGGCCCAGATCTGGCAAACAGGAGTGGGCCACCCAAGTGCCGTCATTCCACGCTGCATGTGGGCCAGATCATCATTCCACAAGTGCCTGATGTGGGCAGAGTTGTATAGTCCAGGGGTCAGAAAGTATAAGTCCTGCCATATGTTTATTCCACCCATGAACTCAGTCAGCTGATTTCTATCTCCTGGCTGAAAAACTGCTAATTAGCAAATCCAGGTGATTGGAACAAAATTCTGAGCAGGACTTTTACTTTCTGAACCTGGACTTTACACCTCTGAAGAGAACAGAAAAAGAGATGAGCAGAAACACAAGAACTACAACTGACTTCAGGCACAGCCTTAGATGAAATCAACTGAAGAGAAAAGAAGACATTATATCTGTGAAGATCTCAGCAGAGGAGGATTAAACAACTCCACAAACAGCATTACCAGCTTCACTTATTACTAACCAGACTGACTTTATTTCTGTTAGAACTCCTTATTGAGATGTTTAATTTGAAGTTACCATAACAGTGATTAGCGTGTAGGGTAAATGCCTCTGGGTTAATGCGAATTAGCTCAAGGATATAGGGAATTTTAGAAATATTAATAATCATAACTCATGGTCATAATTCATAAATCGCATATGCATTTACTTTATCAATTATAGGAAATGCCTCGTTCTGTAACTGGTCTTGTCATCCGTTATTCGTCCAGCGAATAAATGTAAGACTATCACAGTTAAGAAGAAGTATTCCTGTTTACAAAACTCCAAGAAAGTTTAGCTTCTGGCCACGAAGATAAAGCCTTTTTGGGTTTATAAATTAAAACTAGGCCTACTCAAAGTAGGCTAGCCTATAATATAGAGCGTGTAGCTTAAATAAGATCTTTGATTTCATTGACTTCATAAAAAGTGGTTTTTCAAACACAGGGACAGTTGAAAGTATAAATGGGTTTATTAATAAAATGGCACACACTAAGAGATTATATAAGCTACAAATATAAACGTACGTAAAATGCAAACAATAGAACAAACAAACATTTAAACAAACAAGAAAATATGTGATCAGAATAAAATGAAATGAAAGAAAGAAAGCAAGAAAGAAATATAGAGTTAAGAGATAGAGGGTAACTTAATTCACAGACCTACAAGCTAAACACCAGGAATCAGCTGTTAGAGAGAAAGATACTTGCGAGATGTGGTACTCTTTCAGTGTGATGCTGAAAAGGGGACGTGCGCGTGCGCGTGTCCGGCTGGTTTGCGTCTAGCTTCGTCTTTTGGGTCGTTTCGCAAAACGATGTAAAGGCTCACTTGAATTTAACGTTACCGAGAAAGTTCAGTCGTTTCCCTTGTCGAGGGGAAAGGCAATAGGAACTTAGTTGCAAAGAACGGCAGCTACGACTCTAGGTCCGAGGAGAAGGCCTGAGCCTTTCAGATGTTTCTTAAAGCCGGGGAGAAGAGGAGATCGATGAGAGAAGAGCAGGGATCAGAGAGAAGAGAGAGAGGAAACTGAAGGTTTGGACTTTTATCAGTGTCCCAGGTACCGCCCCCTTCTTCGTGGAAGACAAATCAGATGTCGAGGTTTTTCCTAGCGGGAAGATCCCTTTGTTTGTCTGAAACAGTGTCCTGGCTCGGGTTACAGTGTCGATTGACTTAAACCTTTCGGTTCCAGAAATATGAAGTGTGTAAACAATATATATTACTGCATTCTGCTATTGGAATTCGACTCTGTTAGATTGAGAGAATTTCAGAGATATCAAACGCATCACATGAAGGTTGTAGAAATGCAACGTTACAGGAGATATGCAGAATTACACACATTTAAAGTTGTGATTACCACATGACAAAATCATAGACACCCCAATATGACATGGTCATAACAAAAGGCACCTCAGAAATATATCAACATTTTGGGTAATGTCTTATGTGGGAAAGTCAATGAAAAATCTGTGTGTGTGTGGTGCGTTTGGGATGTGACTTGCTTGGAATGTTTGCCTTTTCCTGGGTCGTAAAGTTTTATGGTCTGGGGTAGGGTTACGAAACCATGGTTCTATTTGAGACCTTAAATTGGGAGAAACATCCTTTCGATAAACACTTAGAATTCAAATTACACATTTAGAAAACCAAACCTCTATTATAAGGTAAAACTAATCACACACATGCATATAGGAATGTACATACATTGGGAAATAAAATAAACGATATTTCTCTTATTCTCAGTTATACACAAAAGGGTGTTTGTTTGTGTGTGTGTGCGGAATGTCATGAGGCTGTAAAGTTGGGGGATACGAGTCACATGGATGCTGGTAAATTGGTCCTTGTGGGGCAATTATTAACCAGCAAGGACAAAGACGATGTGTTTTGCCATCACATGATTCACTTAATCTGAAAAGCAGATGCCATTGTTGTTACAAGCGTTTCCATTAGTTGGGCTCTTAACTCTTATGTTAACAATTATGTTTTTTTGTCTTTTTTGGCTGTTGTGACAGTGTGTTTGTTAAACACATTTGCAGCAGCAAAGAAAGCAAAATTTAATCTGGGCAGGTGATGTTGGTAACCTGTTGATGGCTTTGTAATCATAATGCCTGAATCACTGATGTAATTTATATAATAAAATTGTTTTGTTCAATTAATATCATAAACCCTGTGCTACTGCAACATGAGATCAAGCAGAATTATACCTATCAGTTGAAATATTATAACAAACATGAGAAACATTTTTTTTACCTATCATGTGACACACACACTTATCAACAATCAGCGTATGTGTCTCAACAATGGTGACTATCAAAAATATTCAGATAAACTGATCAATTCTGAACATTACAAAAAAGCTACTTAATGTCACTAAAAAAACAACAGCAAAAAATAAAAGCAAATATTTAGAATTAAACAAAATTATAGGACAATTCAGCTGCATAATTTATTCATGTTGCAATGCATGCTGGGAGTTTTGTACTATGCTGGTACCCAGCATGCATTGCAGCAGGGTACTTTTGATTGTCACCATTGTTGAGATTAATACGCTGATTGTTGATGTTTGTCATAGTAGATTAACGTTTGATGCTTAAGTTTATAAGGAATATGACTTAGCTCAAATGATTATCCAAGTCATCCAAGTCATCCAAGATGGCGCCGCGGATGGCTGCCTCGGTGTGGAGCTCTCCAGTCATTGTGTTGTTTTTGTTCGTTTGTTCTGCGTTTAGTCATTCTTTTCCTATCAGTTTCACCAAAGACGAACTTCTGGACATTAGGAAACACACACCAGACAAGTTTTTTACAGATTTTGATTACTCAGACGTTTTTCTGGACATTCTCGTTGGAGGGGCAGCGGTGTTGTTAAAACGCGCGGTCAGACGCAAACGCGGGAAGCGCGCCGGCGCGCTGGTTAAACTCCGCGAGCGCGGCCTCCGCACTGCACTACCCAGTATTCATCTTGCGAATCTCCGATCTCTTCCTAACAAAATGGACGAACTTCTTCTCCTCACCCGCACTAACAAGGATTTTTTTAACTCCGCTGCTCTGTGCTTCACTGAAACCTGGCTGAGTGAAGCCATACCGGACAACGCACTACATCTGCCGGGCTTCCAGCTGTTCCGAGCGGATCGCATCGCGGAACTAACGGGGAAAACGAGAGGTGGTGGATTGTGTTTCTACATTAACGAAAGTTGGTGTTCAGATGTAACAACACTGAAGAAGATGTGCTCTCCTAATTTAGAGGCGCATTTCATAAACTGTAAACCTTTCTACTCGCCGCGGGAGTTTTCCTCATTCATTCTCGCGAATGTTTACATTCCTCCAGACGCGTGTGTGAGCGCGGCGCTACAACAGCTGGCTGAACATATAGCTGAAATGGAACAAAGGTACCCAGACTCTCTTTTAATCATTCTTGGGGATTTTAACAAAGCAAATCTCTCCCGTGAACTGCCAAAATACAGACAGCATGTTACATGTCCTACCAGAGACAGTAATATATTGGACCACTGTTACACCACGATAAAGAATGCGTATCACTCCGTCCCACGGGCAGCTTTGGGGCTCTCTGATCACTGTTTGGTTCATCTTATACCGACCTACAGGCAGAAACTGAAATCAGCTAAACCTGTATTAAGGACTGTAAAAAGATGGACCAACGAAGCAGAGCAGGATCTACAGGCCTGCTTCGATTGCACTGATTGGACTGTTTTTGAAGATGCAGCCACCGATCTGGATGAGCTCACAGATACTGTAACATCATATATCAGTTTCTGTGAGGATACATGCATTCCTACCAGGACATTCTTATCATTCACTAATGATAAACCATGGTTTACTGGGAAACTCAAACAGCTTCGTCATGCCAAAGAGGATGCTTACAGAAGTGGGGATAAAATCTTGTATAACCAGGCCAGAAACAAACTGACAAAGGAGATCAGAGTTGCTAAAAGAAGCTACTCTGAAAAGCTGAAAAACCAGTTTTCAGCCAACGACCCGGCATCAGTCTGGAGAGGCCTGAGGAACATCACCAACTACAAGTCACCATCCCCCCCATCTGTGGAGAATCAACAACTGGCTGACACTCTCAATGCATTCTATTGCAGGTTTGAGAAGCCCAGACTCACACCCCACACCCGCTCTGATGTGCACTTCACACATCCACCATCACCTCCTGCAACCCCTCTCCTCCCCCCTTCTGCCATCCAACCTGAGCTTAAGGTCTGTGTGGAGGACGTGAGCAGAGTCTTCAAAAAACAGAAGACTAGGAAAGCTTCAGGCCCAGACGGCATCTCATCTGCTTGTCTAAAAGCCTGTGCTGACCAACTGGCCCCAGTCTTCACGCAGATCTTCAACAGATCATTGGAGCAGTGTGAAGTTCCCTGCTGCTTCAAACGCTCCACTATCATTCCGGTTCCCAAAAAAACTAAAATCACTGGACTTAATGACTACAGACCTGTCGCTCTCACGTCTGTGGTCATGAAGTCGTTTGAAAGACTGGTGTTGGCCTATCTGAAGGACATCACCGGACCCCTGATGGATCCCCTTCAGTTTGCTTACAGAGCAAACAGGTCTGTGGATGATGCAGTCAACATGGGACTGCACTATATCCTGCAACATCTTGACAGACCTGGGACTTATGCACGGATCTTATTTGTGGACTTCAGCTCGGCCTTCAATACCATCATCCCTGATCTTCTCACAGCCAAACTGACTCAGCTCTCCATGCCATCCACAATCTGTCAGTGGATCTCCAGCTTCCTGACGGACCGGCAGCAGCTAGTGAGACTGGGGAAACTCACATCCAGGACCCTCACCATCAGCACTGGCGCCCCCCAAGGGTGCGTTCTCTCCCCACTGCTCTTCTCCCTGTACACTAATGACTGCACTTCTAAAGACCCCTCTGTCAAGCTCCTGAAATTTGCAGACGACACCACTGTCATCGGTCTCATCCAAAATGGTGACGAGTCTGCTTACAGACTGGGGGTTGAACAGCTGGCTGTCTGGTGCAGTTATAACAACCTTGAGCTGAACACGCTCAAAACAGTGGAGATGATCGTGGACTTCAGGAGAAACACCCCAGCACTCCCCCCTCTCACCATCATGAACAGCACTGTGGAAGCAGTGGAGTCATTCAGGTTCCTGGGCTCTACCATCTCCCAGGACCTGAAGTGGGCAAATCACATTGACTCCATTGTGAAAAAGGCCCAGCAGAGACTCTACTTCCTTCGCCAGCTGAAGAAGTTCAATCTGCCACAGGAGCTGCTGATCCAGTTCTACTCAGCCGTCATTGAGTCTGTTCTAAGCACTTCCATCACTGTCTGGTTTGGTTCAGCTACCAAATCGGACATCAGGAGACTACAACGGACAGTCCGGACTGCAGAGAGGATTATTGGTGCCCCCCTGCCAACCCTCCAGGACCTGTACTCTTCCAGAGTGAGGAAGAGAGCAGGTAAAATCATCACAGACTCCACTCACCCTGGACACCCCCTGTTTGAACTGTTACCGTCAGGACGGCGACACAGATCACTGGCCACAAGAACTTCCAGGCACAGGAACAGTTTCTTTCCACAGGCCATTTCCCTTCTGAACACTTAACATGCCCCCCAAGGCATATGCCTGTAAGTGCAATACTCCCACTGTCTAGTGCAATAAACTCAGGTGATATTTATATCTATATTATTCATACTACTCAAAATACTGTAAATATGTTTATAATCTGTAACATGCGCTAGACTCCCACTGTCTAGTGTAATATTCTCTAATTCAGGTGATATTTATATTTATATTATTCATACTACTCAAAATACTGTAAATATGTTCATAATCTGTAAATGTTTATTAAGACTAAACCCAACTGTGACCCTACTTTTTTACTTTTATACTATTTTTATTTATTTTTTATTATTTTTATTCTTAGAATTTGTATTACTATGTTCTTGTTGTATTTGTATTTGTATATGTGCACTGGAAGCTTCAGTACCAAGAAAAATTCCTTGTGGGTGCAAGCACACTTGGCAATAAAGCTCTTTCTGATTCTGATTCTGATTCTGATTCTGATTATAGGGAATCAAAATTATGAATCGGGTTGATTCATCAATATTCTTACAATATTAATCAATTATTGAAGCTGAAATTTGGACCCATTTGTATAAATCAATAATCAATTACAATGAGTTATAATTGAATCATTAATATACCCAAAAGGTCCCTCTTTCAGATCAATTAATCAAAATAATTTTTTAAGGGAAATTAATGTATTAATTAAACAGTTGTTTGTCCCGCAAACTGGTCGTAAAATTAATGCCATTAACTTCTCGACAAATTATCTTTCTTATAATTCGAAGAAAGCTATATTTTCTGGCCATGAAAATTACTTTCTTGTTCTTATAAAATGTAGGTTACTTAACAGTAACGCATTGTAAAGCGTAACTTGATCGGAGTTTCATTGACTTGTAACATGAACACTTAGAGACAATCCAGAATATAATGGTTTTAATAATTGGACTAGGGCTGGGCGATTTAAATCGCGATATTGTTATGCACATCTCATCAGTAATGCCGGTTCCTTGATTAGTAGTAAATCGCCATCACCTGCTTTCAGATGAAGCGGCATTTACTACAAAGAGCCGTAGTTAACTGACAAGCTGAGCCAAATCACATCAATATCGCGGACGGATCGCCAGCGATATTTAATGCGATATGGCTCCGCTTGTCAGTTAAATACGGCTCTTTGTACACAGCAAAACCTCCAGTGTTAAATTAACACCCCTGGGAGTGTATGAGTCCACACTCAAGAGTGTTTAAGTTAATGAGATAACTAAGTGATTAATTTAGTGATGATTGAGCATTATTGAAGACACCTGATGTTAACAAGTAGAATCGCTGAAGGAGAAAATCGCAAATTGTAAGTTACCATTATTGTGATGGGTAGTTGCTTTAGTTGGTCTCTGACCCTTTCACGTGTACTTTAGATTTTGTTTGGCGGTTGTATCTGAGTTAAAACTGCCAGTTGAACAAAGAAAAAAAGTGATCTTTGTTGGTTATATTATGACAATCATCATTTGAACTTGATCACTGAGCTCATTAAGATCCTTCTTTCTGACTTCGATTTATGTTGTTGGTTACAGCATAACTGTGAATCTGAATAAATGGCCAGAATTTTTTATATAATATAAAGGATTTCTTAAACCTTGTTTAAAAAAAAAATCTTTATTTTAGGCACACACAGATGTCAAGATTCAGTCTATGCATCTCAACAATGGTGAGGAGCAGAATATTCAATGAGGAAAAGTAAATTACATAGACAATTCAGATCATAATTTATTCATACCGCAATGCATGATGGGAGCCATTAATGAGTTGTGATTGGTGGCAGCCACTGCAACATGCTTTATTATTGTCACCATTGTTGAGATTCACAGGCTGATTATTGATGTCTGAACGTCTTTTTGATCAGAGCAATGTTTATTAAATATTTTGAATTATAAGTAAAGTCCTGATAATTATAGGCTGAAGAATCACAAAACTGCTGCTAACAAGTTAAACCAAACTATCTTAATATGTTTCACTTTTCAGATCACAGTATGATTATGTCAAAACATAACCAACACTATAAGATAACATTTTACTTTGTTCATTTAACTGTTATAAATCAATAACAGCAGACAAACAACAGTAATTATTAAAGTAAACATATAATGGTCTAGAGCCCAACTAAAGCAAACACCCATCACCTTAATGGTAACTTACAATTTGTGATTTTCTTCTTCAGTGATTCTGCTTGTTAACATCAGGTGTCTTCAATAATGCTCAATCATCACTAAATGAATCACTTAATTATCTTCTCAGCCCTAAATGCCGCTTCATCTGAAAGCAGGTGATGGTGATTTACTACTAAATCAAGGAACCGGCTTTACTGACGAGATGCGCATAACAATATCGCGATTTAAATCGCCCAGCCCTAGCATTTAGATTTCGAGACTTGCATGTGGTCTGTTGTGGTGCTGAGGCAGGCGCGCGCGCATGGGCCTTTTGTTCTCTCATGCGTCTTCAGGTGAGCGCGGCCGCGGGATTTTCAAAAGAGTATTTTCTTTGAGTTGAAGTTGCTTGCTGCGTTTGCTTCGCTGAGTCCGAATACGAAAGAATGCTCCCTAAAAGGGAGCCATGGGTCTTCTTAAGAAGAGGGTTCGTAAAAGCGAGAGAGAGAGAGAGAGAGAGAGGATTTTCTGAGTCGGTCTTTTATGGACAATACGGGTTGACGCCTCTGTTCGCGCGAACAACCAATGAACGTCCAAAGGTCTGAAGCGGGAAAAATGTCTTTGTCTCTGGGGCCACGCCCACTCGGATGAGTCATGAGGAGATGAGCTTTGAGCTGTTCGGCTCCCGAAATATGAAAAAGTGTAAAATAATGCATATTACTTCATTCTGCTATCGAAATTCGACTCTGTTAGATTGAGAGAATTTCAACGATATCACACACGTCATATGAAGATTAAGAAAATCAAGTTACATAAGATATGCATATTTACAAGCATTTTAAAGTTCGTTACATGTCTAGAAATAAGATTTACCCAAAATGTGTTGTACCCTATAGGGTACAAATGGATATGAAGCTTGAGGAACTAAACACGGTACACACCTGATTTGTCTAACCTTATTACCAAAGTTTACCAGAATACACAAACTACACCACGTAAAAGAAAAATTATGAGATGGGAAATTACATCCATGTTTACATTTCTTTAGTGGTTATGCATATAGAAAATTTAGGATTTAAGTAGAAAATGTAGGATTTAAGTAGGAGTAAAGATTACCACTTTAATTCTGCTCCACTCCTAAAAACCCAGTTGCAGGGCCGGCCCGAGGCATAAGCGAACTAAGCGGCTGCTTGGGGCCCCGTCGCCACCAGGGGGCCCCCAAGCGATTATTATTATTATTTTTTTTTTTACATATTAATTAAATTAAACAAGTGACATAAATGAATGAATGGATTAATAATTCAAGACAAGAAAATTCTGATTTCATGATCAATATACCTGCCTACAACTGCTGCGGTGTCTGCCAGTGTTTGAGTGATGCGCATAACCTCGCGTGCATAGACAATTCGTGCGCAAAGTCACGGTAATGTTAAGCCATGTCGCAAAAATTTGATTTGATCAATGATTTATCCTTTAAATTTAATGATATTCAGAACAGAACAAGAATAAAAATAACTAAAAACAAGCCAAAACGAAATAATTTAAAGCGAAAGTGCTGGGCTCACGTATCTCTCTCATTAGAATCAAAATGTTTTAACATTCGCGATGGATTTGGATGGTAAACTATTCTTTATTATAGGCTTCTTTGTACTTCACCCACGTTCCAATATCGAGGGGAAAAAAATCATTCTCTTCACATGCGCAAAAATGTGCTTGAAATCCAATATCGAGGGGAAAAAAATCATTCTCTTCACATGCGCAAAAATGTGCTTGCAAATATCACAGTGGAGCGGTGCTTAGGCTACGCAGCGCTGAATACGAATTGTTGGCTTATTTAAACAGAGCAGTAGGGCTGGGCGATATATCGCACGATATTGTTATGCGCATCTCATCAGTAAAGCCGGTTCCTTGATTAGTAGTAAATCGCCTTCACCTGCTTTCAGATGGAGCGGCATTTACTACAAAGAGCCGTAGTTAACTGACAAGCTGAGCCATATCGCATCAATATCGCGGACGTATCGCCAGCGATAATTAATGCGATATGGCTCAGCTTGTCAGTTAACTACGGCTCTTTGTACACAGCAAAAACTCCAGTGTTAAATTAACACTCCTGGGAGTGTATGAGTCCACACTCAAGAGTGTTTAAGGTAATGAGATAATTAAGTGATTAATTTAGTGATGATTGAACATTATTGAAGACACCTGATGTTAACAAGCAGAATCACTGAAGGAGAAAATCACAAATTGTAAGTTACCATTATTGTGTTGGGTATTTGCTTTAGTTGGGCTCTTGACCCTTTTATGTTTACTTTAGATTTTGTTTGACTGCTGTATCTGAGTTATAACTGCCAGATGAACTAAAAATAAAGTGTTCTGATGGTGTTGGTTATATTATGACAATCATCTTTTGAGCTTGATCACTGAACTCCTTATTTCTGACTTAAATTTATGTTGTTGACCACAGAATAACTGTGATTCTGCATAAATATCCAGAATTTTAGATGTAATATAAAGGATTTCTTAAAAGTTGTTTAAAAAAAAAAAAAAATCTTTGTTTTAGGCACACACAGACATTAAAATTCAGTCTATGCATCTCAACAATGGTGACGAGCAGAATATTCAATTACGAAAAGTAAATTACATAGACAATTCAGTTCATAATTTATTCATACCGCAATGCATGATGGGAGCCATTAATGAGTTGTGATTGGTGGCAGCCACTGCAACATGCTTTATTATTGTCACCATTGTTGAGATTCACAGACTAATTATTGATGTCTGTGTTTCTAAAAAAAAAATTGAAAGTAATTTGATCAGAACAATGTTTATTAAATATTATGGGTTATAAGAAATATACTGAAAATCATATGCTATAGAATCACAAAGCTGCTGCTAACAATGTAAAACAAACTATCTCAATAAGTTTCATTTTTCAGAGCACAGCATGATTATGTCAAAACATAACCAACACTGTCAGATCACACTTTTCTTTGTTCATTTGCTTGTTATAAATCAATAACAGCAGATAAACAAATTTTAAAGTAAATGTATAAGGGTCAAGAGCCCAACTAAAGCAAACACTGATCGCCAAAACGGTGGCTTACAATTTGTGATTTTCTTCTTCAGTGATTCTGCTTGTTAACATCAGGTGTCTTCAATAATGCTCAAGCGTCACTAAATTAATCACTTAATTATCTCATTAACTTTAACACTCTTGAGTGTTAATTTAACACTGGAGTTTTTGCTGTGTAGTAAATGCCGCTCCATCTGAAATCAGGTGAAGGCGATTTACAACTAATCAAGGAACCGGCTTTACTGATGAGATGCGCATAACAATATCGTGCGATATATCGCCCAGCCCTACAGAGCAGTGCAATTTTTATATGTTAGGTTGACTATTTTATTACTATATTTTATTACGGCTTTAACGAACAGGCTGCGATGTCAAGATTGCAATGCTTGAATATGTTGTGTGTGTGTGTGTGTGTGTGTGTGAGGCGCGGGCGCGATCGAACAGTGGAAACATAAAAACATACTCCGTCAAGACATCATTCAAACTGCAAAAACGTTGGAGGATATTTTTCAAATAAGTTTTTTTTTATATGTTTTGTGACAATTTGTTTTCAGAAGTTTCAAAGAGTTAGTAAAAGAGTAAAGAAAAAGTTAAAACATTTTTAAGTATCTATTTTTTATTAAGTATTTATTTTGTATTAATACATAACCTCATTGTATTAATTTATAATGTAACATTACAGAGTGACATTGTGTCAATAATCGTCAAGCACAGGTGACTCTGCGTGGTGGGAGGGGGCCCCCAAACCAAATTCTGCTTAGGGCCCCCAAAAGGCTCGGGCCGGCACTGCCCAGTTGACATTCCATTAGGCAATAAAACAGCAAAGTGGGGGGAAGGCAATTGCCAGAGAATATTGTTGAACATTCTCTAACTAAAACACTATTGATTAAAGAATACATTTCAAAACCACACCTCTATTATAAAGCCAAACTAAATCACACATGCCTAATGTAATTGTACATAAATTAAAGTATATTCTATCCTAATTTAAACACAAAGGGATGTTTGTGTGTGTGTGTGTGTGTGTGTGTGTGTGTGTGTGTGTGTGTGTGTGTGTGTGTGTGTGTGTGTGTGTGTGTGTGTGTGTGTGTGTGTGAGGAATGTCACGAGGCTGTAAAGTCGGGGGGATATCAAACACATGGGCGTTGGTAAATGGCCCCGTGGGGAAAATTATTAACCAGCGCTGTCTTCTTAAGGACAAAGACGATGTGTTCGACATCACACGATTCACTTAATGTGAAAAGCAGATGCCATTGTTGCTACAAGTTTATAAAATTCTTCTAACTGATATCTATAGTACTGCTGTATTTCATGCTTCAGTAATACAGGGTTTGTGTTTTGAAAAGAATATGGATGTGTAAATAATATATTTCTGGATCTCATTCTGCAGTAACACAGGGTTTTTAATATGAAAAAAATAATGGAACACAATTGTTAGATTTGAAAAGTGTCAGCGGAGCAAGATATTTCGTGATGATTATAAAACCATCATCAGGTAATCATCATCACCTGATATTAGATTAGATTAGATTAGATTCAACTTTATTGTCATTACACAAGTACAGGTACAAGGCAACGAAATGCAGTTTAGGTCTAACCAGAAGTGCAATAGCAGCAAGTGCAGGATATACAGTGGTTCCATAAGTGCAGAACATGGATATGTACTGAATAAATATAGAGTTGAATACTATTATAAACAAAAATTTACAGATAGATTGTCCTATGATTATAATATACAGATAACTATTACTGTGAACAG
The DNA here is from genome assembly GCF_951802725.1 of Rutilus rutilus. NCBI lineage: Eukaryota > Metazoa > Chordata > Actinopteri > Cypriniformes > Leuciscidae > Rutilus > Rutilus rutilus. The sequence continues at coordinate 25,729,862 of NC_140209.1, forward strand.
AGTTTACAGCTAGATATGTACTGAATATAATAATATACAGATGGCTATTACTATAAACAGAATGTTTACAGATAGATATGTACTGAATATAATATACAGATGGCTGTTACTATAAACAGAATTTTACAGATAGATATGTACTATGAATATATATACAGATGGCTGTTACTATAAACAGAATGTGAGCATAATATACAGATGGCTATTACTATAAACAGAATTTAACAAATAGATATATGTATAAGTTAGGCTAATGAGCAGTATAACAATGGATTTAAAGTAGTGCAAATAAAGTTTGGACAGAAGCTATCCGAGTGAAAGTGCAGTGGAAAGTAATTGCATATTACAGTTAAGGTACGATATTGCAATGTATATATAAACAGTCGGTACTGTAAATAAACAGTCGGCAGTGCAAATTGAGCATATTCCAGTCAAGGTAGTAGTGCAAGATGCATATGTAAACAGTTGTTACTGTAATAACAGTCAGCAGTGCAAATGAACATTATAGTATTGCAAATAACAAAATGGAGGCAGGTGTGAGGAGGGAGAGGAGAGTCAATCAGTATATGAGGGGAGTGGGATCAATGAGGGTTAGAGTTTAATAAAGAGACAGCTCTGGGGAAAAAACTGTTCTTTAGTCTGCTGGTCCTGGTCCGGAGGCACCTGAAACGCCTGCCGGAGGGCAGGAGAGAAAACAGTCTGTGGGCTGGGTGAGAGGAGTCCTTAAGGATGCTGCGAGCTCGATGCAGACAGCGTTTCCTCTGGATGTGCTCGATGGCAGGTAGTGGAGTCCCAGTGATGCGCTGGGCGGTTTTCACCACCCGCTGCAGTGCCTTGCGCTCTGCAACAGAACAGCTCCCATACCACACTGTAGCACAGTTGGTCAGGATGCTTTCTATTGCACAGCGATAGAAGTTCACCAGGATAGTGGAGGAAAGCTGATTCTTCCTCAGTGTCCTCAGGAAGAAAAGGCGCTGGTGAGCCTTCTTGACCAGGCTGGAGGTGTTGGTTGTCCAGGTCATGTCCGCCGAGATGTGGATCCCCAGGAACTTGAAACTGGAGACACGCTCAACAGCCATTCCATTGATGTGGATGGTGTCGTGTGTGCCTCTTGACACTTTCCTGAAGTCCACGATGAGCTCCTTCGTTTTGGTGGTGTTGAGGAGCTGGTTATTTTCGGTGCACCATGTGGCCAGGTGCTTGATCTCCTCCCTATAGGCAGTCTCATCGTTGTTGCTGATGAGACCAATCACCGTAGTGTCGTCCGCAAACTTGACGATGGAATTAGATCCGTACACAGGCTTGCAGTCGGAGGTGAAGAGGGAGTAGAGGAACGGGCTTAGCACACAGCCCTGTGGTACACCAGTGTTGAGTGTGATGGATGTGGAGCAGTTGGAGCCTGATCGAACATTCTGGGGTCTGTTGGTCAAGAAGTCCAAAATCCAGTTGCACATGGAGGTGTTGAAGCCCAGGTCTCCAAGTTTGGCTATTAACTTAGTTGGGATGACAGTGTTGAATGCTGAGCTGAAGTCAACAAACAGCATGCGTGCATAAGTGTTCTTATTGTCCAGATGTGTGAGCACAGAGTGCAGTGCCATGGAGACTGCATCCTCTGTGCTCCTTTTGCTACGGTAGGCAAACTGGTGTGAGTCCAATGTGGATGGTAGAGAGTCTTTTAGGTGTGCCAGGACCAGCCGCTCAAAGCACTTCATTACGATGGGTGTGAGTGCTACAGGGCGGTAGTCATTAAGGCACTTCGGGCTGGAGTGTTTTGGCACTGGCACAATGGAAGTGCATTTAAAGCATGTTGGTACAGCTGCTTGGGCAAGAGACAGGTTGAAAATGTCTGTAAAAACCCCAGCGAGCTGCTCCGCACATGCCCTGAGTACGCGTCCAGGGATGTTGTCTGGTCCAGCAGCCTTGTGCGCGCTGATCCTGCTCAGTGCATTGCAGACATCTGTGGAGGAGAGTGTGATCGGTGGGTGGTCAGCTGAGGATTTGAGCTTGGTGGCAGTTTCTCTGTTGTCTCTTTCAAAGCGAGCATAAAAGTCATTTAGCTCGTTCAGGAAGTTGACATCAGTGGCTGCGGGGGTGGAGTGAGAGGGTTTGTAGTCACTGATGGCCTGAATGCCCTGCCACATGCGCCGAGGGTCAGCGTTGGAAAAGTGTCCCTCTATCTTAAGCTTGTAGCAGTGCTTGGCCTCTTTGATGCCCCTTTTCAGATTTGCTCTGGATGTACTATAGGCTTGTGCATCTCCTGATCTGAAGGCAGTATTGCGTGTCTTCAATAGGAGTCGCACTTCCCTGTTCATCCATGGCTTCTGATTTGGGTATGTGGTGATCTGCTTCTGGGTTGTAACACTGTCAATGGTGGTATTAATATAATCCAGTACAGAGGAGGTGTAGCAGTCAATGTCCGTGTGAGAGCCACTGGTGGCTTGAGAAGCAAACATACTCCAGTCTGTGTGTAGAAACCTTTCCTGGAGTGAGAAATCTGCCCCCGCAGGCCACACCTTGATGGTCTTCACTGATGGCTTCACGCGATTGATCAGAGGTGCATATTTGGGGGTGAGGAACAAAGAAAGGTGATCTGACTGTCCCAAGTGGGGGAGGGGTGTCGCGACGTAAGCTTCAGCCATGTTTGTGTAAACATGGTCTAAGGTTTTGTTTCCTCTGGTGTGACAGGAAACATGCTGGTGAAATTTCGGTAGCACTGACTTTAAGTTTGAATGATTAAAATCACCCGCAACAATAAACGCAGCTTCCGGGTGAATGGTCTGTTGTTTACTGATGGCTGCGTGAAGTTCTTTCATAGCAAACTTGGCATCAGCATCCGGGGGAATATAGGCTGCAGTTATAATAGTGGAAGTGAACTCCCGCGGTAGATAAAACGGTCTACATTTAACCATGAGAAACTCAAGGTTAGCTGAACAATGTCTCCCAACAATAGCAGAGTTTGTGCACCAAGCTTTGTTAATGTAAATGCACAATCCACCACCTCTGGTCTTACCGGAGCCATCTAATGTTCTATCCGCCCGGAATGTATGGCGTCCCGCTAGCTCAATAGCGTTGTCCGGTATTCCGCTGTTTAACCATGTTTCCGTGAAAATTAGAACATTACAGTTCAAAAGTCTCTTGCTGTATGTGATGTTGAGTCGAATCTCCTCCATTTTGTTCAACAGCGACCGTACATTGGCAAGGAAAATGCTGGGTAAAGAGAGCCGGTGTGGTGTTAGCTTTAGCTTAGCTCTTAGTCCTCCGCGCTTAACCCGCCTTTGTTTACGATCTCGCCGGCGCCTGCGAGCACTTCCGCCCGGCCGGGCAGAGTGCATAGCCTCGGGTGATCTGGCGATCTCAGGAAAGAGTCGAAGGTTGTCCATAAAACTGTCGGAAATTCGCGAACCAATATCCAAAAGCTCACCTTGGGTGTACGATGTTAAGGCACAACTGTTCTGGACGAACAGACCCGAAATGAGCAAGAAAAATACTGCTAAATTACAGAATCTGGAGAGACCGCGAGCCTCGCGATGTACTCGCGCCGCCATCTTGGATCTTGGATATAATTTCACTTTAGGTTTTTTTGCTGCTGCAAATGTGTTTAACAAGCACACTGTCACAACTGCCAGAAAAGACATAAGATATAATCAGAGTTAAAAACCCAACTAATGGAAACACTAATCACTGTTATGGTGACCTCAAATGAAACACGTTAGAGTTAAACCTCTGTTAATTCTCAATAAAACTTCTGTAGACGTCTGACAGAAATAAAGTCAGTCTGGTTAGTAATAAGTGAAGCTGGTAATGCTGTTTGTGGAGTTGTTTAATCCTCCTCTGCTGAGATCTTCACAGATTTAATGTCTTCTTTTCTCTTCAGTTGATTTCATCTGAGGCTGTGTCTGAAGACAGTAGTTCTTGTTTTTCTGCTCGTCTCTTTTTCTGTTCTCTTCTTTCCTTCAGTGATTCTGCTTGTTAACTTATTAAGGCTGAGATGAGTCCATATTTAATATACACAGATTTTGTGGCTCAGATAAGGTCCAGTTCTGGTTTATTTCTTTACTCTTGTCTGACATGTAGTCAGAGGTGTAAAGTCCAGGTTCAGAAAGTAAAAGTCCTCCTCAGTATTTTGTTCCAATCACCTGGATTTGCTAATTCAGACAGGAGAGAGAACTAATTAGTGAAATCAGCTGACTGAGTTCATGGGTGGAATAAACTATGGCAGGACTTCTACTTTCTGACCCCTGGACTATACAACTCTGGATGTGGGCCCGACACAATGTTGCTATCTAGGAATGGAACCAGCACATGCTTACATAAATAATATTTTTTTTCTGAATTGCTAAAACACTAAACCCCATTTTCTAAACCAAATTATCAATAGCCTAAACCAATTGGTAAAATAAATCACTCTTTCTGTAAGACATTAAACAAGTTCAGGTAGTTAAAACACTGTTTGCAAATCTCCTGGACTCTTAACACATTTCGCACTGTGATGCACTTATATTTCAAAACGCTAAACACAGGCAGGCAAAAGTTAAACACAACTACAACACAGTTGTCATCGTTTACACACAACGACTCAATTTTTCACACTTATTTCTAACTGTACGTTCACACCGCCGCCGACTTGAGCTTCCAAAGTTACCGGAAGTCATTCATTTTCAATGGAAGCTGGCTTCTCTCAGCTGCAAGGAGCGTCAAATCCATCGGTGTCACGTTTTGGGTGTTTTGAGCGTCAATCAAAAAGTTGAAAGTATCTCAACTTTATGGTAATGAGCTATGACGCGGTTCAGCGGCAAGCAGCGGCAAACGCCAGCAACCAATCAGAATAGACGTCCTTCTGATTCCGAAGAAACATACGATGTAAACTTTCGTTCCTACCAAAACATTAGTTCCGAGAAAATGGAGGAGAAACTGATAATCGCTGTTGCTGGGTTTCCTATCATTTATGATATGACGTTATTTTCATATAGAGACCAGTTACAAAAGAGAGAGAGCCCCGGCCGCGCGCGCGCACTCAATGCTGTCACTGTCTTCAAACAACACGTCTTGCTCTCTCTCCCTCGCGCATATTAATCAAAATATTTTTTTCCCCCGACCAAATGTGACCAAAACGGTTATAAAAATGCTGTCATTATAAAAGGTTTCTAGTGTCAGTGTATTGCTTGTTTTTTTCTGTTTACATTTCATGGTGTGACACAGACTTCAGAGCGGCCAAAGCGTCAACAAGCTTCCCCGTACTTTTTGACAAGCGTCCTTGACAGGGCGGCCAGAGCTTCTTTGCAGCTCAAGTTGGCGGCGGTGTGAACGTACAGTAATGATGTGACCAAACCAACTGTACAAAATACTAGTCAGTTCAGAGTGCCAAAATTGACTCGAAATATTGCGCTGAATGTTGATACCAACAATGGATGTAAAAATATAAGAGAGAGAAGAGGAAGGCTATGTATAAGATGTGGTGAACAAGGAGGAAGAGGACAAGGAAGAGCAAGGTGTGGAGAATGTTGTCAAGGCTGGATCTGGCTTTAGGATTTCTCTGCAGACATGACATCGTCTGTGATGTGGACAATGTCCTCTGGGCCAACATGAGGACATGAAGCAGAAGCAGAATACATGTAAAATCTTTCTCGCTGACCTTGATTGTGAAGTTGCACAACTCTTCTGAGTGTATTGTAACATGCTTTTCATTTAGAGTTTTTTACTGTAACCTTTTTGGCTTCTGCCGTTGGGTCACTGCATTTTCACTGTACACTGTAAAAAAAAATCCTAATTTTACAGAAAATAACTGTGATTTTTTGACGATCATTTTCTTTCATTTTAAATTGTACTCAAAACACTGTAAAATTACAAAAAATATCTGTAAAATAAAAATTCAGCTGTTATTTTAGGTATTGTGACATTAATGACAAATTACAGTAATTCACACTTTTTATACAGAACATTTGTTGTATTTTTCATACAGTATTTTTTCTGTTTTCTTAAATTACATAAAAATGTATGTAAAATTACAAATATAATCTGTAATTTAACAGAAAGAAAACAGTTAAATGATAAAATGGTCAAATGACTGTCAGCTCCCCAAAAAACTGTAAAACATCCTAAATTAAATAAACTGAAAAACACTGTTATTTTACAGGTATTTCCTGAATAATCACGATCAAACACCTTCATTGTAAAAAAAATCGTAAAAAAAGGGTCAAATGACTGGCAGCTGCGGCTGCCAAACAAAAACCTTAAAATTAAAGTCAAATATGCTAATTTAAATAAACCGAAAAAGCACTGTTATTTCACAGGTATTTCCTGCATTATTATGATCAAACACCTTCATTGTAAAAAAATCGTAAAAAAAGGGTCAAATGACTGGCAGCTGCGGCTGCCAAACAAAAACCCTAAAATTAAAGTAAAATATGCTAATTTAAATAAATTGTAAAAAAACTTTAAAATAAATTTGATGTCACCATGATTGAGATCAGTGTCTGCTTTAGTTGGGCTCATGACTTCAATTTTTAACTTATGTTTTTCTTTGGCTGCTTTAATTGTGTATTTCATGCACATTTCTTATAGCAATAAATGCTGGAGAAAATTTCAGATGATTTTAGTGATGATGTCATCATATGATGGCTTGATTCTCTGATAGGACAGTCAAAAATATGTATATTAACTTAGATTACATGTAGATGGAATTTAGCTTTATACAAAGTCTATAATGTCATAATTTCTCACATGCATATCATTTTTTAAAATCGTAATAATTCAGGAAATAGCTGTAAAATAACAGTGTTTTTCTGTAAAACATTTAAGGAAAATTTCTGTAAAAGTTTTTTGCACTTCTAAAATAGGATATTTTACTTTATTTTTACGGTTTTTGTTTGACAGCCGCAGCTGACAGCTTTAAAATAAATTTGATGTCACCATGATTGAGATCAGTGTCTGCTTTAGTTGGGGTCATGACCCGTGAGATTTTAACATTAGTTTTCTCTGGCTGCTTTAACTGTGTGTTTAATACACATTTGTTATAGCAATAAATGCAGGAGAAATATCAGATGATCTTGATCATTCATAAGTGATGTTACAGTCATCGTGATGATCTTATTCACTGATATGACAGCCAAATCTCTGAATATATTAGTTTAGATTACATAATATGTAGATTGTATTTAGCTTTATACAAAATCTATAATGTCACAATTTCTCACATGATCCTTGGCAACAATATTGTAATAATCTGAAATTTAAAAAGATATATATTATATGGAAAAAGGTTTGAGCTGGTTAATTTTTGTTTTTGTAGTATAGACATCAAGAATCAACATATGAATCTCAACAATGGTGACAACCAACAAAGCCTTTTTGTGACTTTATAGTAGTTCAGATTTTTTTTTCGTTGTCACCATTGTTGTGATTGATACGCTGATTATTGATGTCTGAGTGAGTCTATATAATCCTGTCAAAACATTTTCTGTATAATGACATCATAAAATCGAGTATCAGATCACTGCAGGATCTTATATAGCAGTTTTACCATGCAAAAATTAACAACTAATATTTGATTACTTAATCAGATATTACACTTCAGGTGGTATTAATAAAGCAGGACACTACATGATGACTATTGTCACTAAAAAGAGACCAACGTCATTTAATCTGAGTTTCTCTTGGATTCCTATCATAACATATATGCATCAAAGACACACAGTTAAAGCAGCCAGAGAAACTTTAAAGTCAAACACTAAAAGTTCAAGAGCCCAACTAAAACAAACACTAATCTCCATCATGGTGACTTCAACTTCTAAACCTCTGTTAATTCTCAATAAGAATGTTAGTATGAAAGAAATAAAGTCTGGATTGTAATAAGTGAAGATGCTGAGATCCTGAGAGATCTGGTAGTGTTTAATGTTCTGTTGGGGTTTAAAGTGTTTCTGTATGGTGTGTTTTGTGTGTCACCATTGTGTTGAAGAGTAGAGCCTGAGCTTCAGTCCAGGATGAGCAGAGAAACACTGATGAAATGCTGCATGTTGCTTTTTTTAACAGACAGTAACTGTGTAGTTGCTGATGCAGTGACGTATAGTCACAGCAAATCATGCATATAATTAACTGCATGTTTTTCAGTAAAAAATCAGAAAAAATGTGAATTAACTGTGTTTTACCTGTGTGTTTCTGTTAAAAAAGATTAATGAAGATTTCTGTAAAAGTATTTTCCACTTATTTAAATTAGGATATTTTACATTAATTTTACGGTTTTTGTATGGCAGCCATTGCTGACAGTCATTTGACAGTTTTTTATGGGATTTTTTTACAATGAAGGTGTTTGATCGTAATAATTCAGGAAATAGCTGTAAAAAAACACTGTTTTTCCGTAAAACATTTAAGGTAAATTTCTGTAAAAGTTTTTTGCACTTAATTTAAATTAGGATATTTTACTTTATTTTTACGGTTTTTGTTTGGCAGCCGTAGCTGACAGTCAATGACTGTTTTTTTACGATTTTATTTTTTACAGTGTATGTAAGTGCTGAATATACAGACATTCAATACTATATTCAGTACAATACTATACTTGCAGTGCATATACAATTTATTCACCTTACTGTAAGTTGTCATTACTATACTTTTTACATAATTGCAAAATTTGTTAGCACTTTTTTTTCTCTAACTGCATGCTTTGAATTCATTGTTCTCCATTTTTTTATGTAGTGTCTAAGGAATGATCTGTAGCCTAGTGTTTATAATATTGACTCGCTGTGCATATAATCTGAAAGCATTGTTTGATTTTGAGCACAGATAAAATGGTTTTGAGGCAATTGTTTGATTTTGCCAAAAAGTCAGAGGTTCTCTGAATGTGGTTTGACAATTTGGTTTTGTCTGTAAGGTTTTGAGGAAGTGAGTGATGGTTTCAAGAAATGTGTTTTAGCCATTTAGAAAAACTGTAAAATTAATACTAACAACAACAACAACATAAAAATGGCTTTGTAGCTGTTGATTAAAGTGTATGCATAATGAATCATGCAAATAAAATTACGTTCTCTTCACCTCAGCTGAAGACATTTGTGACTCAGTGGCTCTACCCCCTTTGCACATCCCTGTTCTTATCTTATATCGCTCTACAGTTTCCCCAAAGTCATGTGACTTTCACAAAGCCACAGGAGTTCACAGCAAAGTCACCAGTGTTAACGCTTTTTCCAGCTAACAGATTTTTGTTATAAGAACGTTCTCCAAATATTCAGTGTTAGTTCTGGGAATGTAAAAAATGTCCAGTTTTCTTGACAATAGAGGAACATGTTTTAAAAGGTATGATGTTCCTCAAACGTTCTTTCAACTTAAAAACATTCTAGGAACATAAAATATCCAGTTTTCTGAATGTTAATAGAATGTTATTTAAAGGTTAGTATGATGTTCCTGAATAATTTCCTGCTGTGAACAAGCACTGAAAGAAAGAGAAATAAAAACACAAACAACTTTCGTCAGGCACAGCAGATGAAATCAACTGAAGAGAAAAGAAGACATTAAATCTGTGAAGATCTCAGCAGAGGAGGATTAAACAACTCCACAAACAGCATTACCAGTTATCGTTAGCCAACTATGGTCACAAGTTCATCGCAATGTCCATTGAACTCTATTGGTAACGACGGAACTTGCGACCCTAGTTGGCCAACGATGCTTTCGGGAAATGCACCCTAGACTGACTTTCTGTCTGACTGACGTCTACAGAAGTTCTTATTGAGTACTAATAGAGGTTTAGATGTTGATGAATGATTGTTTCATTTGACGTCACCATTATGGTTATCAGCGTTTACTTTAGTTGGGCTCTTGACCCTTGACTTTTTTTGTTACTTCTTTTTCAGCCATTGTAGTTATTTTCAGAAAACATTGCTGCATTAATAAAGCAGATCAACATGACTGCTTTTATTATTTGTTTTATGTGAATGAGTAGGCAGGATGATTTTCACATCGTTTTGAAGAATAAACTCTAGGGCTATAAGATTCGGTTCTCAAAAGTCTTGTGAACAAATGATTCATATGTGTAATATGGCCTTACTGCAGTTAATTAAAAATCTTGTGTTTTCAATAACCATGCATAAATGTTATTTTCTCAAAAATACAAACATGTATACATGTTGCTCACATATTATTGTAACTCTGTTTGTGCTGCATACAGTGTAGTCAGACTTTAGCCATTAATGTTTATAAGCACCTGAAAAAAGCACAAATGTCAGGGCGTCAACACTTCTCCAGGGCCCAGAAAACACTCTCTGACCCCAGAGGATAAATAACAGATCCTCAGTTGACCTCATTATTACTTGACAGTCACTCCTGAAATTTGCATAAAACAAGTATATTTGCTGCATCTCAAAAGCAAATCATGTCCAACATCAGCTGAAGTCTTCATATCTCAGTTTCATACAAGCAAATGTGTTTGATAAAAGACTGTTGCAATAGCTGAACTAATAGTAATTGACCATAAACCAAGGTCCAAGTGCTCTACTAAAACATGAAGTTTCATAACATGAAGTTTCCTTAATGTCATGTGATTTACTGAGAGCAGTAGTTTTCAGATCACCTCTGATGGGCTGACATGTAGATTTGCATAAAATCTATAAGTCACAGACATCAAGAATTAGTGTATTAATCTCAGCAATGGGGACAAAATGCATTTTCAGATAAAGAGATGAGATCAACTCTAAACATAAGCTCATTATTCATTCATTTTTTTATTCATGCAGCAATGCATTATGGGAGCCATGAATGAGTTTTGATTGGTGACACCCAGAATGCACTGCAACATGCTTTATAATTGTCACCCATGTTGAGATTCACAGACTGATTCTGTCTGAAAACAATTTGGATTACATTGTAAATGTTAAATTATGCTGTTCAAGGACAGTACTGCTATAATCAATAAAGTTAATCTAACTTAGAAATTTGTTTCTAAATGAGTTCAGTGATTCAGGTCAAATGATTGTGAAATAATGACTCTCAGTACACAACAAACACCAGCAGATCATCTATTCTTTATGTTCATCTGGCTGTTATAACCCAGTTAGAACAGCCAACCTAGATGTAATGTTATTAATTTAAAGGTCATGAGCTCAACTAAAGCAAACACTCATCTCCATAATGGTGACTTAAAATTTGTGATTTTCTCCTTCAGTGATTCTGCTTGTTATCATCAGGTGTCTTCAATAATGCTCAATCATCATTCAATGAATCACTTAATTATCTCATTAACTTTAACACAGCTTCAGTGTCACTTATAATACTCTGAGAGTGTGGATTATATAAACACTGAGCAGTGTTAATTTAACACTGGGGATTTTGCTGTGCAGCATTCTGTTTTCTATCATGCGCCGTGCACGTTTGCGATGACGTAAGATGCACACAAACTCACCAGGGTTTGATAGAATCAAGTTGAGTGTGAAACCAGACCAACGCTGTGGGGGGCGCCGGGAACAATCGCGCTCGGGCCACAGCAAACGAGCCCAGTGTGAAAGCCCCCTCAGAGTGTTATAAGTGACACTGAAGCTGTGTTAAAGTTAATGAGATAATTAAGTGATTAATTGAGTGATGATTAATTTTATTGAAGACACCTGATATTAACAAGCAGAATCACTGAAGGAAAAAATCACACATTTTTGGGACTTTAGCTTATTCACCGTAACCCCCAGAGTTAGATAAGTCGATACACACCCTTTTCATCTCCGTGCGTGCCGTAACTCTGTCTGACGCACACACCGCTAGCCTAGCTTAGCACAAAGACTGGTAAACGGCTCCAGCTAGCATACTGCTCCCGATAAGTGACAAAATAACGGCAACATTTTCCTATTTACATGTTGTGATTTTTATAGTCACAGCGTGTACAAATAACAAGGTCACATGAGACACAGCCGTCTTCTAACCGTATACATACTGGGAACTATATTCTTAGAAGGCGAAGCACTGCTACTTGGGCGGAGTGATTTGCTCGCAGCACATGAGAAGCCCCTTGGTGAGGAGCAGAGAGTTCGCTTAGAGTGTTGCGCTAATCACTCCGCCCAAGTAGCAGTGCTTCGCCTTCTGAGAATATAAGTGCATAATTCTTACTGTTTCATTACTACTGTCCTCCACATGTTCTAATGGAGTGCCACTTGAGTGTTCAGTGGTTGAACTAGGGTGACCACCCGTCCCGCTTTGCGTTTCACCGCACAGCATTTTCACCCCTTGTCCCGCCCGTCGCATATTGAGAAAATGTCCCGCATTTTCATCAGTCTGTTGGTTTTTAATTAGCATATTAAGAAAACGTGCATGCGTTCTTTTGCCTTTTTAAGAAAGCCTTTTATTTATTCTTTTTGCGGCATAGTTTTGCACCTATATTTTACTAGAGCTTCGTCAGAACAGAAGTAGGCCTACAAATAAAACAGCCGTTTTTTAAAAATCCTATCCAATGGTTGAAAGCAAAGGAGTAAACACGGTCACTAGTAGGTTGTGACGGCTGTCAATCAAAATGTGGAGCGGTGATTCGTTCCATGTGTTCACTGTCAGAAAACAAATGGATAATTCGGTAAATTAAAATGTAACATATTTTATCAACTTGCTTGCCTGCTGTTGTTGTTTTAATTCACATCCTTTCTAAAAATATGAAAGTTTTTGGTTTCATATATTCTTAATATAGGTTATAAGACTGTCAACGATCTAATTTCATGTTGTTTTATATTTTATTTGTTCATTATTTATTTAGTTGGATTTTAGTTGGACTGTTTCAAAAATAGTTATCTGCCTGCTGCCTTTTGGCTCAGTGATGTTGAATTTAAATGACATGTAAAATAAAGACATGTTATGTTATCTGGAAGGGACTATAAAGAACAAATAATTTTTATCAGCTGAAAGGCATAATACAAATGTTTTTATTAAGTTAGATAAACATTTATAACAGTTTGAGGTTATGTTTTAGTGTTGGTAACATGTCCCACATTGTCCCACGCAAACTTGTAATCGTCCCACATTTGGTTTGTTTGATGGTGGTCACCCTAGGTTGAACTGGTTTCTACTACTCTCTGTGTGGTAACACAGTAACAGTCACTGGCAGCTAGCCTGGGAAAACCCATAGACAGTAAAAGAAATGGACACAGCGACCCCATTGGATTCAGCGGAGACAAAGTGAAGTCAATTAGAAACTCTTACTTCTTGGGGGTCCAGCGTACTGCGCAGACTCAAACTGAGCTTGACGACGTAGATGTGACGTGAGCAACCCGTCTGTCTTCTAGTAGCTGTGTCAATGGAAATCTGAATAATTTCTTTCCGAAACTTGCAGAGACGGAGAGTGTGAGTAGGAGCTGTCCATGAGCTAGAAGCAAGAGAAACGTTTGCTATGTATTCTGATTAATTATTTTGTCACTTTGCCTCCACGTCCCCCTGATTGCGCGCGAGCTTCTCCTCCTGTCCATACGCTAATTCTCTACTGTGCGACAGAGAGTCGCGTGGTTATGACGCAATCGTTAGCTTATTTTTACAAAAATTGCTTCTACGGGGCCATAACGGAGGCTACAAGGTAATGGAGCCTTTTATACATTTTCGTGTTTCTTTAGAAATAAATAATGGACAAATGGCGTCTTTAAACGCCTCAGATGTGAAGTTATGCGCCAAAATGAATGGGAGTCAATGGGATGCTAACAGCAGGTGGGGGTCCGCTAGCCAATGGCGGCGCCCGGGGGTACCTTCAAAATAATAGAAAACCCTGCCCCCCTGGGAAAACCCAGACAACTTCCGGCAAATTTAGATTTGCTCTGCAAGTAGTCTGGCAAAGAGCTCATTCAAGCCCATTTCCATGCCGTCGAAATCGCGGCACCAATCAGAAACGTTGAGGCGGGCTTTATACACGATGATGATCGCTCTGATTGGTTTTAGGTCTAGCGGCGGTTTCTTCATTAGGGCGATTGGGCGACGCACCACCAAAGTGTGAAAGGGACTTCACAATCACAATCTCATTCAACAACAGAGTTACGCTAGCAGTCACTCACTGTTGTTCTGCCTCTGGATATAGTCCAATCAGCGCCAAGTCACGTTCTGTGGAGTACCGCCTCTTTTTGGGCGATGTCACTATGGCCGAAAATCGCCCAGACTGTTCCCATAGACTTACATTCAAAGATTTTTTTTTTCGAACTGTAGGCACTGCAATGCATTCTCTATGGGTTCCGGGAGGGCTCGCACTAACGTGCTTTCGTCATCACACGTAAACTTCACTTGTGCAGCGATTGGTTGAAACAAATTATACCTCTAATAATATTTAGCCATAAGCTGAAGTGACATCCAATAATTTCCTCAGTGCATAACTTACATTTCACGGACATATTCTCCATCTGTAAATGTTAGAAAGTCAATATTTCCAGCTTGTTGTCATGAGCTAAACTTCCGTGAACGAGCGCCGCCGCGTGCATGCGCGCCGAACAGACTAGCAATAGAATAGGAGCGCAATTATTCTGACTAAAATATACATTAGCACTAAATTATATTTAGCTAAAATATTTGTTGTTGAATATTTGTTGTTGTTGGTGAACATAAATGTGCTAGAAAATTTCAAACCTACATGTGTATTTTTATGATATTAGCTTTGATTTAATTTAATTTTTTTTTTTAAGTTTAGTAAATTGAACTACTTCTTTAAAAAGCATTATTTTGTTTTTAGATTGTAATGTTGCAATGTTAGAATGTAATGTGATTTGACCCCTTTTTTGGATAGACTGCAGATAGACAGCAAGGTTTCACTATGTTTGTTTTTATAACCTTCAATATGAACATTGTTTGTAGGACAATATTGATCAGGATATTAAATATAAAAAAAAAAAAAATTAAATACAGTTTTTTTTTTTTTTTTTATTCAAATAGAAAAATAATAATTAAATACTCAGATTATACCATACATCGCCATTTAGCCCAAAAATTCTGATTTATTTGGCAATTGGCTATTTCCCAACCCTACCGGCTGAAGTTTTAGCTAAACTTTAGGCTAATGATAGCTACATTATCACTGTTAAATTGCTATTTAACAATTAGCCTACATTCAGTCCTGAATTAATAATTCAGTTTGTTGCGCCCCCCACAAATTTTTTTAGCACCAGCCGCCACTGGGTCTATCCAATTGCGCCCAGAGGCATTTGAGCGACGTCCGTTGGTGAAGCACACCAACTTTTAAATGCATTATTATATTCAAATTGCAAACACATGAGGACAGTCTCCATGAAAGACCCACTGGCAGATGAACGCGCTACTACATTTCTCTCCGAAACGGTAGGAAATTAAATTAGATTTAATAGAGGATTTTAACTGTGACAAGATGATTGACGGGGCAGTTTAAGTGACAGGATGCACGCGACAGATCCGTCCTATAAAGATGATGAAGTAGTATGTCCCAATACAAAGCTTGCCTACTTTTTTGCTACACATTCAAAAGTAAATACATTTTCTGCACAAAAAGAGTACATACTTTTATGGCGTAGTGTAACTTAAAGGGGACATATCATGCTAAATGCACTTTTTTAGCCCTTAAAAGCATTTTGTTGTATATTTGGAGTGTTTAGAAGTACAGAAAAGATGAAATTATTCTCTTCAGGTGCTTCGTTGATATCTTTATATTCTGTTTTGGTCATATTTTTCAACCGGTTCAGATTTTTCTGTTATCTATGACGTTTTGTGAACTAATACATCACAGTATTTGCAGTGGAACTGCCAAATAAGGACATTGACTTCCGGTGTGGTATAGTATCCAGTAACCGTATAGTATTCGGTAACCCTGAGGACCCAATTAGTATGCCAGTAGTATGCCTGATCTAAATCTGTTCTCGCGATAACTTGTAGCTAACGTGAGCTGTTTTAGTGTTATTATGTGGTAGCTTTATGTAGAATGCTAAATCCCGCTGCTATATGCAAGGTAAGATTAAATTAAATTGTATATTGTATATGTAAACTGTGTATATTCTATAGCTAATATTTAAAATCTCAAGTTGCGTCAATAGCAGGAGAAAGACCGCGAAATTTAAAAATACTACTGTTAATGTGTCACGAAATGTAGTTTTAAGAGTTTTTCAGTCGATAATGTAGTTGTTTCAATCTCAAATATGTTGTTTGTTTATACAGATAGCGCCTATTTAAAAATTTGATCTGACGTTTTCGGAGATGTGAGATCGAAGGGATCACCGGGTGCTCAGCGCTCATGTATCCCGCTTGGAACAACCATACCTCGGCTGATGAGATGCTGAAGTCTGCCGCTGGTCTTGTGTATCGATCGTGTACGATCTTTGATATCATTAATCTATAATTTGTTCCCTGGCAAATCGTTTTGGCTGAGGGCAAAGTTTTAGTTTCATAATTTTATATAACGTTAAATTATTTAGGCTATTTATCTTTACCGTTGTAGCCTGCTGACTTATGTTTGACTGAATCGTTTTACTTAATTAATTTCTTGACTTGTATAGCTTCTTATACCTTTTAGGCTGCTTTTATAATGGCTATTATTGATCAATAAAACTGAAATTATAGGCTGCAACTAATGCAACCACACATACACACAAGTTCACACATAACTATGAAAACAATCTACAACATAGCGACACTTTATAGTTAACTTAATGAATTACTAACGTAATGATAGCAGTAGCACCAAAACATACTTTGCAAGATTAAGCGCTGTTTTATATGGATTAACCCTTTCATGCATAGTGGTCACTACAGTGGACAGCTATTAAAAAAACATTTGCTTACATTTGCACGGGTTTTGATGGCATAGTTGCACATCAGCCTCTTTATTGGACCCGGGTGCATCATCCTATACATTGCAACCAAGTGGCAAGCCGTTGTGTTTCGATTTTTTTCCCCTCCAAACCAAGATGGTCAATGGTCAGTCAGAAATGCCAAGTTGCTCCGGAATATTCAACCATTCCTTCTTTCCTAGGAGACTCTTGTAGTTAAAAAATTTTTTGCAGCATCAAACAATATCTAATGAGTCATATCACAGTTAAAATTTTCAAGTTTTGATTTTAGATTGGGAGAAAAATCTGATCAATTATCTGTCCACTGTCGTGGACCTCATACATCAATGGCTATATTTCAGCTACAATTCATACTTATACTGTGAATAGTGTTTTTGAAAATACTTAATCTGCAGTGACATTCATGTAAATAAATGTATTTGTATTATTAGAATGTAACGTGCTTACATAATGTATGTGATTTTATTGCATTTATTTACTCATAACATCAAAAAGTGATCTGATTATGTAATGCATGTTACTTGTAATGTATTACTTTGCTTGTAAATGAGTTATAAATGAGAAGAGTTGTAAATGAGAGAAAACTTCTTAATGAGTTTGTCTTAAAAGCCCTTAAAGTGATGAAAAAAAAAGAATGCAATAAATATTGTTTGCATTAAAGAAGAATATGATTTACAAAACAAAAACACAACCAGCCCCTTTAACCTTTCAATCTTTTTTGTTTAATACTATGATAATTATTTTTCTTGTTTTATTTGTATTTCTTTTATGCACCTGTTCTGTATATTCTAATGCAAAAAGTAATGATATTGCCATTCCGGTTGTACATGACAGAAAAAAAGAAAAAAAAAACGTATTAGAGATAACGTTTTTCACCAATACAATATTTTTGCACACATCGAAAGGGCAATTTATAATATATATATGTTACACAGGTTTAAAAAAACAAAACAATGTAACGCAATTCATCAATAAAATATTGTCATTTTTAAAGACACTTGAAAATGACCAATGAGAATGTCTCATCACTTTTTTTTTTTTAAATGCGGGACTATATATACGATTGCCATGTTTCACAGGTCCCTTTCGTCAGAAATTCTACAAAGTATCTCTGCGAAAATTTCATCTTTGGACATCTGTGCATCTCTCTGGACAGTTTCATCTCTGTGACCAAATATCTCTGGACAATTTCATCTCTGCGACCAATACATTTACCTTACTTAATTCAAAAATATAATTTAATTATCAATTTAACTTTACATTAATTATTGTGTTTTTTTTTCTCATCATCCAACATTTCAGTAAGTATATCCATCACCCGGTGTATTTTAATAATGTTTAATTGTAGTTATATTTTAATAAAAACGAAATTATCGGCCTGTAATAATTTTTACCGTTATAGATACTTAAGACACAGTTCAACATTATTGCATGAGCATGCTTTTCTTTCGAAAAAAAAAAAATATTTGCAATGTTATAGGCCTAATACAATTTGGACGAAAGTCTTTTTTGCCGAATGAACAATTAAAAATTAAAGGCCTCAGCTCGTGCAGGCACTTGCATAAATACATCAAAGCGAGTTTGAGCACCTTGGCACAGTAACATTGAATATATTAATAACTCGTGCTATCAAAGTTAACGCATGCGATTATTTTAGTCCAGTTTAACGCGATAAAAATAACGCAGCATTCGTTTTTTTTTTCTGTCATTCTTTAGCTAGCTTTACATTTAACATGCACTTAAAGCAAATGGTTTAAAAACATTCGAGCGCGAAAAGACACACACATGTCCTGACAGTCACTGGTGCGCACTGCGCAGCAGTAATTGGCAGTCGGCAACTGCAGGTCTTAAAGGGACAGCACCCAATATAGTTGTCTCACACGAGGTCAATCAAATAACAATGGGAACAGAGAAAATTACTCACTGCTCCTAACTAAAGAACTTTTGTAGCTTTAATAAGGATTCATTTATATCTAATTTATAAATTATGCAGTGCAGAGTGTTTACGTTTTATTCAATTTCTTTTTATTTCCCATATTTATCAAGACATCAGTAGCTGTATAATATCAGTGATACTGGCCTTCATTTATATATATATAAGTTATTAAACAAGTATTTAAAATATAATGTCTTTATTTAGTTATTTTATGTTTTTCTACATTAATCTGAAGATTAAATGTGAAATGATTAAATTATAAAATATAGTAAAAACGTATAGAGACTTGGGTAACACTTCATAATAACGTTCAGTTGTAGGTCATTAATAAGTGCTTAGTTAATGATGAACTAATCATTTACAAAACATGCATAAATGATTAGCATGTGATATACTAACATTTTATGTATGCTTTGTAATTTTTTTTTTTTGAGTGATTAGTAAATGAGTAACTAATTATTTATGAAACATGACTATGCGTTCATAAATGATTAATAAGTAATATACTAACATTTTATGTATGTTTTGTACATTTCGTTACAAGTAATTTACAAATGATTAGTTAATGATTAACTAATCATTTATAAAATATGACTATGCGTTTCATAAATGTTCATTATGTAAAATTTTTCTGTATGTTTTGCTCACATCAGGTGCACAGTGGTTAAAGACTCCATGTGTTTCAGAGAAGACAGCTGTCTATACCCTCACCAGTCAGCACTTACACTGCAGTGCACACTACACTACACACGACACTACACACTACAGTGTTCAACACCTGTTATAGATGTGTAAACGCATGAATAAATCATTTACAACACTTTTTGCATCCCCTAATCTAAAGTGTAAAATATTCATTACTTGTAAATGTGTTACACTTACCTGTTACAAATGATACTTACCTGTTACACATGATCTGTATGTGTATTCAAGCCATTTACAACACTTTCTGAACCCTCTAATTACTACATACATACAGAAAAAATAACATTATTTATTAAACATGTATGAAACGCATATTCATGTTTAGTAAATGATTAGTTAATCATTTACTAATCATTTGTAAATGACTTGTAACGGAATTTACAAAACATACATAAAATGTTAGTATATCACTTGCTAATAATTTATGAATGTTCTGTAAATGATTAGTTCATCATTAACTAACCACTTACAAATGAGTTACATCTGAACGTTATTATACAGTGTTACTGAAACTTGAGTGTTTACACAGCAAAAACTCCAGTGTTAAATTAACACTCCTGGGAGTGTATATGAGTCCACACTCAAAAGTGTAAAGTGTTAAAATATGAGTGTTAAATTAACACTCAAGAGTGTTAAAGTTAATGAGATAGGTAAGTGATTAATTTAGTGATGATTGAACATTATTGAAGACACCTGATGTTAACAAGCAGAATCACTAAAGGAGGAAATCACTAATTGTAAGTTACCATTAAGGTGATGGGTGTTTGCTTTAGTTGGGCTCTTGACCCTTATATGTTTACTTTAAGTTTTACTTGTCTGCTGTTATTGATTTATAACAGTCAGATGAACAAAGAAACAATGTGATCTGATGGTGTTGGTTATGTTTTGACATAATCATGTTGTGATCCGTAAAACAAAACTTATTGAGATGGCTTAACTTGTTAGTTACAGCAGCTCTGTGATTCTACAGCACATGATTTTCAGTATTTTTCATATAGTCCAAAAATATTTCATAATCATTGTTCTGATCAAAAGACTTTTAAATGAATTTATTTAGAAACACAGACATCAATAATCAGCCTGTGAATCTCAACAATGGTGACAATAATAAAGCATGTTGCAGTGTCTGCCACCAATCACAACTCATTAATGGCTCCCATCATGCATTGCGGTATGAATAAATTATGATCTGAATTGTCTATGTAATTTACTTTTCCTAATTGAATATTCTGCTCGTCACCATTGTTGAGATGCATAGACTGAATCTTGACATCTGTGTGTGCCTAAAAGAAAGGTTTTTTTTTTCAAAACAACTTTTAAGAAATCCTTTGTATTATATCTAAAATTCTGGATATTTATGCAGATTCACAGTTATGCTGTAATCAACAACATAAATCTAAGTCAGAAATAAGGATCTTAATGAGTTCAGTGATCATTTTCAAATGATGATTGTCATAATATAACCAACATCATCAGATCACTTTTTTTCTTTGTTCATCTGGCAGTTATAAGATACAACAGCCAAACAAAATTTAAAGTAAATGTATAAGGGTCAAGAGCCCGACTAAAGCAAACACTGATCACCATAATGGTAACTTACAATTTGTGATTTTCTCCTTCAGTGATTCTGCTAGTTAACATCAGGTGTCTTCAATAATGATCAATCATCACTAAACTAATCACTTAATTAGCTCATTAACTTTAACACTCTTGAGTGTTAATTTAACACTCATATTTTAACACTTTACACTCTTGAGTGTGGACTCATATACACTCCCAGGAGTGTTAATTTAACACTGGAGTTTTTGCTGTGTATGATTGTGATCAATCACGCTTAATCAGAAAAAAAGTGTATTTAATCGAGTTAATTTTTTGGATCGATTGACTGCACAATTAATACGTTTAATCAACCTAATATCATTACTTTTGCTTTGCATTAAAGTTATGTTACAGTTTGCGTTGCATGCTGAGGTGAAGGAGTACCTGGAGCGTGGAATTTACCAAGGGAACGCCGACGCCGGACGGAAGGGAATTGTCAGGCGTTCTACTAAGAAGTTCATTGTGCAGGGGAAGTAGAAAAAATATAATTGCCTTTTAATGTGTTATGTCTATTATGTAATTTACAGTATCCGCTACGTTTGCTTATGATAAAACAACAAATTTTACGTAATATTTTCTTCAATAAATAACATGATTTACTGTGTCAAGTCAAGTCAAGTCAAGTATATTTGTATAGCGCTTTTCACAATACAGATTGTATCAAAGCAGCTTCACAGTATTAAATTAAAATAATACAACAAGGTTTGTTTCGGAATTTATTGATAAAATCAAATTAGATATCCCCAGAATATCCCCAACTGAGCAAGCCAAAGGCAACAGTGGCAAGGAACCGAAAAACTCCATCAAGTGACCTAATAGTGTCCTAAAACTCCATCAGGTGACCCAATGGAGAAAAAAAAACCTTGGGAGAACCCAGGCTCAGTCGGGGGCCAGTTCTCCTCTGGCGTTTATTAACTAGAGGCCGGATTGTAATTTGAACTGTAAGATTAAAAATATTATATGAATGCCTGGCTGAAGAGATGCGACTTTAATCTAGTTTTAAACTGGGAGAGCGAGTCTGAGCAACGAACAGTATCAGGAAGACTATTCCAGAGTTTTGGGGCTAAATGTGAAAATGCTCTCCCTCCTTTGGTGGTTCTGGATATCCTAGGTATGACCAAAAGCCTTGAATTTAGTGATCTTAAAGAGCGCGATGGATTATAGGGCGATAGAAGATCCGTTAAATAGACTGGAGCTAAGCCGTTTAGGGCTTTATAAGTCAGTAGCAATACCTTGTAATTAATACGGAACTTTATAGGTAACCAATGCAGTGATGATAAAATCGGTGTTATATGATCATATTTTCTTGATCTAGTAAGAACTCTAGCGGCGGCATTTTGGACTAACTGTAGCTTGTTAATTGAGGATGCAGGACAACCGGCTAATAAAGCATTACAGTAATCTAGTCTCGAGGTCATGAATGCATGAACTAACTTTTCTGCATCAGAAACTGATAGCATATTACGTAGCTTAGCAATGTTTCTAAGGTGGCAAAAGGCGGTTTTCTGTAACATATGAAATATGATTTTTGAAAGACAGGTTGCAATCGAGTATAACACCCAGGTCTTTTACTGTAGAGGATAAAGTAACAGGACATCCTACTATATTAAAGTTGTATTGCGAGAGGTTTTGTGGGCGGTTTTTTGAACCGATAAGTAGTACCTCTGTTTTGTCTGGATTTAATAAAAGAAAATTACGCGTCATCCAATCTTTTATATCTTTAACACACTCTGTCAATTTGGATAATTTAGCGTTTTCATCTGGCCGTGATGAAATATATATTTGAGTGTCATCAGCATAACAATGGAAACTAATTCCATGTTTCCTTATAATATTTCCAAGTGGCATCATATATACTGAGAATAATAGAGGGCCTAACACAGATCCCTGCGGCACTCCATAGTTTACTGGAGTTATGATCGATTTTTCTCCATTTAAATAGACAAAATGGTAGCGGTCAGATAAGTATGATCTAAACCAGCTTAATGCTTGTCCTTGAACACCAGTATAATTTTGTAGTCGATCTAAGAGTATTGTGTGATCTATAGTATCGAACGCAGCACTAAGATCAAGTAAAACTAGTATTGAGATACAGCCTTGGTCAGAAGCTAAAAGTAAATCATTTGTGATTTTAACGAGCGCAGTTTCAGTGCTATGGTGCGGCCTGAAACCAGACTGAAACTTCTCATAGATATCATTTTCTTGCAAGAAAGAACACAATTGAGCGGACACCACTTTTTCTAATATTTTAGACATAAATGGAAGATTTGAAATGGGTCTATAATTTGCTAGGTTATTATGATCTAATTGTGGTTTCTTAATGAGAGGTTTTATAACTGCCAGTTTAAATGTTCTTGGAACATGACCTAAAGATAAAGACGAGTTAATAATATTAAGGAGAGGCTCTTCCACTACAGGTAACACTTCTTTCAGTAGTTTAGTTGGTATCGGATCTAATAAACATGTTGTTGTTTTAGAGGAAGTGATAAGTTTATTTAACTCTATTTGTTCTATAGTTGTAAAGCACTGTAATTGTTCTTGCGGGGTGATAATTAAGGCTGAATTATAAGGCGCAACTGAAGATTGAACGTTTACAATTGTGGTTCTGATGCTTTCTATTTTCTCAGTGAAGAACTTCATAAAATCATTACTACTAAACTGTAACGGGATATTTTGTTCGGGTGATGTCTGTTTATTTGTTAGTCTAGCCACGGTGTTAAATAAAAACCTTGGATTATTTTGGTTATTTTCTATTAGTTTGCGGAGGTGCTCAGCCCTGGCTGCTTTTAGGGCCTTTTTATAACGTGACATACTGTCTTTCCACGCGATTCTAAAGACCTCTAAATTAGTTTGTTTCCATTTACGCTCTAAAATACGGGTTTCTCTCTTTAGAACATGCGTAGTATTGTTGTACCACGGTGCTTTAATTTTCTCTCTGACCTTTTTTAATCTAATAGGTGCAACAACATCCAATGTTCTAGAGAGAATAGTGCTCATAGTGCTAGTTAGTTCTTCTAGTTCATCTGTTTGTTTGGGTTCAGGCAGCAGCTGAGACAGATCAGATAAGCAATTTGAGAAATTATCTATGGTGGATGGAAGGATTGTTCTGCCTGGTTGATAACGCGGCGCCGCATGACATATTACAGCAGTACGTAATATGCAAGTTACCATGTAATGGTCAGTGACTTCATCACTTTGCGGTATAATATCTATATCGGTTGGATCGGTTCCATGTGATATAATTAAATCGAGTGTATGATTAAGACGATGAGTTGGTCCGGTGACGTTTTGCTTGACCCCAAATGAATTTAATAAATCTGTAAACGCAGCCCCTAACGCATCATTTGGATTATCTACGTGTATGTTAAAATCTCCAACAATTAATGCTTTATCGACATTGACTAATAGGTCTGAGAGAAAATCTGCAAACTCTTTTAGGAAATCAGCGTAAGGCCCAGGCGGTCTATATACGGTAGCCAAGGCTAGAGATAATACACAGCAAAAACTCCAGTGTTAAATTAACACTCCTGGGAGTGTATATGAGTCCACACTCAAGAGTGTAAAGTGTTAAAATATGAGTGTTAAATTAACACTCAAGAGTGTTAAAGTTAATGAGCTAATTAAGTGATTAGTTTAGTGATGATTGATCATTATTGAAGACACCTGATGTTAACTAGCAGAATCACTGAAGGAGAAAATCACAAATTGTAAGTTACCATTATGGTGATCAGTGTTTGCTTTAGTCGGGCTCTTGACCCTTACACATTTACTTTAAATTTTGTTTGGCTGTTGTATCTTATAACTGCCAGATGAACAAAGAAAAAAAGTGATCTGATGATGTTGGTTATATTATGACAATCATCATTTGAAAATGATCACTGAACTCATTAAGATCCTTATTTCTGACTTAGATTTATGTTGTTGATTACAGCATAACTGTGAATCTGCATAAATATCCAGAATTTCAGATACAATACAAAGGATTTCTTTTGGATTTCTCAAAGTTGTTTTGAAAAAAAAAAAAACTTTCTTTTAGGCACACACAGATGTCAAGATTCAGTCTATGCATCTCAACAATGGTGACGAGCAGAATATTCAATTAGGAAAAGTAAATTACATAGACAATTCAGATGATAATTTATTCATACCGCAATGCATGATGGGAGCCATTAATGAGTTGTGATTGGTGGCAGACACTGCAACATGCTTTATTATTGTCACCATTGTTGAGATTCACAGGCTGATTATTGATGTCTGTGTTTCTAAATAAATTCATTTGAAAGTCTTTTGATCAGAACAATGATTATGAAATATTTTTGGACTATATGAAAAATACTGAAAATCATGTGCTGTAGAATCACAGAGCTGCTGTAACTAACAAGTTAAGCCATCTCAATAAGTTTTGTTTTACGGATCACAACATGATTATGTCAAAACATAACCAACACCATCAGATCACATTGTTTCTTTGTTCATCTGACTGTTATAAATCAATAACAGCAGACAAGTAAAACTTAAAGTAAACATATAAGGGTCAAGAGCCCAACTAAAGCAAACACCCATCACCTTAATGGTAACTTACAATTAGTGATTTCCTCCTTTAGTGATTCTGCTTGTTAACATCAGGTGTCTTCAATAATGTTCAATCATCACTAAATTAATCACTTACCTATCTCATTAACTTTAACACTCTTGAGTGTTAATTTAACACTCATATTTTAACACTTTACACTTTTGAGTGTGGACTCATATACACTCCCAGGAGTGTTAATTTAACACTGGAGTTTTTGCTGTGTAGGGATGTTTTTCTAACATCTAAGAGCGTAACATTTAGTACAAGTACTTCAAACGAAATAAACTTATAACCCGCTTTCTGAGTAACATTGAGAATATCTCTATAAATTGTCGCAACACCACCGCCACGACCAATCAGACGGGGCTCATGCTTATAGGAGTATCCAGGAGGAGCAGACTCATTTAGACCGAAATAATCATTTGGTTTAAGCCAGGTTTCAGTTAGGCAAAGTACATCGAAGCTATTATCTGTGACTATTTCATTTACAATAACTGCCTTAGGTGTGAGCGATCTAATGTTTAGAAGACCTAGCTTTAGAAATTGTTTTTGTTTACTAATAGCAACATTTTCTGTTTTAATAACAATTAGATTTTTCCTAGATCCTGCAGTAGATTTGTTATTTGATCTCACTAAACGAGGAATAGACACGGTTTCTATGCAATATTCTACACTAGTATTTATATCAGTTAAATTGGTGCAGCAGAGACTATGATTTGGACTTTTGGTTACTAGTCAAAAGGTATTTAACATTTTGGAGATGTTATCCGACAGAAGATCTGCTCCGAATCTGCTTGGGTGTAAGCCATCGGCACGGAAAAGCCTAGGACGCTCCCAAAACAGATTCCAATTATTTACAAAGAGCAGTTTCTGCTCATTGCACCATGACATTAACCATTCATTTAGCGCAAATAATCTGCTAAACTTTTCATGTCCTAGTCGGTACGTGGGAAGCGGTCCTGACACTATGATCGTTGTTTCAGGCGATGTGCTGCGTACCGTATCGATCAGATTCCTGAAGTCTTTCTTCAGAATCTCTGTCTGGCGCATCCTGATGTCGTTCACTCCCGCGTGCAGGACAACAGTTCCGACGCATCACAGCATCGCGTTCTGTTTCGCGAAGAGGGGAGAAGCGGTTTTGTGTGGATAACTCGAAAACCGGGAGGGTCGGAGAGAGTCTTGGTCTAGACCTGACTCGCGTCTTCCGCTGCGGACCTATGTTGAGAAACGCACGGAGTAGACGAAGTCGAAGTCAGCGGGTTAGTAACGTTAATCTCTGATTTGTGTGCATCGGCGCGTGATGTTTCAAGAGCTAACCGCCGGTCTATCAGCTCGGCTTGTCTCAATAAAAGGTCGTGGATCTGTTTCTCAACAGCTTCCAGCTCAGACTGCAGTGCGTGCAGCTCAAATGTGTCCTCACCTGCACCAAAAGGTAGACTACTTTCATCTGATATATTCGCCATTTTAACAGATGGACAGTAAGTTAGCAACAAAGCTACCAGTGATGCTATCAATATTTATACTAATTTATGACTGAAGTTTTAGATATAATCCGTCTTTTTAGTGGTACTGTAGAGTAGACGCACGATAGGCGAAAAATGTTTGTAAGTGAGTGTTGAGAAGACGCGTTCAGCCGTGATCCACGGGAGTAACCTATAGGAGTATCAGGGTTCGAATTACAAAGTGGCTTTCGGGGGAGCCTTATTTTCCGATCCTCCCTGACTGACTTTAACGCTTTTGGTGCATGTTCGGGTATTTAAAACAATAGGTTTACAGTAAACAGTACAGAACGTACTTGGTTACTTACGTAACCTCGGTTACCTTAGACTAGAGATAAGGGAACGAGTACTGCGTTGCCTTTCCGTGCTATTTCTCTCACGTCAGGTGTTTTCGCTTCAGTCGATTAGATCTGATATGGCGAGTTTTCTCTGTATTTATACTCTTCTATTTGGCGCGCAGAGTCTGGCAGGGTGTCAAGCGCTCCTATTGGATCGCGCGCTTCTGCTTTCTCGCCATTGGTTTGTGCAGTTGCCTCAGCACAGCCTATCAGCGCGCTCGCGCGAGCTCTGATGCTCTCGCTTGTGCTGCTGCAATGCGTTTTAAAATAAAGGCTTCAATATTCTCGAGAAAAGGAGTTTTCCCTTGTACAGAAAATCAAAATCTATATGCGACACAAAAAATGGACAGTGTTTTAGAGCTCCCCCTAAATGTCTCAAAGTAGGCTTTCAGGGGAGCCCAGGTCCTTTTCAGGGGAGCCGAGCTCCCCTTAGCTCCCCCGTAATTCGAACCCTGAGGAGTATCCAGCGTTGGATCACTAATAGGCTTGAGACGCGTCTGCTCAACAGTCCGCGTTGTAACTATGAGGGTTGAGCAGTAGTGCTTCTCAGTGAGGTAAAGTAGAAAATGTTTGTTGTAAGTTTAAAGAATAAAATCAAGATTTATAAATCAAATCGATGGAGCTCCAAAGACAACAACGCGTTCAGACGCGACGCATGCGCATTCGAAAACAGGAAGAGTCAGGAACATGGCGTGTGTTGCGTTCCCTCACATTACCTCTTTATGTCTCTAACACAGGTGGACATCTTTATTACAAGACTGCAGACGGATCAAACCGTCTAGTTGTCATGGATGAGCAACAGAAGGAACGAGTCCTTCGGGACTGCCATGACAGCCCAGCTACAGGTGGGCATCAGGGGATAACAAGGACATTTAATAAGATTGCAAGCGCATACTACTGGCAAGGCATCTTTCCGGACGTCACGAAGTGGGTAAGATAATTGTAGACTCAAATTCTTGACCCACGAGATGGTTTCATACAGCCCCTCAAGTGTAAATAATTAACTCATTGGTACGTTATGTAGAGGCCACGACATATTATATTGAGGCCACAAGATCATATTCTATTAAATACTTAATGGTGTTAAGTCGTGTCCTCAAAATCCTATGTTGAGTTTGAGACCCCTGATGTAGTTGTACAAAGTAATGTGTTTCTGTTGTTTGTAATGGTACAAACACCTAACATTTTTTTTTTAGATTGCCCAATGTCCACAGTGTCAGCGTAATGATACTATTAAAACAGTGGCTCCAGTGTTGCACCCTATCAAGGTCACTAAAGCCTGGAATGTAATAGGAATGGATTTGATGGGACCATTTCCAACCAGTCCTCAGGGGAACATTTATGTCCTCACAATGACTGACCTCTTCACCAAATGGGTTTTCGCCAAATCCCTGAAGTGTAAGACCGCAGTTGAGGTGGTTACAGGGGTCTTACAAGCATTTAATGCATATGGACTGGTTGAAAGAATAATCACAGACCAGGGGAGGAAGTTTGTGAACCAGGTTATTATTATTTAGTTAAGAAGATTTTATTATACAATTTTTGGGCTATATGTTATAATAATCTACCATGTCTTTGATACCTTTTTGATAACAGCTAAATGCGAACATATTTAAGGAATTGGGTGTGAAGCAGTGTGTCACGTCAGCTTACCACCCTCAGTCAAATGGACAGGATGAGAGGACAAATCAGACTATAAAGAGGTCATTGTCAAAGTACTGCAATGACATGCAGAATGACTGGGACGAAAAACTGGAGGATGTGGTGCATGCCATCAACACCTCAAAGCAGGTGATTGGAACTGCTTTAAAAAGAAATGATTATATGCAATTGATTATGTAAATGTAATTTGTTGAAACACTTTTTTTAGGGCTCTACAAAGTATACACCATTCTTTTTGATGTTTCACCGGCACCCAATCACGCCAGAGCTTCTAAACACAAAGGTAGTATCTGAGACAGATTGCTTTGTAGGAGAGGATCCGAATATTGTAATGCCCACACGGATAGTAGAGGTGACAGCAGTACAGGCAAAGCTAATTGTCTGTAGTATGAACTATAATTAAGCAATAATTCACATTATTTAAGGTATTCTATTAAATCTGTTTATTATACATTATTTTCATAAGGTGCGGGGTCACATTGAAATAGCACAGGGGAAGCAAAAGGCGGAGTACGAGTCCCGGAAAATAAAAAATGTGAAATCATTTCACATCCACGAAGGAGAGGAGGTACTCAAAGCAAACAAAAGAAAAGAGGGACGCAAAGGTGGACGTTTAGAGGGGAACTGGACAGGCCCTTTTGTGGTCGAAGACATTACCAGAAAAGGGGTTGCTACACTTGCAGACAAATCAGGCAACATTCTCCGCCAGAAAACCAATGTGTCCCAACTCAAACCATTCCTGCGGCGTGACATTAACCTGAATGGTGAGAAAGGCAGTACATTACAGTAGATGGGCCACTTTTTGAAGTAAATGTTTATTTAAATGCAAATTTAAAATATTACATATACAACCTTTTTCAGTGAATATTCATGATGACCATGATTCTTACTGCCTGAAGACAGACATGGCAGGAGGTGATGCATCACGCACAGGTATGCTTTATTTGATTTGCTTTTAAAAAAGTACAACTTTAACAAAGATTTGTGACTGATCCAAATGTGTTTACAGAAATTGAAAAAAAAAATCCGTTTTCAGTGGATCGCTTTCACATCTTGGAGCTAGAAGAGGTAAGATGTCAAATAAATGGAAGTCTGTTATATATTATATAATATTATATATGTAAGACAATTACAAAGCAT
This sequence comes from Rutilus rutilus, assembly GCF_951802725.1. Classification (NCBI taxonomy): domain Eukaryota; kingdom Metazoa; phylum Chordata; class Actinopteri; order Cypriniformes; family Leuciscidae; genus Rutilus; species Rutilus rutilus. Next base: position 25,760,044 of record NC_140209.1, read on the forward strand.
TTTTTTTTTCTAAGAAATGTATATGCGCATTTTGAGTGAGGAAACCGACAGAAAGCGGCCACTCATTCAGTTTCCGAGATGCCAGGCCACAGTTGAAGATTTCGAGACACTGTGTCCACAGAAATAAAGTTTCCCATGGCTGAAAGACGACGTTAGAATTTTAATTTGATAACATTTTTGAGACATATTTGTAATAGCTCTAATTAGTCCCGGTTTCCAGAAAACGTCCAAACAAAAAGCTCCAAAAGGGCCAAATTTCATCCCAAAATTTCACTGTATGCGAGTCTCTATTTGCCCCAATGGAATAAATGCTTTGTGGGATCTCCATATCTCAGCTCTGGAAGGCTCTAGAGCCTCCAATCATGCATTCATGTCTATGTCTCAGCACCCTCTAACAGAATCCAAGATTTCAAGAATATCCAAGAAACTTTATTTTTCGACCCAAAATATCTGTAAGGGGTACGTACGTACACTGTATAGTTTTTTTGGGTTGAAAAATAAAGTTTCTCGGATATTCTCGAAACCGTGGATTCTGTTAGAGGGTGCTGAGACATAGACATGAATGCATGATTGGAGAAATTTTGGGACTCAGGCAAGATGCGTCCAATGGCAGCTTATTTGTATGGGCGTTTGTACACGAACCTCCTATTTGTACTTCTTATATTATTCAACAACATTTCATTGAAATCTACTATTTCTTTTAGATTCTTGACACAAGGATTGCACAGCTCTGTAAAGCACATGGTGGAACTGCTTTACAGGTGCACACGTTCGTGCTCTGGTGGCGATCCTTCACTATCAAGAAACATGTGGATGACAGTCACATTTCTTGTCTGAAGGTAAATGAAAATCTATTAAATAAATTTCAAGGGCAGGGGACACATTTACTTACTTAAAAATATTTTAAAGGACCTTGATGAGAATGACACAGTCCTTATTCCAAGAATTGTTGGTGGACAGAGCCCCGAAAAGGGAAACCACTTCATTTTGTGGATATGTGTGGTTAAAAAAATACATTTTTACTCAACAGTTGTTACTTTGGTTAAAGCGGTTTCTGTTTATGTTGTAAAGGTCTTGGATGGTTTGCTGAATCGTATTCGAGTTTACGACCAGCCAGTCCATCCATGACACCCAGGTTCAACGAGCTAACTACGTTCTGCTGTGTTGCACCTTTGGGCTTGTATATCAAAGTAAAAACGGTGAGTGATGTTCCATAGCACTAAAGACTGTGCAAGTGTACAGTTGCACATGACGTGTTGCAGCATGTTTGTGTGTTTTTGCAGAGTTCCCTCAAGCCAGTCCATGACACCTAGTCCAGCCTACTCGCCTACCAGGTCACGACCCCACCATCTAAAGGGGAAATTGACTGACTGCATCATCTAGGCCTTAGGATGGTTCCACAAAGAATTGACTGCATATACAACATGAATTTACTTCTAACTAAAGATTTGACTTTTCATACAGCAAAAGACACTGCATCTATTTGTGTCTCATTAGTTCTCAAAAAACTTTAACCTTACAGTTCATTAAATATTTGAACACAGCTAACTCAACATTAATTGTTTTTAAATCTTCACAATGTATAGCCAGAGAACTATCACAAAAGTATTTAGGAAAGTAAAGACATACAAAAGTATGTCTGTTTAAAGCTGCTTTGTATTGTTGTGTATTTTTAAAAGCTCTATAAATGTCCTAAAAGATGTGCATTTTGCTTGTAGTTTTGTGTTAATAAAAATGTAATACATTACATCTCATAATTCAGTTGAATTCATTATGTATTGTATTGTGTAATTTAATAAATATTTTATACAAGTTTTGGTTCACTAATTTTATTACATTAAATGTTATTGTGTTGTATGATGTTCTGTATTAAGAATTAATTATGCCATAAATCATATGCATTAGTACACAAATGACATGCTTGTAATAAAAAAAAGCATATTAATGCCCTATACATACTTAAAAATGGTATTTCTTTAAAATAAAAGATTAGTATATTAATTAAGTAGTTTGATTACATTAAGATTTGTGATTCTATAATTTTATTATACTGTTCTTTCATCAAGTTTTGACAACCAATTAATATTTATACCCACAAAACATAGCTAGCATTCTGTAATTTATTTAAATGTCTAAACTGTTAATACGAAAAATAGTAATATACACAAATAAACACTACACTACGAATTGCTGTGAATACGGTAAGGCAGTATCAGTGCAGTATAAGCTCAGGTAAAGCTCATAGCACGATCGTCGGATAACGTTAGCTGTATGCTATGCTAGGGCTGGGCGATTTAAATCGCGATATTGTTATGCGCATCTCGTCAGTAAAGCCGGTTCCTTGATTAGTAGTAAATCACCATCACCTGCTTTCAGATGGAGCGGCATTTACTACAAAGAGCCGTAGTTAACTGACAAGCTGAGCCATATCGCATTAATAACGCGGACGTATCGCCAGCGATTTTTAATGCGATATGGCTCAGCTTGTCAGTTAACTACGGCTCTTTGTACACAGCAAAACCTCCAGTGTTAAATTAACACCCCTGGGAGTGTATGAGTCCACACTCAAGAGTGTTTAAGTTAATGAGATAACTAAGTGATTAATTTAGTGATGATTGAGCATTATTGAAGACACCTGATGTTAACAAGCAGAATCACTGAAGGAGAAAATCGCAAATTGTAAGTTACCATTATTGTGATGGGTAGTTGCTTTAGTTGGGCTCTGAGCCTTTCATGTGTTGGCTACTTTAGATTTTGTTTGATGGTTGTATCTGAGTTAAAACTGCCAGTTAAACTAAGAATAAAAAGTGATCTGTGTTGGATATTATGACAATCATCATTTGAACTTGATCACTGAGCTTATTAAGATCCTTCTTTCTGAATTCGATTTATGTTGTTGGTTAAAGCATAACTGTGAATCTAAATAAATGGCCAGAATTTTTGATATAATATAAAGGATTTCTTAAAAGTTTTTAAAAGAAAAATCATTCTCTTAGGCACACACAGATGTCAAGATTCAGTCTATGCATGTCAACAATGGTGAGGAGCAGAATAGTCAATTAGGAAAAGTAAATTACATAGACAATTCAGATCATAATTTATTCATACCGCAATGCATGATGGGAGCCATTAATGAGTTGTGATTGGTGGCAGCCACTGCAACATGCTTTATTATTGTCACCATTGTTGAGATTCACAGGCTGATTATTGATGTTTGTGTTTTAAATAAATATGTCTGAACATCTTTTTGATCAGATCAATGTTTATTAAATATTTTGAATTATAAGTAAAGTCCTGATAATCATAGGCTGGAGAATCACAAAACTACTGCTAACAAGTTAAACCAAACTATCTTAATATGTTTCATTTTTCAGATCACAGTATGATTATGTCAAAACATAACCAACACTATAAGATAACATTTTACTTTGTTCATTTAACTGTTATAAATCAATAACAGCAGACAAACAACAGTAAATATTAAAGTAAACATATAATGGTCAAGAGCCCAACTAAAGCAAACACCCATCACCTTAATGGTAACTTACAATTTGTGATTTTCTCCTTCAGTGATTCTGCTTGTTAACATCAGGTGTCTTCAATAATGCTCAATCATCACTAAATTAATCACTTAATTATCTCCTCAGCCCTAAATGCCGCTCCATCTGAAAGCAGGTGATGGTGATTTACTACTAATCAAGGAACCGGCTTTACTGACGAGCTGCGCATATCAATATCGCGATTTAAATCGCCCAGCCCTATGCTATGCTACTATCTAAGCTAACTAAAAAACACACTAACAACGAGAAATGTTTAATTTCACAATCTATAGCTTCGGTTAAATACTAGTATATGAAACGTTTAATTTAAAATACATTAAATACATTAATGACTCGTTATAACGTAGTACAAAAGTCTTCAATAATAAAGTGATTTTGTATGATTTGTAACCAGGCACTAAAGCGATTACCCATAAAACGTGCTTTGAACCAATCGGATTGCTTGGGTCCTCAGCCCGGACCCATCACTTCAGAGTTACCAGAGAATGTCTAATAGGAAGAGAATTGGCACTCTCTGCTTACTTCCGGTTTCTGGACTGGCTGCAGTAACACGTCTCTGTCCATGCGGGGGCGCTCGCAGGCGAGTGCAGAATGAATGGAGGTCTATGGCGAAAAACCCTCAAAATCCACTTTTCTCAGGATACTTATTTGGTTTAAAAAGTCTTTTAAAATGTCAATGACGTCAGAATGCTGACGTCATTAGCAGAATGCTAGCGTGTTATGGCCAACAACAACTCAACCTGTAAGAAATCGAAAAGAAATAAGTACTCGTTCATTCAACTTTCGACCTATAACCCATGTTGAACTTGCAAAACCTACAATAAAATCTGAGATTTCTCAACGGCAATCGGGTGAAAGAGACACATTTAGCCGTCTAGCCCCATAGACTCCCATTCAGTCTGCACTCGCCCGCGATCACCTCCAGTGGAATTCTAATGGAACTGCAACCAAGATCGATACAATGGGGCTAATAGGAAGTGCCAAGGCTCTCCGTAGACGGGCTCTGGAGTTACCGGATACTTCACCACACCGGATGGGATGGAGAAATAATTACTCTTTGAAGCTTTGATATGTTTCTCTGACTGTTTTGGTACAAGATTCTAAGCATCGGGAGTTTTGAAAACAGTGTCAATGTGGCAGGTAAAATGTAATGTAAAGCAGCCATAAACCAGAGCGCAAAGCTCTGTTTTAAATCCTGACAGCGCTAAAAGTGTTAATTTTCTGAATAATTCACATATTGAAGTGTAGCAATACATAAATAATAATAATACCAGACTTTTTTGAGGCAAGAAAATGGTGTTCTAATTATTTTATGCTGTTTATATAGCAGAATGGTCGGAATGATGGTCCAGTCATATTTATTCACGCAGCGCTTTTTACAATACAGGTTGTTTTGTTTCAAAGCAGCTTTACAGTGACACGCAAACTAAAGCATTCGTGTGAAAGTGGAGCTTTAATTTTTATTGATCATGTGTTTCTCTTAAAACAGGCATGGAGATTCTTGAGAAATTGCGCTGCGAGTGAATCAGCATGATCAAAATCTTACGCGGTCATATTTTGCTTTAACTCCGTCAATTTTTGCAAGTGTTAAACAGCATTTAAAACTGTTAAATGTCTTCTTTTATTTGTGTATACTCATAATAAAAACAAAATGTTGTGTTTTTCGTAAAATAAAGAAAATAAACATGATCCGCGTTCTGCCGTCTCACTTTAGTTCATTCTGAAACGCGACAGAAAATGATCTTTCACATGTCTCAACTCTACACAGGGACATTCTGGACATTCTCAACTCTGGACATTTGCAACTCCTGAAAATCAGCCTGAGCCAGGCCCCTCCTTCTTCTATATTGGTAAAGGGTTTCTTGAAATTCCTGTTGTTTTTCTAATGTTCCCCCGTTCTAGTTCACCCATTAAAGCATTTGTCCACCCTGTCATGCCAAGTTCCACCCTGTCACTTTGTTGTCCACCCTGTCATTTTCAACTTTTATGATGAAAATAAACTAATTATTTTAACAAGTTAACAAAACCTTGTGTGTGATTTCTTAATAAACAAATGAGGGCAGGTTAGTATTGTTTTAAAGTTTGACTAAATATCTTTGTTGTTAGATTTTATTTAGAATAGAATGTGCAACTATCACATATTTTATTGGGCAATAGGCCTACATATTTAAGCAGTAACTTCATTATTATCACAATACTTTTAACATTAACTAAAATGTTTTGTTGGGAAAGGGACACATTATCTTTCCACAGATCTACATTTTATAATCACTATGCAATGAAAATGTATATATTCTACTACACAGCAAAAACTCCAGTGTTAAATTAACACTCCTGGGAGTGTATATGAGTTAGGGCTGGGCGATTTAAATCGCGATATTGTTATGCGCATCTCGTCAGTAAAGCCGGTTCCTTGATTTAGTAGTAAATCACCATCACCTGCTTTCAGATGAAGCGGCATTTAGGGCTGAGAAGATAATTAAGTGATTCATTTAGTGATGATTGAGCATTATTGAAGACACCTGATGTTAACAAGCAGAATCACTGAAGAAGAAAATCACAAATTGTAAGTTACCATTAAGGTGATGGGAGTTTGCTTAAGTTGGGCTCTAGACCATTATATGTTTACTTTAATAATTACTGTTGTTTGTCTGCTGTTATTGATTTATAACAGTTAAATGAACAAAGTAAAATGTTATCTTATAGTGTTGGTTATGTTTTGACATAATCATACTGTGATCTGAAAAGTGAAACATATTAAGATAGTTTGGTTTAACTTGTTAGCAGCAGTTTTGTGATTCTTCAGCCTATAATTATCAGGACTTTACTTATAATTCAAAATATTTAATAAACATTGCTCTGATCAAAAAGACGTTCAGACATCAATAATCAGCCTGTGAATCTCAACAATGGTGACAATAATAAAGCATGTTGCAGTGTCTGCCACCAATCACAACTCATTAATGGCTCCCATCATGCATTGCGGTATGAATAAATTATGATCTGAATTGTCTATGTAATTTACTTTTCCTCATTGAATATTCTGCTCCTCACCATTGTTGAGATGCATAGACTGAATCTTGACATCTGTGTGTGCCTAAAATAAAGATTTTTTTTTTAAACAAGTTTTAAGAAATCCTTTAAATTATATAAAAAATTCTAGCCATTTATTCAGATTCACAGTTATGCTGTAACCAACAACATAAATCGAAGTCAGAAAGAAAGATCTTAATGAGCTCAGTGATCAAGTTCAAATGATGATTGTCATAATATAACCAACAAAGATCACTTTTTTTCTTTGTTCAACTGGCAGTTTTAACTCAGATACAACCGTCAAACAAAATCTAAAGTACACGTGAAAGGGTCAGAGACCAACTAAAGCAACTACCCATCACAATAATGGTAACTTACAATTTGCGATTTTCTCCTTCAGCGATTCTACTTGTTAACATCAGGTGTCTTCAATAATGCTCAATCATCACTAAATTAATCACTTAGTTATCTCATTAACTTAAACACTCTTGAGTGTGGACTCATACACTCCCAGGGGTGTTAATTTAACACTGGAGGTTTTGCTGTGTACAAAGAGCCGTAGTTAACTGACAAGCGGAGCCATATCGCATTAAATATCGCTGGCGATACGTCCGCGATATTGATGTGATTTGGCTCAGCTTGTCAGTTAACAACGGCTCTTTGTAGTAAATGCCGCTTCATCTGAAAGCAGGTGATGGCGATTTACTACTAATCAAGGAACCGGCATTACTGATGAGATGTGCATAACAATATCGCGATTTAAATCGCCCAGCCCTAATATGAGTCCACACTCAAAAGTGTAAAGTGTTAAAATATGAGTGTTAAATTAACACTCAAGAGTGTTAAAGTTAATGAGATAGGTAAGTGATTAATTTAGTGATGATTGAACATTATTGAAGACACCTGATGTTAACAAGCAGAATCACTAAAGGAGGAAATCACTAATTGTAAGTTACCATTAAGGTGATGGGTGTTTGCTTTAGTTGGGCTCTTGACCCTTATATGTTTACTTTAAGTTTTACTTGTCTGCTGTTATTGATTTATAACAGTCAGATGAACAAAGAAACAATGTGATCTGATGGTGTTGGTTATGTTTTGACATAATCATGTTGTGATCCGTAAAACAAAGCTTATTGAGATGGCTTAACTTGTTAGTTACAGCAGCTCTGTGATTCTACAGCACATGAGTTTCAGTATTTTTCATATAGTCCAAAAATATTTCATAATCATTGTTCTGATCAAAAAGACTTTCAAATGAATTTATTTAGAAACACAGACATCAATAATCAGCCTGTGAATCTCAACAATGGTGACAATAATAAAGCATGTTGCAGTGTCTGCCACCAATCACAACTCATTAATGGCTCCCATCATGCATTGCGGTATGAATAAATTATGATCTGAATTGTCTATGTAATTTACTTTTCCTAATTGAATATTCTGCTCGTCACCATTGTTGAGATGCATAGACTGAATCTTGACATCTGTGTGTGCCTAAAAGAAAGGTTTTTTTTTTTTTTTCAAAACAACTTTGAGAAATCCAAAAGAAATCCTTTGTATTATATCTGAAATTCTGGATATTTATGCAGATTCACAGTTATGCTGCAATCAACAACATAAATCTAAGTCAGATATAAGGATCTTAATGAGTTCAGTGATCATTTTCAAATGATGATTGTCATAATATAACCAACATCATCAGATCACTTTTTTTCTTTGTTCATCTGGCAGTTATAAGATACAACAGCCAAACAAAATTTAAAATAAATGTATAAGGGTCAAGAGCCCGACTAAAGCAAACACTGATCACCATAATGGTAACTTACAATTTGTGATTTTCTCCTTCAGTGATTCTGCTAGTTAACATCAGGTGTCTTCAATAATGATCAATCATCACTAAACTAATCACTTAATTAGCTCATTAACTTTAACACTCTTGAGTGTTAATTTAACACTCATATTTTAACACTTTACACTCTTGAGTGTGGACTCATATACACTCCCAGGAGTGTTAATTTAACACTGGAGTTTTTGCTGTGTATGAATTTGTCCATGACAGGGTGGACATATTTTATGGTTTGCTCGTACACAGCAAAATCCCCAGTGTTAAATTAACACTCCTCAGTGTTTATATGTGTCCACACTACAGGGTGTTAAAAATTAACACTGAAGCAGTGTTGAAGTTAATGAGATAATTAAGTTAACACTGAAGCAGTGTTGAAGTTAATGCAATAATTAAGTGATTAATTAAGTGATGATTGGCTATTAGTGGTGACACCTGATGTTAATAAGCAGAATCATTGACGGAAAGAGAAAAAAAAAAATACAGAAAAAAGAGAAACACAAGAACTACTGACTTCGAGTCATTACACATTGTTGCACTTATTATTACCAGTTTGACTTTATTTCTGTCATACATCGACAAAAGTTCTTGAGATTCAACAGAAGTTTAGACGGTAATGTTTTATGGGATTTTTCTTTTCAAGTTACCATTATGGTGGTCAGTGTTTGCTTTAGTTGAGCTCTTGACACTTTTCATTTATTAATATTAGTTTTTCTCTGGTTGCTACAACTCTGTGTTTATAAAGCACATTTGTTACTGCAAGAGAAAACATGACCTGCTCACAATATGTTTTGATGATAAAAACATTATCATGTAGTGTCCTGATTCACTGATGTCATTCAGACTCTAAATTTTTGACTATATGCTTGATGTCTTGTTTTAGTATTGGTGGTTGTAGCTCTGAGATTTTACAGTTTGAGATCCAACAGCAATATCAAAAATTTTGAAAATACTTTGAGCAAAGAAGTTATTGTGTTTAAACGCACAGACATCAAGAATCAGCATATGAATCTCACCAATGGTGACAATAAACAAACTAGTGACAAACAGATCAACTCTGAACATCACAAAACAAGCTACTAAAGTCAGAACAAAACAATAGCAAAATAAAAGCAAACAGAAAAAAACAATGAAAATTACAGGACAATTCAGCTGCATAATTTATTCATGCTGCAATGCATGATGTCAGCCATTGATGCATTCTGATTGGTGGCTCCCATCATGCATTGCAACATTAAGCAGTTGTATGATTGTCACCATTGTTGAGATTCATATGTAGATTATTGATGTCAGTGTGTGATTTTAAATCCTTCAGATCTTTAAAATATTGCTGGAAGTAGCTACTGCAGTGAAAAATTAATAAAACAATTAGATAACCAGCTTATAATGCTGGGTGACATCATTAAATCAGGTCACTAGTAATTTCATCACTGAAACATAACCTGGGCTGAATTTCCAAAAGCATCTTAAGCCTTACTTGATTGCAGACCAACCGCAACAAATGGTCTATACGATCAAATTAGGCTTGCGATGTTTTCAGGAAACACAGCCCAAATCATAGTTTCTCTTGCCACAACACATATGCTCTATAAGCACAGAGTTGGAGCAGCCAGAGAAATACTAATGTTAAAAAGTAAAGGGTCAAGAGCCCAACTAAAGCAACCACTGACCACCATAATGGTGACATGAAACAAAACATTCCATAAAACATTACCATCTAAACTTCTGTTAAATCTAAATAAGACCGTGTGTAGATGTATGACAGAAATAAAGTCTAACTGGTAAAATAATAAGTGCAATAATGGTTCAAAGTCAGTAGTTCTTGTGTTTCTCTTTTCTGTTCTTGTTTCTCTTTCCTTCAGTGAGTCTGCTTGTTAACATCAGGTGTCACCACTAATGGCCAATCATCACTTAATTAATCACTTAATTATCTCATTAACTTCAACACTGCTTCAGTGTTAACTTAATTAACTCATTAACTTCAACACTGCTTCAGTGTTAATTTTTAACACCCTGTAGTGTGGACACATATAAACACTGAGGAGTGTTAATTTAACACTGGGGATTTTGCTGTGTATATTGTCAGCTTGCAGTTAATTTATCGAGTTTGGAAGACAATAACTAGTCAATAATGTGAATAAAAGGAGGAATTTGATTTCACTATTTCAGATAGCCCGTCGGGCCGGCCGGTTATGCATTTTGGTAGCCCGACTGGATAACACTATAGCCCCAGGACGTCGGGCAGGCGATTTTGCGAGCCCTGTTTACTAGGGCTGGGCGATTTAAATCGCGATATTGTTATGCGCATCTCGTCAGTAAAGCCGGTTCCTTGATTTAGTAGTAAATCACCATCACCTGCTTTCAGATGAAGCGGCATTTAGGGCTGAGAAGATAATTAAGTGATTCATTTAGTGATGATTGAGCATTATTGAAGACACCTGATGTTAACAAGCAGAATCACTGAAGAAGAAAATCACAAATTGTAAGTTACCATTAAGGTGATGGGAGTTTGCTTAAGTTGGGCTCTAGACCATTATATGTTTACTTTAATAATTACTGTTGTTTGTCTGCTGTTATTGATTTATAACAGTTAAATGAACAAAGTAAAATGTTATCTTATAGTGTTGGTTATGTTTTGACATAATCATACTGTGATCTGAAAAGTGAAACATATTAAGATAGTTTGGTTTAACTTGTTAGCAGCAGTTTTGTGATTCTTCAGCCTATAATTATCAGGACTTTACTTATAATTCAAAATATTTAATAAACATTGCTCTGATCAAAAAGACGTTCAGACATCAATAATCAGCCTGTGAATCTCAACAATGGTGACAATAATAAAGCATGTTGCAGTGTCTGCCACCAATCACAACTCATTAATGGCTCCCATCATGCATTGCGGTATGAATAAATTATGATCTGAATTGTCTATGTAATTTACTTTTCCTCATTGAATATTCTGCTCCTCACCATTGTTGAGATGCATAGACTGAATCTTGACATCTGTGTGTGCCTAAAATAAAGATTTTTTTTTTAAACAAGTTTTAAGAAATCCTTTAAATTATATAAAAAATTCTAGCCATTTATTCAGATTCACAGTTATGCTGTAACCAACAACATAAATCGAAGTCAGAAAGAAGGATCTTAATGAGCTCAGTGATCATGTTCAAATGATGAACGTCATAATATAACCAACAAAGATCACTTTTTTTCTTTGTTCAACTGGCAGTTTTAACTCAGATACAACCGTCAAACAAAATCTAAAGTACACGTGAAAGGGTCAGAGACCAACTAAAGCAACTACCCATCACAATAATGGTAACTTACAATTTGCGATTTTCTCCTTCAGCGATTCTACTTGTTAACATCAGGTGTCTTCAATAATGCTCAATCATCACTAAATTAATCACTTAGTTATCTCATTAACTTAAACACTCTTGAGTGTGGACTCATACACTCCCAGGGGTGTTAATTTAACACTGGAGGTTTTGCTGTGTACAAAGAGCCGTAGTTAACTGACAAGCGGAGCCATATCGCATTAAATATCGCTGGCGATACGTCCGCGATATTGATGTGATTTGGCTCAGCTTGTCAGTTAACTACGGCTCTTTGTAGTAAATGCCGCTTCATCTGAAAGCAGGTGATGGCGATTTACTACTAATCAAGGAACCGGCATTACTGATGAGATGTGCATAACAATATCGCGATTTAAATCGCCCAGCCCTACTGTTTACCTTATTAAAAATAGCGATTTTGATGTTATAGTCGTGCCCCAAGCACTCACATTCAAAAGGCAATTTGATCGAAACCGAAAATACAGTCAAACTTAAAAGTGGAGTTTCTGTGGTAATTATGCATTTATATGAAAGTTTGCTTTGGGTAGATTAACAAAAAGACCCTAGGTTGCATTTTGGCGAGAGTTATTCTTTAATATATTTGTGAAATTTCTATCAAAATATTTGAGAATGGAGAAATAAACTGATCTGTTTCAGGAACCACAAATGTACTTAATTCAAATCAATATTATTAATATTTAACACATGAAATTGAGTAAGTTAACCCAATTAAAGTCCACCTGAAATCAAAATTGACCCCATTTACTTTGTTAGCGCATATTATAGTCTTGTTGTGAACAATTAATCCGTGCAAATTAATACATAGAAAAAAATAGTTTGCCGTCGTAATCTTTAATCAAAATCTGAAAAGTCACTTCCGGACTGGAATGGCTCCTTTTCTGATGATGTAGGTTTGACGGCTTGGGTTGAAAACGCTTAACCACTCTCCTCAAACCGTTAGTCTGTAATGAGCGAGAGATGGAGAAGAGGAGCGCTAAAGTAAAACCCTGCCCTCTGTTCAATATTCCCTTTCACTTGGAAATACGTCACAAAACTGGAGAAAAGTCGTTTGCAACTTCTGGTTCACGCGGACTTTAAAACAATGCACCCCACCTGTTTAATCTATAAAATCATTACTGTGCTTTAAATTATTTTATTTAATGCTAAACAACTTTAAGGGTGAGTCACCTAAATGAGTGTCCTGCACAGCAACAACTCCAGTGTTAAATTAACACTCCTGGGAGTGTATATGAGTCCACACTCAAGAGTGTAAAGTGTTAAAATATGAGTGTTAAATTAACACTCAAGAGTGTTAAAGTTAATGAGCTAATTAAGTGATTAGTTTAGTGATGATTGATCATTATTGAAGACACCTGATGTTAACAAGCAGAATCACTGAAGGAGAAAATCACAAATTGTACGTTACCATTATGGTGATCAGTGTTTGCTTTAGTCGGGCTCTTGACCCTTATACATTTACTTTAAATTTTGTTTGGCTGTTGTATCTTAAAACTGCCAGTTGAACAAAGAAAAAAAGTGATCTGATGGTGTTGGGTATATTATGACAATCATCATTTGAAAATGATCACTGAACTCATTAAGATCCTTATTTCTGACTTAGATTTATGTTGTTGATTACAGCATAACTGTGAATCTGCATAAATATCCAGAATTTTAGATATAATACAAAGGTATTCTTAAAAGTTGTTTTTTAAAAAAAAAAAATCATTCTTTTAGGCACACACAGATGTCAAGATTCAGTCTATGCATCTCAACAATGGTGACGAGCAGAATATTCAATTAGGAAAGTAAATTACATAGACAATTCAGATCATAATTTATTCATACCGCAATGCATGATGGGAGCCATTAATGAGTTGTGATTGGTGGCAGACACTGCAACATGCTTTATTATTGTCACCATTGTTGAGATTCACAGGCGGATTATTGATGTCTGTGTTTCTAAATAAATTCATTTGAAAGTCTTTTGATCAGAACAATGATTATGAAATATTTTTGGATTATATGAAAAATACTGAAAATCATGTGCAGTAGAATCACAGAGCTGCTGTAATTAACAAGGTAAGCCATCTCAATAAGTTTTGTTTTACGGATCACAACATGATTATGTCAAAACATAACCAACACCATCAGATCACATTGTCTCTTTGTTCATCTGACTGTTATAACTCAATAACAGCAGACAAGCAAAATTTAAAGTAAACATATAAGAGTCAAGAGTCCAACTAAAGCAAACACCCATCACCTTAATGGTAACTTACAATTAGTGATTTCCTCCTTCAGTGATTCTGCTTGTTAAAGGAGTCATAACCTGCAATTTTCACTTTTCCACAAGAATCAATGTATGTTATGATCGACTAACGATTATACACTGGCCGGGAAGCCGATATTTAAAAGTGAAGCGTTTGTTTACCTCAGGGTAAATAAATCAGCGTGCACGCGCACTCAAATACGAGATTTTGATTTCAGCTCCCTCTTGACGTCATGAGGTAGTAGGATATACCATATATGGACACCGCAGCAGAAAGCCCCCCTTCCCCTCTCCCCCTCATATTCAGTTCAGTCGAGAAAGATGGAGAAACCGAGTGCACACCGGACTTGCTCTGTGGTTGATTGCCATAAAAAACATGTAAATGTGTTTTATCTCCCAAAATCGGACGAAACTATCAGGGACCAGTGGATGAAATTCATTTTTAACGCTGTCCCAACAACCCTTTCAACTGGCGTGCAGAGCCATGTAGAGCGTCCACGACAGCCAAAACATCGCATTGATCTCGCGAGACAATAATGCCTTCAGAAATAAGGGTAAAAGTAGGTCTGTGTTTATTTTTTTTCCACTTTTCTTTTTTAGAAGGGCCTGAAAGACTATAATACAGCAGTAGGTATCCAATGTAATACTAGGTTATGACTCCTTTAACATCAGGTGTCTTCAATAATGCTCAATCATCACTAAACTAATCACTTAATTATCTCATTAACTTTAACACTCTTGAGTGTTAATTTAACACTCATATTTTAACACTTTACACTTTTGAGTGTGGACTCATATACACTCCCAGGAGTGTTAATTTAACACTGGAGTTTTTGCTGTGTGTCTGTCTTTTCACGTGATTGAAACGCCTGATGCCTTGCATAAAACACACTACTTTATTCCTAAAGGTGGAGTCAGTCACGTCGCAGCATGTTTCGGCTATGAGTGAAAGTTAAACGCAAGAAGACGGTCTAAAGTTTGAAGTTCACCCATCTCCAGCACGAGAACCAGCGCTGATACTAGACTGTGGGATAATAGACTGGCTGATTACACTTGAATTACTTTTAAATGTTTATTTATTTATTTATTTATTTATTTGCTTCTAAAATGTTTGTTACATGAGTTTAAATGTATAGGCATGCATTGTATGCATGTTAAGAGAGTTTAAAATATGCTGCATTGCTGTACTCATGGACATTAAAAGCCAATGTCATTTATACCGATGGTTGTGTGGAGTATTTTACAAAGGTTTATTGGAAATTAAAAGTTAATATTAATCATACTATAAAAGTTAATATTACTCATAAATAAAAACAGTTAATATTACTCATAAATATTGTTTTTTAAATGTTTTCCCCCAATTATTTCTACTCAATTTTATTTGTTAATGTAGCAAATGCAGTTCTACTTAATTTTTTATTTGCTCAGTGCATTCGGTGTATGCAACTGATTTCACTGCTTTAAAATTTACTCAATATTTTTAAGTGTAAAAATGTTTCCCCCAAAAAATTTTTGTAAATCATAGTAAAAGTTTATAGAGTGCATTATCACACAAAAATACAAGACTGCTTGCAAAGCAAATAAATGGACATGAAACATTTGAGTTAACATTTATTTTATTATCTTACTTGTAGAACAGTGATACATGCAGAAATTATTAATCAAAAGCTGCACTTACTGCGGTTTGTTATTCAGAAATATCAGACCGGAGATTGCACAATTAACCAAGCAGAATTAAATATTTCAGAGAGCCGTGTAATAACAGTGCATGTTGATGTTATGTTTATTATACATAATAGACAACAAGGTATTTTATAAAAGTTGCTCATTGGTTTAATAGTTTTGCTAAATCAGTAAAATGCTTTGCTGTTTTGTTATAAACATATTTTGTTTCATATAGTGTGATTAAACTTGCACAAGTTAAGTCTACTACAGATTTTTACAATTTCTTAAAATCCCTGTGAAATGGCTTGATAAGCATTTTTACTCAATTCATTTGATATTTATTCTGATTGAAACAGGAAGTCAGAACAGGACATATCAAAGAGCTCATCCCTTTTTTTAAATAGCCAGCATTATTTTTTGTTTACATTTTGTTTTGTCACAGCCCAACAAATTGACTGGCACTCATCTGTGCTGACTCGCACATATATCTTAGGACTGCAAACACTGGCTGCATCTGTAATCGCATACTCTCTTGAGTACGTTACTTATCACACTGTTTTTCGTATAATAAATATTTGGGAAGTATGCACTTTCAGATGCAAACACTGGTATGCACACTATGGTGCTTCACGTGACCCTGA
Organism: Rutilus rutilus; assembly: GCF_951802725.1. Taxonomy (NCBI): domain Eukaryota; kingdom Metazoa; phylum Chordata; class Actinopteri; order Cypriniformes; family Leuciscidae; genus Rutilus; species Rutilus rutilus. The sequence goes on from NC_140209.1 coordinate 25,776,393, forward strand.
ATTAAAAATAATTCACCCCAAGAAAGCATTTTTACTGAATTGTTCACTATCCTTTTTATATCGCACTATGTCCATATGTTTATGTTCCACCATAAAGAAAATAATAAATGTTTCAACAAGTGATACATTTAGAGATTAAATAATTGAGTGTGTAAATATATTGGCATGGATGGTCGAGCAAAGTCAGCAATGGGGAGAATGCAACTCTGGGACAAGCTGTAAGGAGAGAGTCAACTGATAAATAGTAACAGCTGTTTCATCTTTCAGTAGGCGGGGAGAGAGTGAATAAAGCCAGCAACTAGAGTGTGATTGAGCAGATAGGGGCAAAAGCAGAAACTGGAATTAATTTTGAACTTAAATTAGAGAATACTGCTGAAAAGCTGGATTTTGTGTTGAGTTTTATTTTTGTTTGATTATTTTTGAAAAGACAATAAACATATTGTGAACTGGCTCGCTGCTCCAATCCTTCTTTCCCAGAAACTAACTACATGTACTGTATGTTTATATTTCAGATTGTTCTGTACACTGTAAAAAGAAAAATCAAAATTTTATGGAAAATAACTGATTTTTGTACGCTCATTTTCTTTTATTTTAAATTGTACTCAAAACTCTGTAAAATTACAAAGAATATGAGCTAATTAACAATTTGGCTGTTATTTTAAGTGTTATGATATTATTGCCAAATTATCGCAATTCATATTTTTATACTGAAAAATTACTGTATTTTATATAGTGTTTTTCTGTTTTCTTAAATTACAAACAAATGTAGGCCTATGTAAAAAAAATAATAATAATAATAATCTTAGTAGGGGGTGCTATTACGCATCTTCTGAAAGAGAACTGAATCTCCTGATCAAAACACAGGAGAAGAAGAAGCAGAAACAGGTGATATCATATGTAAGCAGATGCACATGTAAAAAAAAAAACAGTTACAAAACAATTACATAATAAAATATTCAAATGACTGGCAGCAAAAAAATAAAAATAAATTTAATTTAATAACAGATTTAATACAGCTGTATGCTCCATCAAAAGCACTCAGATCGTCTGAGTATCTACTCTTGGTGGTCCCTCGGGCACGGCTGAAAAGTAGAGGTGACTGTGCTTTTGCGGTTCCGGCCCCGAAGCTCTGGAATAACTTGCCCCTATGTTAGGCAGGCCCAATCACTTTCAGCCTTTAAATCCAGTCTTAAAACTTTTTTTTATAATTTGGCGTTTTATTCAGAATGAGAGCTGTTATTTTTAAGTTTCTATGATCTTGTTGTGTTTTAATGTTTTTAGTTTTTTTATGTTATTGTTTGTACAGCACTTTTGGTAAACCCTTTGTTTTTTTAATTAATAAACATTGAGATGAGTTAAGTAAAATATCCTAATTTAAATAAAGTGCAAAAAACTTTAACAGAAATGTTCCTTAAATGTTTTACAGAAATACACTGTTATTTTGCAGGTATTTCCTGAATTAATTCAAATGACTGGCAGCAACAGAACATTAAACGCTAACAGATCTCTCAATATCTCAGAATCTTCACTTTTTAAAAGGATTTTTTTTTTTTTTTTTTTTTTTAATGAACAGAAGTTTAGATGTTGATGGCTTTATGATAAATAAAGTCGGATTTTTTTTTTTATGTTAGACTTTCTAGCATAATTTGTTCTCTGCTTTATCTGTGTTTCTGATACACGTTTGTTATGTGATTCACTGATATGACTTTGAGTCAATCCTCTGAGTATATTATCTTAGTTTATATAACATATATAGAGAATAGAATTTTAGATATAACTTATATAGAGACTATAATTTCACATGATTTTTCACATGACCCTTGTGATATTGTGGCATCAGTATTATGACAATTGGTATTCTGAAAAAAAAAAAAAATCCATTTAACAGAAAATGTCTTGAGCTGTGACTTTCTTTTAATTAATGCACACAGACATCAAGAATCAACATATGAATCTCAACAATGGTGACAATCAACAAAGTTTTTTGTGACTTTTGTAGATTGTTTTGACGTTCAGAGTTGATCTGAATTTTTTTATTGTAACCATTGTTGAGATTCATACACTGATTCTTGATGTCTGTGTGAGTCTACATGATCCTGTCAAAACAGTTTCTGTATTATATATTAAAATCTATCAGAGTATCACAGCACTTGCAGGATGTTCAACAGCAGTATTGGCATGCAAAATTAAAATCTAATATTAATTGATTTAATCAGATATTAGACTCCAGCTAGTATCAGTATCAGGCCACTACATGATGACTATACGATTATTAAAAGCAACCAGCATCATCTGAGCTGAGTTTCTCTTGCATTTTTTAATAACAAATGTGCATCAGAAACACACAGTTAAAGCCGCCAGAGAAATACAAATGTTAAAAAGACGAGATCAAGAGCCCAATTGAATCATGCACTGATCACCATAATGGTGACATCAAACTTTATTATTTTCAATAAAACATCAACATCTAAACCTCTGTTATTTCTCAATAATAAAATAAAAAAATTCTCAAAGAGGTGAAGATACTGAGATATTGAGAGTTAATGTTCTGTTGGGATGTTCTGTTGTGTCTGTTTTGTGTGTCACCATTGTGCTGAAGAGTAGAGCCTGTGCTTCAGTTCAGGATGAGCAGAGAAATACTGATGTTATGCTGCATGTTGCTTTATTTAACTGACTGTTGTAACTGTGTAGTTGCTGATGCAGTGACATAGTCACATTAATTCATTTATGTCGTTAACTGCAAGGGATTAGCATTTTACAGTTTATGTGTTTTTTAGTAACAGTTCAGGAAATATCTGTAAAACAACTGTTTTTCTGTTAAAAAAGTCTTTAGTCTTTTGCACTTTATTTAAATTAGGATATTCTACATTCATTTTACGGTTTTTGTATGGCAGCCATTGCTGACAGTCATTTTACTTTTTTATTACTTTTTTTGTGAAGGTGTTTGATTGTAATAATTCAGGAAATAACTGTAAAATAACAGTTTTTCTGTAAAACATTTAAGTAAAATTTCTATTAAAGTTTTTTGCACTTAATTTAAATCAGGATATTTTATTTTAATTTTACGGTTTTTGTTTGGCAGCCATAGATGACAATCATTTATTGTTTTTTTTTTTTTGTTTTTTTACAGTGTACATACATTATTTAAAAGGGGGGTTATGTCTTCTTTTTTGTTTCTGTTAGTTTATTTTTTATAAGCTCCAAATTATTTATCCAAACTCTGAATAGCATCTTGTTTTTTGTGCTTTCTCCATTCATCTGGAATCTCACCACGACCCTGGAATGTTTTATTATAATAATTTTCCAGATTTTTCTGGAATCTGCACACAAACCATTTCCAGTAGGACAGTTCAGAGTGATCAGGGGTGATGCTCCACTTCGCATAAACTCCTCCTGCTCTTCTGTATTCTTTATATGGAAACCACACATCAGATACACGAAAGCTTTTATCACTTGTTACTTCAGTGGTGCAAAAAACAGCACTGAGATTCTCTGTTTGATGGTAATGCATTCCATTAATTCCATCCACTCTGTGGAAAGGAACACTGTGATCTCCATCATGGTTTTCTATGGTGTTGGTGCAGATTGCTGCACAGAATGGACACTGAACCCAACAGCACTGACAGAGGTGATCAATCAGAAGCTCATCTGGTCTCTCCTTGTGGTCCAGTTTTTCATTAAATGTGTCTATGTTGAATCTACTGCTGATGTCCAATATTATAGCAGGAAGTTCTTGTCTTATCACATCTTCTAGGAGTTTCACATCAACATCATCATGATTCACTCCACTGAGGTCTTTTTCAGAGAAGATCAGCACACCTGAGAGCTGCTGTGTGAAACTCTTCAACCACAAACCAACATCTCCTGTGTTCACTTGAACATGTTCAGTAGATTCATGAGCTGCTTTCATGATCTTCTGCTGCAGGAGTTCAATGTTCTTCTTCATCTTGGGTAAAACACTGACACTGAACTTATCAGTGTTGTACCGACTGACTTCATCTCTGATGAAACTCTTGAAGTGATCTCTGGGTTTATGAATGTAGTTCATGTATTTGTCAAAATCCTTCTCTTCTGCCAGTGTCTTCAGGATGTGTTTCTCCAGTTTTGATCTGTTTCCATTCAGTGATTCACAGTTTGATCTCATTTCACCAGCCAGATCTCTGGCAGTCTTCTTGAAGACACTCTGCTCAATGGGCTCTTTAAGTTTCTGACAGATGATCTCACCAAAAATGGCCGCTGATGTTGCTCCATGACAGTATTTCTGGAAAATACTATAGTACTCTTCTCTCTTCTTCTCAACATATATTACAGGATCATTGGCTTCCCTGAACAGTCTGTGTTGGTCAGTGATCATCTTGTTTGCTCTCTTACAGATGGAAATAACCAAATCCCTGAAGAATTCATTCTTGAAATCATATCTCACTGGTCCTTCCTCATGTTGTACTATGCTTGCCTTGATGTAACCAGTGAGTTGTTGAATGCAGCTCTTGTTGTAGCCCATCTTTGTAATGTTAAATGATTGAATCTCTTTGTCTGTATGCTGAGCAACATCTGTGACAAATGATTTTATTTGAACTTCATCCTCTTTAGATAGAGAACCGCAAATTAACTTCTCAGCGGATCTGAGGGCATATGTAAAAAATCCACTTGATTTTTTAACTTTTACATAATCTGAAAAACTGGGCACAGAGAAAACATCACTGTTCTCCATCCTTTGATCTACAGAAACACTTCCATAGGTGTCACTGAGGATCACTCTCACATCTCTCATTATGTCAATGTCTTTGATTGGAGGAGTGTCTGATATGATCTTCTTTACACTCTCTTTCCAAAATGAATTAAACGCTATGTTCAGTGTTTCTTCATCATTTGGTTTATCTTTCAGTTTTAAGGCAAGTTCTTTGCTCTTTTCAAATAGAGTGTTTTCATGATGTGTCCTCTGATCATCAATCTTTTTCTTCAGGCCTCGCTGCTGAAGAACTTCATTTAATTTCCTCTTTGTTTCTCTCACAATGTTTTCCTGAAGCTCCTTGATTTTGATTTCAAATGATGTTTTCCACTGAATCAGTATCTCTATATCTTTGTCTTTCTCAAAGAATTCAGACATTGATTTTTCCACTTCTTCTCTTGTCTTCTTCAGTTCTCTTTGAAGATCAGTTTCCTCAACTTCATGAATTGCTTTATTTTCTATTTGGTTGTGTAGTTTGTTCTCAGTTTCCATCATAGCACTGCGAAGACTCCAGGTCCATTTGCTGTATTCGGTCTCCAGTTTTCTGTAGGCTGAAATCTCCAGAGAATTTCTGAAGCTGAAGACAAATTGTTCATTCAGTAAAGCCTCCCAGAGATCTTTAATACGATCTTTTAAGTCTATCAGCATTAATCCATGTGACTTTGATGCATAAGTTTTAATAGATTCCTTTAGCTCTTGAATGTTTTTGCAGTAGTTTGGGTTTGGTGGTGCCATGGGTGGGCTTCCCTCCCAGAGCTGAGCAAAATACTTCACATCATTCTGAACATCAAATTTAATAACATCGCTAAAACATTCTGCATCACAGACTTCATCTTTAGCAGCGAGTTTTGTCATCTCATCCAGTTTTTCCTGCAGTCGTCTCCTTCCCTCCATGTTTTTCTCTCCAGCTGTGACGTCTGAGACGTTCTGATGCACAAACACACACCTGGGAGACAGATTTACCTTCTTCATCCTCAGGAAAGCCTGAACAACAATCTGAAGAACGTCCTGCATCTCAGATGGGTTTTCTCCAAAGATGTTGATCAAGGTCAGATTTCCAAGACCAACAACAAATGTGGCCAGTTCATTGTCATGATGTCTTGTTGATCTTCCAGCCAGTTCTAGAGCACGAAGACCTTCAGTATCAACAACCAGAATATAGTCAAATTTCATTTGTGTTTTCAGCTCGTCTGAGACTTTGACCAGCTGCATGAAAGCTCCTCTGGTGCACCTGCCAGCACTGACGGCAAACTGGAGTCCAAACATGGCGTTCAGCATGGTGGATTTCCCAGAGCTCTGAATCCCTAAAACTGACAGCACAAAGACTCTCTGGTCTCCCAGTTTCTGGATGAGTGCATCTATAACAGCAGAGATCCAGACCAGAGGAACATGAGCAGCATCTCCATCCATCAGCTCCAGTGGGAATCCAGAGATCATCATCTCTGCTGCAAGACTCGGGAGAGAAGAGAAGTCAAACTGCAGATCTTTCTTGTTCTTCTTCACAGATGAACATGATTCATAGATCTGACTGATCTCCCTCATGATGTGCTCCATACCAAACGCTGCAGCTTGAAGATCCTCAGATATTCTCTCAAGTTCAGTTTGTTCAGCTTTGAATTGTTCAGGTTTTTTGTCTTTCAGTTTTAAAACTGCTGACCACTTTTCATCATACTTGTGATGAAGAACAGAAAGGTCATCAGATGAGTGTTCATCCAAGAGGATTCTGAGCCATTTGAGAAAAAACATCTTTTCAAGTTCAGTTTTTGAGTAATTTTTTTTATTAAATTGTGTCATAAACTCACCGGTGTCACATTCATGCTGTTGTTCACGGATTTTCTTCATTTCTGTTTTTTTTCCACCTGTTTCCATTTCTATCTTATCTCCTTTAGGTCGATGTAGTTCTTTGTTCTTCTGACTCCACTGATGCCACAGTTCTCCCTGACAGGGCAGAAATGATTTTTTGATTTTTGTCAGATCTTTACCCTCCAGTAAACTCATCATCTCCTGTGCTGCTTCTCTTCCTCTCCTGCAGTCTTCATCATCTTCCTCATCTACTCTGATGTCTGAGTGTTTGGACAGATCTATAAGTCTGAAAGTGGAAGATGATTCTGAGAAACAATCATTTATGGCTCTTCTGAGTTCTTCAGATACATCTGACTGATTTCTGTCTTTCAGACCAATCTTAAATTTCCCTTTCTTCATCTTCATTAAAGTAGATTCATCCTCTGTAAAAAGACAAATAAGCGGCGTTGTGATTCTGAACAGGTTCTGGATCTTTTCAGCACTTCTGTCTTTTTTCTGAAGTCCTGGTAGAAGAACAACATTGACTGAGGCCATTTCAGTGAGGATCTCCAGCTGTTTCTCATGGTCTCCTGCATCACCGTGTAGATTACAGAACGCAACACAGTCAGTGAATTTATCATCATATGATCCAGAGGGGCAGAACCAGGCAATCTCCACCACTCCATCCATCAGGACTCTGGTTCTGCTGCTGCCTGGGCAGTTCCTGTGGAAGAACGTGTTGTGTTTCTCATTGATCAGACTGTTCATCAGATGAGACTTGGATGAAGACACAGAGCCAAACCTGAAGAAAGACACCATTGGAGTTTCTGCACAGCAAAAACTCCAGTGTTAAATTAACACTCCTGGGAGTGTATATGAGTCCACACTCAAGAGTGTAAAGTGTTAAAATATGAGTGTTAAATTAACACTCAAGAGTGTTAAAGTTAATGAGCTAATTAAGTGATTAGTTTAGTGATGATTGATCATTATTGAAGACACCTGATGTTAACTAGCAGAATCACTGAAGGAGAAAATCACAAATTGTAAGTTACCATTATGGTGATCAGTGTTTGCTTTAGTCGGGCTCTTGACCCTTATACATTTACTTTAAATTTTGTTTGGCTGTTGTATCTTATAACTGCCAGATGAACAAAGAAAAAAAGTGATCTGATGATGTTGGTTATATTATGACAATCATCATTTGAAAATGATCACTGAACTCATTAAGATCCTTATTTCTGACTTAGATTTATGTTGTTGATTACAGCATAACTGTGAATCTGCATAAATATCCAGAATTTTAGATATAATACAAAGGATTTCTTAAAAGTTGTTTTGAAAAAAAAACCTTTCTTTTAGGCACACACAGATGTCAAGATTCAGTCTATGCATCTCAACAATGGTGACGAGCAGAATATTCAATTAGGAAAAGTAAATTACATAGACAATTCAGATCATAATTTATTCATACCGCAATGCATGATGGGAGCCATTAATGAGTTGTGATTGGTGGCAGACACTGCAACATGCTTTATTATTGTCACCATTGTTGAGATTCACAGGCTGATTATTGATGTCTGTGTTTCTAAATAAATTCATTTAAAAGTCTTTTGATCAGAACAATGATTATGAAATATTTTTGGACTATATGAAAAATACTGAAAATCATGTGCTGTAGAATCACAGAGCTGCTGTAACTAACAAGTTAAGCCATCTCAATAAGTTTTGTTTTACGGATCACAACATGATTATGTCAAAACATAACCAACACCATCAGATCACATTGTTTCTTTGTTCATCTGACTGTTATAAATCAATAACAGCAGACAAGTAAAACTTAAAGTAAACATATAAGGGTCAAGAGCCCAACTAAAGCAAACACCCATCACCTTAATGGTAACTTACAATTAGTGATTTCCTCCTTTAGTGATTCTGCTTGTTAACATCAGGTGTCTTCAATAATGTTCAATCATCACTAAATTAATCACTTACCTATCTCATTAACTTTAACACTCTTGAGTGTTAATTTAACACTCATATTTTAACACTTTACACTTTTGAGTGTGGACTCATATACACTCCCAGGAGTGTTAATTTAACACTGGAGTTTTTGCTGTGTGCCTTGTAGACCGTCTGGGTTTGACTTGAGGTTTCATTATTGGTGTTTCTCGTCTTCCAGCTCTTGTTGATTTGTCTGAATGTCCAGAGAGGAAACTCAATCTGTTGTGTGAATGGATCAGGAACAAGAAGAGGCAGAGCGTACTGACACTGGGACAGTTTAGTGACCATCAGCTGCTTCAGGAAACCATCAGCACAATGAAACACGGCCATCTGAACATCCATCGGGTGAATGCGATCAGTTTGACTTGTTCCTTTGTTATACAATGACACTGCTTGGAATATATCACCAATGTCTTCGGATATGTCAGTGTCTCTTTGTTGTGTTTTATCATGTTCATTGGCCTTATAAACATTAATGTATCTTGCTTTGTAGTCCATCATCAGTAGTTTTTGTAGGAAAGTCTGAATCAGTTCCTTTTCAGCACAGGACTCATGGGACTGTAATGAATGTTCAGTTATCTGAAGAACATCTGCAGCTCTCAGTTTATTGTTCTTGTGAAGATGAAGTCTGTGAAACAGGTGCTGTATTTCTTCACTTTCAGTCTTTTCCTGCGGTCGGCAGGAACTGATGTTCTCTCTCTGTTTAATAGACAGAATAATAATAGATTTATTTAATTTAGTTTCATTCACATGCAATTATATTCAAAATTGATAATGTGAAAGGCCATGTGATACTTTTAAAAGTTATTTTAAACTTAAAGGTGCAAGATTAAAAAGTAAAATACAGTCTATTAAACCAAGTTATACAATTAATATGACATTCATGGGTTTATCACCGCCCTTTGAGCCTCCCAGGCACAATAAAACATTAAGAGCTGTCCTCTCAGATCAGTCCCAAACAAGTTATTGTGCTCCCCTTCCCCCCTTCCTCTGTTACAGAAGTGCATGTCTAAATTCATTTCAAGTAGACCTTCAGTTGGGTCACATAATCAAATAAACAAGTTTGTGATGGATCAAATAATGTTTGATAATCAAGTTTCAGCTGTACATTTTATTTATGATCAAACATTACTTAGCCGACTCAACTGCTTACTTTTAACACATGGCAACACCCCAAAAATATGTCTTTAAATGGCTGAACTTTTACTGTTCACTTTTAACTGTTGAGACAATATGCTTTGTTTTTGTAATTCCACTAGATGCCACTGGCATCACAGAAGATGTATACCTCACATTTAACCATAATATCAGGTTTGTTTGTTTTACTTAAAATCCTGAAGGCTTTCTTTCTGAAAATACACATGCACAAGACTTCACAGAACTTCAGTATGTGTGATGTCTACATACAGTGACACAGATAATGGAAGAAAATGGCATTAATATAAAACAAGACTAAAACTCCTCTAAAGATTTTCTGTGAATGTTCACCTTTATTGAATCATTTGATTCAAAGCCGCCAGTCAACTGCTCACAGAGGCTGTTTCCTGTTACACAATTCTCTGTGTTTTCAGGTGAATCTAAAAGAGAGAAAACAGCAGTATATTACCACTGACGATTTTAGGGTTCAACTTTGCATGTAAACGCAGCCAATGTCTTGAACGTGACCTGAGCAACAACCGGTAACCAGTGCAAGAGATGAACAGAGGTGTGACATGGGCTCTTTTGGGCTTGTTGAAGACCAGTCATGCTGCTTGCATTCTGGATCACTTGTAGAGGTTAATTTGCACCTATGAGTTGAAAGTCCAGCAAGAAGAGCACTGCAATATTTCAGTCTACAAATGACAAGGGCCTGAACGAGAAGCTGTGCCGCATGCTCAGTTAGGAAGGTCCTGATGTTCCTGATGTTGTGCAATGTAAACCTGCATGACCATGCTTTCCTTACACTTACATTCTACCTAATCTAGACTGTACTCCTGTACTTTGCATTCTGGGAGCCACTGAGTTTTGTATGATGCTGGGCGATATATCGCACGATATTGTTAGGCGCATCTCGTCAGTAAAGCCGGTTCCTTGATTAGTAGTAAATCACCATCACCTGCTTTCAGATGGAGCGGTGTTAAATTAACACTCCTGAGGCTGGGAGTGTATATGAGTCCACACTCAAGAGTGTAAAGTGTTAAAATATGAGTGTTAAATTAACACTCAAGAGTGTTAAAGTTAATGAGATAATTAAGTGATTAATTTAGTGATGATTGAGCATTATTGAAGACACCTGATGTTAACAAGCAGAATCACTGAAGGAGAAAATCACAAATTGTAAGTTACCATTATGGTTATGGGTGTTTGCTTTAGTTGGGCTCTTGACCCTTATATGTTTACTTTAAATTTTACTGTTGTTTGTCTGCTGTTATTGGTTTATAATAGTTAAATGAACAAAGTAAAGTGTGATCTGATAGTGTTGGTTATGTTTTGACTTAATCATGCTGTGATCTGAAAAATGACACGTATTGAGAGTCTTTTGATTATATTATATTGAAAATGCTGGCAATAGTGCACTGTAGGATCACAGGCTGCTGTAATCAACAAGTTAAACCTAATTCTCTAAATTAGTTTTGTGATTCAGACCAAATGATGATTGTCAAAACATAACCACCACTACCTGATCAACTTTTCTTGTTGTTCATCTGGCAGTTATAACATAAATAAATATCAATCATCACTCAATCAATCACTAAATTATCTCATTAACTTTAACACTCTTGAGTCTGGAGCCAAATAAACTCCCAGGAGAGTTAATTTAACACTGGAGTTTTTGCTGTGTGAGTTCATGGGTGGAATAAACATATGGCAGGACTTTTACTTTCTGACCCCTGGACTTTCCACCTCTGGATATCAGGGTGTATACTTAAATTATGTAAAATATTGTTTTTACCTGGCATTAAGGAATTCTGCAAATATTCTTCTGTCTTTGGAGGTTTGTCTGTCTTCAGAGAATCTTCTGTCTTCAGAGAATCTTCTGTCTTCAGAGATTCATCTGTCTTCGGTGGTTCATCTGTCTTCAGAGATTCATCTGTCTTCGGTGGTTCATCTGTCTTCAGAGATTCTGACATATTCAGAGATTCTTCCTTCTTTGGAGGTTCCGTCTTCAGAGATTCTGAAGTATTCAGAGATTCTTCTGCCTTCAGAGATTCCTTTGTCTTTAAAAGTTCAACTGTCTCCAGAGATTGTTCTGTCTGCAGAGAAGATAATGAGGGTGTGAGTTACAAACTACATGCCTACAAGACTGATATTCTGCCTAAAATCGCCTTCTGATGACGGGTTTTGTCTTTTTTTTTTAAATGTCAATAGCTTCTTTGATGCTAAAAGTTGACTGGCTTCTAGATTAACGGGTTAAGCTTTTTTTCAACAACAAAGCCTAACAAGAACAAGTGGCTAAAAAATTAAAACAAATACAAATTAGGAATCAGTCTTTTTACAAATTAATTACAATGAAAATGTATGTACTGCCAGTGCTTTTACTCTACAAAGCTATGATGAAGAGCCAGCAGTATATTGGCTTTGTGAGTCAGCTTTGGGCTATCACAAATTTCATCTAATTTTAAATGATGCTGCTTATAATTAGGTTAGTTCTGTCATTCTATGTGTCTTTGTGCTGGCTGTGCATTATAACACTAAGTGAAAACTTAAAGGGTAACTTATTAGTGCTGTTCATTGATTCGAGTAACTGTTTTGACATTTGGTATAAAGTGTTTTAATTCTACAATAAATATATATATATTTGTTATGCGCATCTCGTCAGTAAAGCCGGTTCCTTGATTAGTAGTAAACCATCACCTGCTTTCAGATGGAGCGGTGTTAAATTAACACTCCTGGTGCTGGGAGTGTATATGAGTCCACACTCAAGAGTGTAAAGTGTTAAAATATGAGTGTTAAATTAACACTCAAGACTGTTAAAGTTAATGAGATAATTAATTGATTAATTAAGTGATTATTGAGCATTATTGAAGACACCTGATGTTAACAAGCAGAATCACTGAAGGAGAAAAATCACAAATTGTAAGTTACCATTATGGCGATTATTGGTTGCTTTAGTTGGGGTCTTGACCCATATATGTTTACTTTAAATTTTTACTATTGTTTGTCTGCTGTTATTGATTTATAACAATTAAATGAACGACGTAAAATGTGATCTGATAGTGTTGGTTATGTTTTGACATAATCATGCTGTGATCTGAAAAATGAAACTTATTGAGATGGTTTGGTTTAACTTGTTAACAGCAGCTTTGTGATTCTTCAGCCTATGATTATCAGTACTTTACTTATAATTCAAAATAATTAATAAACATTGTTCTGATCAAAAGTCTTTCAAATAAATTCATTTAAAACACAGACATCAATAAACAGCCTGTGAATCTCAACAATGGTGACAATAATAAAGCATGTTGCAGTGGCTGCCACCAATCACAACTCATTAATGGCTCCCATCATGCATTGCGGTATGAATAAATTATGATCTGAATTGTCTATGTAATTTACTTTTCCTAATTGAATATTCTGCTCGTCACCATTGTTGAGATGCATTGACTGAATCTCGACATCTGTGTGTGCCTAAAAGAAAGTTTTTTTTTTTAAACAACTTTTAAGAAATCCTTTATATTATACCAAAAATTCTGGGCATTTATGCACATTCAGTTATGCTGTAACCAACAACATATATCGAAGTCAGAAAGAAGGATCTTAATGAGTTCAGTGATCAAGTTCAAATGATGAATGTCATAATATAACCAACAGCATCAGATCACTTTTTTCTTTGTTCATCTGGCAGTTATAACTCGGATACAGCAGCCAAACAAAATCTAAAGTTAATAATATAAGGGGTCAAGAGCCCAACTAAAGCAAACAATGATCGCCATAGCGGTGGTTTACAATTTGTGATTTTCTCCTTCAGTGATTCTGCTTGTTAACATCAGGTGTCTTCAATAATGTTCAATCATCACTCAGTTAATCACTTAATTATCTCATTACCTTCAACACTCTTGAGTGTTCATATACACTCCCAGGAGTGTTAATTTAACACAGGAGTTTTTGCTGTGTACAAAGAGCCGTAGTTAACTGACAAGCTGAGCCATATCGCATGAATTATCGCTGGCGATACGTCCGCGATATTAATGCGATATGGCTCAGCTTGTCAGTTAACTACGGCTCTTTGTAGTAAATGCCGCTCCATCTGAAAGCAGGTGATGGTGATTTACTACTAATCAAGGAACCAGCTTTACTGATGAGATGCGCATAACAATATCGTGCGATATATCGCCCAGCCCTAGTATTTACTACCAATCAGCCGCACTCACTTGACAAGCTGCACACAAAATAATCACAGCCTTTGCCAAATTGTGTGCGGTTTTATTGCGATTAATCGTGCAGCCCTAGGCGGGGCCCTTAGTTCGGCTGGCATCCAGGCTAACATTGGTTTGCAATTTTGGTTGCCAGTAAGCCTGTAAATTTACAAGAGTACTGTACATCATAAACTCGTCAAGTCAAGTCAAGTTTATTTATATAGCGCTTTTCACAACATAGATTGTATCCAAGCAGCTTCACAGTATTAAATTAAAACAATACATCAATGTTTGTTTCTAGTGGAAAACATCTACGTTTGGTAATGCTGATCAATAGTATTGTTGATAGATTAATTAAATTAAATATCCCCAACTGAGCAAGCCAAAGGCAACAGTGGCAAGGAACCGAAAAACTCCATCAGGTGACCTAATGGAGAAAAAAAAACCTTGGGAGAACCCAGGCTCAGTCGGGGGGCCAGTTCTCCTCTGGCGTTTATGAACTAGAGGTCGGATTTAACTGTAAGATTAAACTACAATTATACTGTAAAATTTACAGTATGTTACTGTTATTAATAATGCACTGAATTAAAACCTGATAACTCATTTTATTTGAGGAAATCGATTGGTCAATTGCCATTAAATATTTCATTTGAGTCCACTAGGAAAAAGACTTAAATGAGTTAGAAACATCAATTTAACTAAATCCTGCTAGTTAACAACAAAAGGAAACAAAGGATTTACCACCCGACCCTCTACCGGGGGAGGGAGTGGTGTGGCCACCATCTCCCGAAGAGCAGTACCATCCATCTCCGGGTCGCCCATCTTAGAACTGCTTACCCTTGCCTTTGCCGCCTCTTTTGGCGGGGGCCTTGACGGTCGAGGCAGCCCGCCTGCGACTGGCTCCTTGGCGCCGCTTGGAAGGAAGCTGCTGCTGCGGCGAGGGCAGACGCAGGAGGAGGCCCTCGGCGATGAGCAGACTGAGGGACCGCAGGCGATGGGGTGGAGGCAGCACAGCCTTGCCGGTTAACTCTGGCGAGTACTTACAGGCCCGAGAAGGAAGAAACGGCTCTCCGCGCCAAGTGGAGTTGGGGCACAGCTGCATTGCAATGGCCCACTCCACTGGAGGGATGCGTGTGTACCCCTTAGCCGCCCCGCCATGAAGGGTGGTGAGGAAGGAGGAGCCACCGGGACGGTTTCTGGCCGTGAAAGGTGCCGTCCACGCCCCAGTGAGCTCCTAATGCACCTCCGGGAAGAAAGGCACCAGTTGCTAAGAAACCAGCACGCGCCACCCCAATAAACCAATCATCCAGCTTAGGGCTCGGGACATGGGGCCCGGGAAAGCATGGCCATCATCTCTGGGTCCGTCTCGGGCACCGCTGCCACACCCAAAGGGGGATCTATTGGCTGCGGATTCCATTGGCGGCTCTACTGGCTGCGGAGCGTGGGAGGGATGAGGGTTCCTAGGGGGTTGGTTCCCCGAAGGAAGCGTGTTCATCGTGATCCTCAAGTCCACCCGCACTACTGCCTGAAGTAACCCTTGGAGGAGGATCGAAACAGGGATGAAATCCAGAATGAAACAGGGAACCAGTGCAGTGAGTGTAGAATGGGAGTTATGTGATCATATTTTCAGACTCTCATTAGGACACTGGCAGCACTATTCTGGATGTATTGTAGCTTCTGAATATTTCTGCCAGAAATCCCAATGAAGAGTATGTTGCAGTAGTCTAGCCAGGTGGAAATAAAGGCATGAACAAGTTTCTCTGCATCTGGAAGAGATAGAAGGGGACGGAGTTTGGAGATATTTCGAAGATGACAGAAGGAGGTTTTGCAAATGTGTTTTATGTGGTCATTGAAGGTCAGCTGCGGGTCAAACCGAACCCCCAGGTTTACGACTGAGGAGGAGGGAGTGATGACCTGGTCGTCAAAGATAAACTGAGATATGGGAGAGGAGTGGATCTGATGAGGAGTGCCAACAAGTAGTACCTCAGTTTTATTAGAGTTCAGCTGGAGGAAGTTGCTTTTCATCCATGCCTTTATCTCCTCAAGACATGTGGTGAGTTGTGACAGGGCTATGGAGAGACTTGGGGCAGTTTTGCTATAAAGTTGCAAGTCATCAGCATAACAATGGAAGGATAGTCCATGTCTGCTGATGATAGAACCGAGGGGAAGCATGTAAAGAATGAATAAGATTGGGCCGAGAACCGACCCCTGCGGAACACCACAGGGAGCAGCCTGGACTCACATTCTCCCAGTATAACACATTCAGTCCTACCAGAAAGGAATCCACTGCAGTACTTTTCCTGACAGTCCAACTGTGTTGTGGAGGTGGTCCAGGAGAATGGTATGGTCCACTGTATCGAATGCCGCTGTTAGGTTGAGGAGAATTAGCAATGATGATGATCCTGAGTCAACTGCCATAAGAAGGTAATTTGTCACCCTGAGCAGAGCTGTTTCGGTACTGTGGGCCGAACAAAAGCCTGATTGAAATATCTCAAATAGATTGTTGTGTTTTAAATGGTTGTGAAGCTGAGAGGCGGCTTCCTTCTCTAGAACCTTTGACAGAAAGGAGAGATTGGAGATCGGCCTATAATTTCCCATAACTTCCAAATCTAGGGTTGGTTTCTTGAGTATTGGACAGATGACAGCAGCTTTAAGAGCAAGAGGGACAAAACCAGTTTTGAGAGAGAGATGAATAAACTCAGTGATAATTGGGCTGACACTAGAAATGAATGACTTAAGCAAAACAGTATGGGATCCAAGGTGCAGGTGGACGGCTTTTTTTTTTTTTATGGTTTCCTCAACGTAGCTCTGCTGAACCTCAGTGAAGTGCGAAAGGAAGGGCAATCTCCTGGGCAGAGGGTTCAAGGACGGTGGAGACAGGGAGGAAGAGACAGATATTGAAGAGCGGATGTTGTTGATTTTAGATCTAAAAAAGTCAATGAAGCTGTTACATCGCTCCACTGTGGTTTCAGTGGATGAAGATGATTTTGGCTTCAAGAAATTGTTTACTGTAGAGAAAAGCTGCTTAAAATTTATAGTATTTTTATTTATGAGGTTTGAGTAAAATTTAGAGCGTGCACCCTTCAAGGACTTAAGATAAGCCTTTTGATGGTCGCGGAAAGCAAGCTTGTGAACAGTTAGACCAGACTGTTTACAGCAGCGTTCCAGGATACGTCCCTCAGTTTTCATTTGCTGCAGTTCCCGTGTGAACCAGGGGGTCTCATCGATCACAAGTTCAGTATGGCGTACCACAAGGCTCAGTACTAGGACCACTGCTTTTCACTCTGTGCATGCTACCCTTGGGAGATATCATTAGGAAGCATGGCATTAGTTTTCACTGTTATGCCGATGATACTCAGCTCTATATTTCTTCACGCCCTGATGAAACTTACCGATTCACTAAATTAACGGAATGTATAGGTGATATAAAAAATTGGATGAGTAGTAATTTCCTACTACTTAATTCTGAAAAAACAAAGATTCTAATTATTGGACAAAAAACTTCTTCACATAATAATCTAGAATACTGTCTAACACTTGATGGCTGCTCTGTTAAGTCTTCGTCGTCGGTTAGGAACCTGGGTGTGCTCTTTGATACCAATCTTTCATTTGAAAGTCACGTGTCTAGTATCTGTAAAACCGCATTTTTCCATCTTAAAAATATATCTAAATTACTTCATATGCTCTCATTGACAAATGCAGAACAATTAGTCCATGCGTTCATGACATCAAGGCTAGATTATTGCAATGCTATTATGGGTGGTTGCCCTGCACACTTAATAAACAAATTACACCTGGTCCAAAACGTAGCAGCTCGAGTTCTTACCAGAACCAGGAAGTATGACCATATTAGCCCAGTTCTGTCAACACTGCATTGGCTGCCTATTAAACATCGAATACATTTTTTAATATTGTTGATTACTTACAAAGCACTAAATGGTTTAGCTCCGCAGTACTTGAGTGAGCTCTTAACGCATTATAGTCCTTCAAGACTATTGCAATCTCAAAATTCCTGTTGATAATATCTATAATATCAAAATCAACTGCTGGCAGTAGATCCTTTTCCTATTTAGCACCAAAACTTTGGAACACTCTTCCTAACATTGTCTGGGAAGCAGACACATTCTGTCAGTTTAAAGCTAGACTAAAAACACATCTCTTTGACCTAGCATACACATTACACATTATAGATTTCCTTAATTTTCATAATTCAATGTTAGGCTGCATAGATTAGGTCAGCCGGAACCGGGAACACTTCCCATAAAATCTGATGTACTCGTTACATCATAAGAAGAATAGCGTTCTATTCTTATAGGGCCCACGATCGATCTAACTTATCCAGATAGAAATGTATTGCTCATTTTCAATGGGAAAGTGCCCAAGAAACAATCGACCGGCAAGATTGCCCAGCAACATTTCTCAAAAAGTTGCCCTGTGTATCATCACCTTCAGTCTCTTTCTCGAATTTTTCGAATTGGAAAGCGCGCATCTAAAAGTTCCCTCCCAGTGTGTCTGGTATGTGCGTGCGTGCGCTGTCATGACAACAACGAAAAAGTTGACAACAACCTAGTCAGCAGTTCAACTGAGGGGTTTGTGTGGCAACAATAGCGTGCTGAAATGTCAAGTAATGTTCGTTTGTCTGCTTGGGGCTCGAGGATATAGAGCGACCAACTTTTTTTTGAGCAAGCAGCATAGATTATGCGTGACACGGTCTCAATTTGCGGGACGCATGAATTGGGCTTCAAACGCTGTGCGCGCACGCGCTACGCGGGACGGGTGGTCACCCTAGTCTACGCTAATATTAGTCTCTCTGTTTATCCCGAGGTTTACCGCAGTCCGCCGGATCCAGGCTGTATCCAGATTTGATGAATGACCTGTGCCTGGACGCGACGACAGCGCAGTCCTGAAATGTCAACTAGGTTCTTACTGTAAAGGCCTACCTCCCCTCCATGACCGCAATGACCGCTTTCACCATTCATCTGTGTATGCTGTGCAGCTGCACTGCGTTTTAAAATTTTGGCTTCAATATTCTCGAGAAAAGGAGTTTTCCCATAGCATAAGCTACTTATGCAATAGGAGAGAGTGAGACCTCTCGAAAGGGAACAAGATATTATGTCGAAATAACGAGATATTATGTTGAAATAACGACTTAATATCTCGAAATAACTACATAAGTTTTCTTTTTTTTTTTCTCACCTTGCGTTTCAGGGCTTCCGTAGACTCTCCTCTTAACAAAACTAAAAAATAATCATCAATCATTGGAGAACGAGAAACACTTCAAGTTGGATTTTTGAGAATTTTGGTTCTGAACAATCCGTGTATCATTCGTTCAGACGTTTTTTTTATTTAAAGGAGCTGTATGTAGTTTTCAGCGGCCTCTAGTGGTGATGTTTCAGATTGCAACCAATAAGTTTACAAGCGCATGCTCTTACGCGTGCTCGAATTTATGAGCAAGCACTGTGGCCAGACTGAGACGCAACACACAAAGCATCCCACAACATGCTGGAAACTCAGGTAAACTCCTATTTTTTACAGTCTATGGTAAACTCCCACTGCAACGTTACAATAATAGGCTACTTTTATCAGCTTGACGTTGAACTAATGCTCCATGCTCGTACCATGATAAGTATGGAACCCTATAAACCGTGCCGAATTTTGCCACTGCAAGCACTAACATACTTCACATTTTCTTCAGGAAATGTACATTCTAGGTTTGTAGATAAGGTTTCTCCATGATTCAAATGCCCTGCCGATGTTGATCCGTGTTTTTTACCCGAAGTTCATCCGATTCACGTCTGGCCTTACGAGCTTCAGCAGAAAAAAACTCTTTTTTTTATCAATATGTGGAGTTTGTGTTGGAGTCGGTGTTTTGCTGGGCGCAGGCCGTTTCTTAGTGTTATCAGACATGTCATAAGTTGCATAAGTCATAAGTCCATGTCATAAGTTGCAGTGTCGTCGCTGTTGAGTGCAAAGTCAGTAGGCTAGACGAGTCGAGAGGCTCGGGAGCGCGCATGCAGGTGACGTCACTGGCGGTAAATCCGACCCGGGACCTTCACATAAAAATAAGAATACTTGCTTTCAGAGGTAATAGCAAAACCCGAAAACTGGAAAATTTTAATGTGAGATTACAACCCCTTCACACACAGGCAATAAAAAAAGGATTCATTTTGGTAAAAAGGC
Organism: Rutilus rutilus; assembly: GCF_951802725.1. Lineage (NCBI taxonomy): Eukaryota > Metazoa > Chordata > Actinopteri > Cypriniformes > Leuciscidae > Rutilus > Rutilus rutilus. Next base: position 25,796,421 of record NC_140209.1, read on the forward strand.
TACATACAGCACCTTTAATATTTAAAGTAGAAAAATTTGAAAACAGTTCCAAAAAAACAAAAGACAAGAATTCAGCTTGATTTTTCGTTCTGAAGGTAGAAAAATGAATAAACAGCTTGAATATTCGATTTCTACATGTGGGCGGGAATGAAACGCCCCTTTCTTCTGATTTGTCAGCCGAAGATCAAACTGTTCCGTCATCAGTTCTTCCTCAGTTCCGTACAGCAGAATAAGAGTCCCCCGCTGCTGCAGCTTATGTGCAGATTCTTATCTCATTTATTGCAACTACATTTCATCTTTTTCTCATCAGTTTATTCATTTTTCTACCTCAGAACGAAAAACGAAAAGTCAAGCTGAATTCTTGTTTTTCATTTCAACAGTAAAAAGGAACTGTTTTCTCATTTTTCTACTTTCAATATTAAATCCAAAAAAAAATGACTGAACGAATGATACATAGATTCTGAACAGACAGACAATCTTGATTTTCATGTTTATTTATTTCTGAAACAATCACCCAGAAAGTGAAAGTAAAGTTTAGATTTCTGGAGCCCAAACAGTGAAAATGGATGTACTACATGTATCTGTAAAATAACTTTCTTGTGCCATGTGTCATTTGTTAAGACCTATTGCACAAAACTTTCAGAGTTTCTGAGAACAATGTGTATGGCATCAACTTAACAATGAAAAATCTAAATTAACATGAACACTATTTACACACAAAATGTAAGAATAAATAAATGTAATAAATTATTACTAATGTATTAAACACTTTGGTAAATACAGTCATAAAATTAATTTACTAATGTGTTCACTACATTAGAAACATTCAAATTTTTATTTTAATATTAAGATTTTTATTTTATTTTTTTATCCTCAGGGTCACTGGAAATCTGGGAGTCTACATGTTTATTTATCATTCACATTTACTTGTAATTTTGCAGGTTTCATCCTTCATACTTGTCAGATGCCTGTAATGATCAGATTACACATTACTGGAAGCATTTATATACCAGTTCCACAGCCTATTGATCATTTAAATAACCCACATTACCATTACACTGATATTGAATAATACAAATATTGAACATATACAATATAAAACAGAACTTAAAAAAGATGTGTTTGTCACTTTCACAAATGCTTACTTGATACACATATAGTTATATTACATTAAAAATGAAACCCTAGCATTCAAGTGACCTATTTACAGTTAAATCCTTAAAATGGCCAAAAGTCAATTTGTCAACTAAATGTGAAAATTGTGATGTGATTTTTTTTTATTTTTTTATTAAATCTTAAATCTTTCAGATTTTACAAAGAGATCTCTATTGTCACCTTGGGGTGGGGATCATGTTTGTGATTTCACTCCTTTATCACATTTGTAACTGGCTAACACTCTAACTGAGATGAAGTCAAATTTGACTTACCTGAAGTGAATCTGGATTCAAAACAGCAGACGAAGGTTTTCTGCAGCATATCATACAACAGTAATTGCAGAAAGCCATTGTAACTGCATGTGTTACTCTGCTACAGTCTATGGTAAACTGTAGGGCTGGGCGATTTAAATCGCGATATTGTTATGCGCATCTCGTCAGTAAAGCCGGTTCCTTGATTTAGTAGTAAATCACCATCACCTGCTTTCAGATGGAGCGGCATTTAGGGCTGAGGAGATAATTAAGTGATTCATTTAGTGATGATTGAGCATTATTGAAGACACCTGATGTTAACAAGCAGAATCACTGAAGAAGAAAATCACAAATTGTAAGTTACCATTAAGGTGATGGGTGTTTGCTTTAGTTGGGCTCTAGACCATTATATGTTTACTTTAATTACTGTTGTTTGTCTGCTGTTATTGATTTAAAACAGTTAAATGAACAAAGTAAAATGTTATCTTATAGTGTTGGTTATGTTTTGACATAAACATACTGTGATCTGACAAGTGAAACATATTAAGATAGTTTGGTTTAACTTGTTAGCAGAAGTTTTGTGATTCTTCAGCCTATGATTATCAGGACTTTGCTTATTATTCAAAATATTTAATAAACATTGCTCTGATCAAAAAGACGTTCAGACATCAATAATCAGCCTGTGAATCTCAACAATGGTGACAATAATAAAGCATGTTGCAGTGGCTGCCACCAATCACAACTCATTAATGGCTCCCATCATGCATTGCGGTATGAATAAATTATGATCTGAATTGACTATGACTCTATGTAATTTACTTTTCCTCATTGAATATTCTGCTCCTCACCATTGTTGAGATGCATAGACTGAATCTTGACATCTGTGTGTGCCTAAAATAATGATTTTTCTTTTAAAAACTTTTAAGAAATTATTTATATTATATCAAAAATTCTGGCCATTTATTCAGATTCACAGTTATGCTGTAACCAACAATATAAATCGAATTCAGTAAGAAGGATCTTAATGAACTCAGTGATCAAGTTCAAATGATGATTGTCATAATATATCCAACACAGATCACTTTTTATTCTTTGTTCAACTGGCAGTTTTAACTCAAATACAACCGTCAAACAAAATCTAAAGTAGCAAACACATGAAAGGCTCAGAGCCCAACTAAAGCAAACACCCATCACAATAATGGTAACTTACAATTTGTGATTTTCTCCTTCAGCGATTCTACTTGTTAACATCAGGTGTCTTCAATAATGCTCAATCATCACTAAATTAATCACTTAGTTATCTCATTAACTTAAACACTCTTGAGTGTGGACTCATACACTCCCAGGGGTGTTAATTTAACACTGGAGGTTTTGCTGTGTACAAAGAGCCGTAGTTAACTGACAAGCTGAGCCTTATCGCATTAAAAATCGTTGGCGATACGTCCGCGATATTGATGTGATTTGGCTCAGCTTGTCAGTTAACTACGGCTCATTGTAGTAAATGCCGCTTCATCTGAAAGCAGGTGATGGCGATTTACTACTTATCAAGGAACCGGCATTACTGATGAGATGCGCATAACAATATCGCGATTTAAATCGCCCAGCCCTAGTAAACTGTGTAAGTCTGTCTCTTAAATGCTTGTAATTAATTTATGCGAATATACATGTCAGCCAATCAGAGGTGATCTGTAGGCTACTGCCTTCCAGTAAATCACATGACATTAAAGAAACTTCATGTTGCGATATGCTGATTGTTGATATCTGTGTGTGATATCCAATTATTTTTTTAAATTTTTTTTTCATGTTTGTTTAAAGATTTAAACTGATGTTATATTGCTGGATCTCATGCTGCAGTAACACAGGGTTTGTGATGTGAATATATTAGTGGAACAACTTAATTGTTAGATTATAAAAAACCTCAGTGAATCAGGCTGTTTCATGATGATTATAAAACCATCAACAGAAAACCATCATCACCTGATCTCGTTTCACTTTAGCTTTCTTTGCTGCTGCCAATGTGTTTGACAAACACACTGTCACAACAGCCAAAAAAGACAATAGATATAATAAGAGTTAAAGGAATAGTTCACTTTAAAATGAAAATTCTGTCATGATATACTCACCCTCATATTGTTTCAAACCTGTATGAATTTCTTTCTTCTGCTGAACACAAATAAAGATATTTAGAATAATGTCAGTAACCAGACAGTTTCTGGGTCCCATTGACTTCCATAGTATATTTTTAAGGGACAACATTTATAACAAACCAAATCATTTGAAAATCGGTAGAAAATTGAGCAAGTTATGGTTATTTAAAAGTACATGCACCATTTAACGAGTGAGCGAGCTGTCTGTGGCAAGATGGCCGCCACGTGCGGACGTCGACCTCCATTGGCCAGCAGCGCGCACGAGACATCTAGCCTTTATTATATGATATCTATGGCTCTGCCCCCAGTGCCATGCAGCAGCATCTGATTTGTATTAAAAGGGCACACACTGAAAAGGTGCGTTTCTCTGAGCACCAAAATGTGATAAATTAAACACGCTGTAAAAAATGATCTGTTGGATATTTTAAGCTAACACTTCACATACACACTCTGGGGACATCAGATACTTATTTTACATCTTGTGAAAAGGGGCATAATAGGTCCCCTTTAAGAAACAGCACATGAATCTCAACAATGGTGACAAACGAAAAGCTTAATGTCGCAATGCATGTTGGGAGTCATGGATGAGTTTTGTACTATGGTGGCACCCAGCATGCATTGCGGCATGAAGCTTTTCGTTTGTCACCATTGTTGAGATTCATGTGCTGATTCTTGATGTGTGTTTGACACCCTAGACTGTAAAATCTTGTATGCACTATATTTAAAAACAATGTTTAAGCTAATAGCAACAAGCTAATCTTGTTGAAATTTGGAGGACTTTGTCCACAATCACATCATAGACAATGTTTTGTCGGCAGGCCAGATCCAGATCCTAAAGCAGGCCAGATCCAGATCCTAAAGCCAGATCCAGCCTTGACAACATTCTCCACACCTTGCTCTTTCTCGTTCTCATCCTCTTTCTCCTTGTTCACCACATCTTACATAGCCTCCTATTCCTCTTATATTTTTCATCCATTGTTGGTATCAACATTCAGCGCAATATTTCGAGTCAATTTTGGCACTCTGAACTGACTTGTATTTTGTACAGTTGGTTTGGTCACATCATTAGAAATAAGTGTGAAAAATGTTGAGTCATGAGTAAACGATGACAACTGTGTTGTAGTTGTGTTTAATAGGGCTGGGCGATTTAAATCGCGATATTGTTATGCGCATCTCATCAGTAATGCCGGTTCCTTGATAAGTAGTAAATCGCCATCACCTGCTTTCAGATGAAGCGGCATTTACTACAATGAGCCGTAGTTAACTGACAAGCTGAGCCAAATCACATCAATATCGCGGACGTATCGCCAACGATTTTTAATGCGATATGGCTCAGCTTGTCAGTTAACTACGGCTCTTTGTACACAGCAAAACCTCCAGTGTTAAATTAACACCCCTGGGAGTGTATGAGTCCACACTCAAGAGTGTTTAAGTTAATGAGATAACTAAGTGATTAATTTAGTGATGATTGAGCATTATTGAAGACACCTGATGTTAACAAGTAGAATCGCTGAAGGAGAAAATCACAAATTGTAAGTTACCATTATTGTGATGGGTGTTTGCTTTAGTTGGGCTCTGAGCCTTTCATGTGTTTGCTACTTTAGATTTTGTTTGACGGTTGTATTTGAGTTAAAACTGCCAGTTGAACAAAGAATAAAAAGTGATCTGTGTTGGATATATTATGACAATCATCATTTGAACTTGATCACTGAGTTCATTAAGATCCTTCTTACTGAATTCGATTTATGTTGTTGGTTACAGCATAACTGTGAATCTGAATAAATGGCCAGAATTTTTGATATAATATAAATAATTTCTTAAAAGTTTTTAAAAGAAAAATCATTATTTTAGGCACACACAGATGTCAAGATTCAGTCTATGCATCTCAACAATGGTGAGGAGCAGAATATTCAATGAGGAAAAGTAAATTACATAGAGTCATAGTCAATTCAGATCATAATTTATTCATACCGCAATGCATGATGGGAGCCATTAATGAGTTGTGATTGGTGGCAGCCACTGCAACATGCTTTATTATTGTCACCATTGTTGAGATTCACAGGCTGATTATTGATGTCTGAACGTCTTTTTGATCAGAGCAATGTTTATTAAATATTTTGAATAATAAGCAAAGTCCTGATAATCATAGGCTGAAGAATCACAAAACTTCTGCTAACAAGTTAAACCAAACTATCTTAATATGTTTCACTTGTCAGATCACAGTATGTTTATGTCAAAACATAACCAACACTATAAGATAACATTTTACTTTGTTCATTTAACTGTTTTAAATCAATAACAGCAGACAAACAACAGTAATTAAAGTAAACATATAATGGTCTAGAGCCCAACTAAAGCAAACACCCATCACCTTAATGGTAACTTACAATTTGTGATTTTCTTCTTCAGTGATTCTGCTTGTTAACATCAGGTGTCTTCAATAATGCTCAATCATCACTAAATGAATCACTTAATTATCTCCTCAGCCCTAAATGCCGCTCCATCTGAAAGCAGGTGATGGTGATTTACTACTAAATCAAGGAACCGGCTTTACTGACGAGATGCGCATAACAATATCGCGATTTAAATCGCCCAGCCCTAGTGTTTAACTTTTGCCTGCCTGTGTTTAGCGTTTTGAAACATAAGTGCATCACAATGCGAAATGTGTTTTAGTGAGTTAGAATATGTTTAAAGTTTTGCAAAAAGAGTCCAGGAGATTTGCAAACAGTGTTTTAACTACCTGAACTTGTTTAATGTTTCACAGAAAGAGTGATTTATTTGACAATTTGGTTTAGAGAATGGGGTTTAATGTTTTAGCAATTCAGAAAAAAAATATTATTTATGTAAGCACGTGGTGGTTCCATTCCTAGATAGCCAACATTGTGTCGGCTCATATCTGGTACATGTGGAAAGATGATCTGGCCCACATGTGGCTTGGAATGATGGCCCTTGGGTGGCTCACTCCTGTTTGCCAGATCTGGGCCACAAGCAGGCCATAGCAATGCCAAGTCAACCAAGAGCAAATAAATAAACCAGGACTGGACCTTATCTGAGCCACAAAATCTGTGTATATTTAATATGGAGTCATCATAAGCCTGTTAACAAGCAGAATTACAAAGAAACTGAAGGAAAGAAGAGAACAGTTTATGCACTTTGGAGAATCCCATGAGCAAGTAACGCTGCACACTGGAGTTTTATATGTTGGACCAGACGCAGAACCAGTTTGCTTCAGCACCATCTCACCATCATGACTGAAGGGGCCCCCATGGGAACATCTAAGCCCCATTCTGTCCTATGTCAAGAACTTCTTCCCTGTTGTCACAGTGGTCCATTTCCTAAGCAATGGACCTAGCACGCAGTACCGCCAGAATGGGAACTTCTACGTCTTCACCTTCCTCCTCAACAAAAAGGGATTCCAAGCTGGGACCTGGAATTTGTTCAAAGCCAGCCACGGTAAAGGGGCGCCAGATGGGGTTGGAGGTGATATGAAGAGGAGTGCGAATTGGTTGGTGTGCCATAGCCGCGATATCCACAATGAAATGGATCTGTTTGAGGCATTGGTGCACACAGGCACAACTCTTACTCTGTTCTACGTAAGCGAAGGTTCCATTGACAGGGCAATGAAGGACAGGCCAGACAGCAACCTCAAGTCCCATTAACAATGAGAATATACCAGATTGTCACTACATCTCCTGGGCATATGTTGTACCGGGACGTGAGCTGCATGAGCACTGTAGACAAGATTACACGTCGTCTGAGTTGTTTTACCTGATTGATTACAGGCATTCAGATAAATAGGTGGACCCAGCAGAGCAAACAATGAGTGAATAATCAATGCTTGTCTACACAGTAAAATCCCCAGTGTTAAATTAACAATGCTCAGTGTTTATATAATCCACACTCTCAGGCCCCGTTTACACGTACATGGTTATTTTGAAAAACGGAGACATTTCCCATTTCCCTACACGCAAACCGAGAATTCGCCTCTGAAAACGATTCTTTCTAAAACCTCCGGCCAGAGTGGAGATTTTGTAAAACTCTGTTTGCACGTTTGCAGGTTAACTGAGACAAACTGAGAATACTGAGAAAGTTTTAGGCAGAACTTGCACTGCGTCAAAGGTGCAACCTATATTTTCGGGATTCTGATTGGCTAACATGGGCTTGAGCTTCTCGTTACACTGCCACCTACAGGTTTGGCATGCTCTTGACGCATGTACAATATACACGGGTTTGTTTAAACCAGTGGTTCTCAACCTCTCCTGCAGGGACCCCCTGACAGGCCATGTTTCTGTTTTAACCCTGAAATGGCACACCTGATTCAATTAATGAGTATAGGAAGAGTAGGAATTAGTCAATTAATCAATTAGTCAACTACTCATTAAGCCTTTAATTATTTGAATCAGGTGTGCCATTTCAGGGTTAAAACAGAAACATGGCCTGTCAGGGGGTCCCTGCAGGAGAGGTTGAGAACCACTGGTTTAAACGAACACTTTTCTGAAAACGGAGAGGGTGAAATGTCCGTTTATGAAAATAAACGGCCACGTGTAAACGTAGCCTCAGAGTGTTATAAGTAACACTGAAGCTGTGTTAAAGTTAATGAGATAATTAACGATTAATTGAGTGATGATTGACCATTATTGAAGACACCTGATGTTAAAAAGCAGAATCACTAAAGGAGAAAATCACAAATTGTATCTCACCATTGTGGTGATCAGTGTTTACTTTAGCTGGGCTCATGACCTTTAAATTACTAACTTTAGTAACTTTAGATCTAGTTTGGTTGTTCTAACTGAGTTATAACAGCTAGATGAACAAAAAGATAAAAAATGTTTTGATGTGTTTGTTGTGTTCTAATAGTCAATATTTCATAATCAAGTGTTGATGCCCTGACATTTGTGCTTTTTTTTTCAGGTGCTTATAAACATTAATGGCTAAAGTCTGATTACACTGTATTCCGCACAAACAGGGTTACAGTAATATGTGAGCAACATGTATGTACATGTTTGTATTTTTGAGAAAATTACATTTATGCATGGTTATTAAGAAAACAACATTTTTAATTCACTGCAGTAAGGCCATATAACACATATTAATCATTTGTTCACAAGACTTTTGAGAACTGAATCTTGTAGCCTAGATTTTTTTTTCTTCAAAACAATGTGAAAATCACCCTGCCCACTCATTCACATAAAACAAATAATTAAAGCAGTCATATTGATCTGCTTTATTAATGCAGAAATGTTTTCTGAAAACAACGGCAATGGCTGAAATAAAAGTAATAAAACAAAAGTCAAGGGTCAAGTGCCCAACTAAAGTAAACACTGATAACTATGATGGTAACTTCAAATGAAACAATCATTCATCTAAACCTCTATTAATTGTCAATAAAACCTTTTGTAGAGGTCTGACAGAAATAAAGTCAGATTTCATATAAGGCTGTGGCTGAAGAAAGTTTCAGTTTGTGTTCTTCTCTTTCTTTCAGTGCTTGTTCACAGCAGGTGTTTTCATGATTGAAACAATGGTTCAGGAACATCATACTAACCTTTAAATAACATTCTATTAACATTCAGGAAACTGGACATTTTTATGTTCCTAGAATGTTGAATTGTTAATCAAAATTAAGTTGAAAGAACATTTGAGGAATATCATACCTTTTAAAACACATTCATCTAACATCAAGAAAACTGGACATTTCTTACATTCCCAGAACCAACACTGAATATTTGGAGAATATTCTTATAACAAAAATAAACAAGCGTTAACACTGGTGACTTTGCTGTGAACTCCTGTGGCTTTGTGAAAGTCACATGACTTTGGGGAAATTGTAAAGTGATATAAGACAAGAACAGGGATGTGCAAAGGGGGTTAAGCCACTGAGTCACACATTTTGCCCTCTTCAGCTGAGGTGAAGAGAATGTCATTTTATTTGCATGGTTCATTATGCATACACTTTAATACACAGCTACAAAGCAATTTTTATGTTGTTGTTGTTATTATTACTTTTACAGTTTTTATAAATTGCTAAAACCCATTTCTTGAAACCATCACTCACTTCCTCAAAACCTTAAACACAAAACCAAATTGTCAAACCACATTCAGAGAACCTCTGACTCTTCTGGCAAAATCAAACAATTGCCTCAAAACCATTTGATCTCTGCTCAAAATCAAACAATGCTTTCAGATCATACGCACAGCGAGTCAATATTATAAACACAGATCATTCCTTAGAACTTTTGTAGACGTCTGACAGAAATAATGTCAGTAATAAGTGAAGCTGGTAATGCTGTTTGTGGAGTTGTTTAATCCTCCTCTGCTGAGATCTTCACAGATTTAATGTCTTCTTTTATGTGTCTGAAGAAAGTTGCAGTTTGTGTTCATATTTCTCTTTCTTTCAGTGCTTGTTCACAGCAGGTGTTTTCATGATTGAAAAAATGATTCAGGAACATCATACTAACCTAAATAACATTCTAACATTCAGGAAACTGGACATTTTTATGTTCCTAGAATGTTGAATTGTTAATCAAAATTAAGTTGAAAGAACATTTGAGGAATATCATACCTTTTAAAACACGTTCATCTAACATCAAGAAAACTGGACACTTTTTACGTTCCCAGAACCAACACTGAATATTTGGAGAACGTTCTTATAACAAAAATCTGTTAGCTGGGAAAGCGTTAACACTGGTGAGTTTGCTGTGAGCTCCTGTGGCTTTGTGAAAGTCACATGACTTTGGGGAAATTGTAAAGTGATATAAGACAAGAACAGGGAACATAAAAATTGCTAGCTGTGGATTAAAGTGTATAATAAACCATAAGATTACATTCTCTTCACCTCAGCTAAAGAGGGCAACATTTGTGACTCAGTGGCTCTTTGCACATCCCTGTTTTTGTCTTATATCACTCTACAGTTTCCCTAAAGTCATGTGACTTTCACAAAGCCGTTGTCAAAGAGGTGTTGTCTTGATGTTAGATGAACGTGTTTTAAAAGGTATGATATTCCTCAAACGTTCTTTCAACTTAATTTTTTTTTAACAATTTCAACATTCTAGGAACATAAAATGTCCAGTTTCCTGAATGTTAATAGAATGTTATTTAAAGTTAGTATGATGTTCCTGAATCATTCTTTCAATCATTAAAACACTGGCGACTGATGTCGTGGGTTCACACCCCTGGTCAGACTCAAAACGGAAAACTTTTTATTCAATCTTTCGGTCACACAAACTTTTGAAAATGGGTTTCAAATTGCAAGTTTTTTAAAAAGATTCCATTTCATGTAAACTACAAATACGCACATTTGTGAAAGCGGTGATGTCATGCACATACGTGTTACGTGTTACGTGTTTAGTCAATAGCCACGTCCCAGATAGCAACATTGTTTCGGCCCGGATCCGGCCCACATCTGGCACTTGTGGAATGCGGATCTGGCCCCAGAAGTGGCGTGGAATGACGGCCCTTGGGTGACCCACTCCTGTTTGCCAGATCTGGGCCACAAGCAGGCCATAGCAATGCCACATGTCAGCCAAGAGCAAAGAAATAATTTGTGTTTCCATTAGTTGGGCTCTTAACTCTTATTATAACTTTTGTCTTTTTTTGGCTGCTGCTGTGACAGTGTGTTTGTCAAACACATTTGCAGTAGCAAAGAAAGCTAAAGTGAAATGAGATCAGGTGATGATGGTTATTTGTTGATGGTTTTATAATCTTCATGAAGTAACCTGTTTGACTGCTGTCTTTGGAATCTAACAATTGTGTTGATCCATTAATATTTCCACATCACAAACCCTGTGTTACTGCAGCATGAGATCTAGCAATATTATAACAATCAGTTTAAAGCTTTTAACAAACATGAGATCAAAAAAATAATTTATGCTGACACACACATATATCAACAATCAGCATATATGAATCTCAACAATGGTGACAATCACAAATATTTAGATAAACCGATCAATTCAGAACATCACAACAAAAATTCACAACAAAAACAACAGCAACAAATAAAAGCAAATATTTAGAATCAAACAAAATTATAGGACAATTCAGCTGCATAATTTATTCATGTTGCAATGCATGCTGGGAGTTTTGTACTATGCTGGTACCCAGCATGCATTGCAGCAAGGTACTTTTGATTGTCACCATTGGTGAGATTCATACGCTGATTGTTGATATCTGTGTGTGTCATATTAAACTGACTTTTTTGTGCTCATGTTTGATAAAGTTTTCTAACTGATTGTTATAATATTTCTGGATCTCATGCTGCAGTAACACAGGGTTTGTGATGTGAAAATATTAATGTGACAACACAATTGCTAGATTCCAAAGACATCAGTGAAACAAGTCATTTCATGATGATTATTAAAACCATCAACAGATAACAATCATCACCTGATCTCATTTCACTTTAGCTTTCTTTGTTGCTGCAAATGTGTTTAACAAACACACCGTCACAAGCTGCCATAGAAAAACAATAGAAATCATAAGAGTTAAGTGCCCTAATAATGGAAACACTAACCACTGTTATGGTGACTTCAAATGAAACAGAGTTAAACCTCTGTTAATTCTCAATAAAAAACTTTTGTAGACGTCTGACAGAAATAAAGTCAGTCTGGTCAGTAATAAGTGAAGCTGGTAATGCTGTTTGTGGAGTTGTTTAATCCTCCTCTGCTGAGATCTTCACAGATTTAATGTCTTCTTTTCTCTTCAGTTGATTTCATCTAAGGCTGTGTCTGAAGTCAGTTGTAGTTCTTGTGTTTCTGCTCGTCTCTTTTTCTGTTCTCTTCTTTCCTTCAGTGATTCTGCTTGTTAACAGGCTTATTAAGGCTGAGATGACTTCATATTTAATATAAACAGATTTTGTGGCTCAGATAAGGTCCAGTTCTGGTTTATTTCTTTGCTCTTGGCTGACATGTGGCATTGCTATGGCCTGCTTGTGGCCCAGATCTGGCAAACAGGAGCGGTCCGCCCAAGTGCCGTCATTCCACGCCGCATGTGGGCCAGATCCGCATTCCACAAGTGCCAGATGTGGGCCGGATCCGGGCCGAAACAATGTTGCTATCTGGGTTAACAAATTTTCTTAGCCCTGCTAATTCTTTCATCTGGTCTGATGATTGTCAAAATGCATTTGAAGCGGTGAAAGCTTTGTTGTACAACACTCCTGTTCTGGCTGCCCCAGATTTCGAAAGTTCTGGAAGTGGATGCAAGCGCTGTGGGAGCTGGAGCAGTGCTTTTGCTTTTTGATGATGTGGGAGTAGATCACCCCATTTGTTATTTTTCCAAAATGTTTAACAAACATCAACGAAATTATTCCGTCATTGAAAAAGAAACTTTGGCTTTGTTGCTGGCCCTACAATTCTTTGTAGTGTACTTGGGTTCTTCGAGTGTCCCTATAGTCGTTTATACAGACCATAACCCTTTGGTGTTCCTTGCAAGAATGTATAACAAGAATCAACGCCTTATGCGTTGGCCGTTGGTGGTTCAGGGATACAACCTTGAAATCAAGCAAAGGGTCAGAGAATGTGTTGGCTGATGCTTTTTCTAAAGTGTAGTTTTATAGATCTGACTGAAATAAACATGATATGTTTGTTCTTATGGGGAGGAGTGTTACGTCCTATGTTGTTATTTGTTTGGGGTTGTTTTTTTTCCCCTTCCCTTTCACTCTTTACTTTCACTTTTTTTTAACACTTTTCTTTTTCATTTTTGATTTACAGGATGAACAGTATTAAAGTTTTAAAGTATTCTGGTATGGCCTTCCATTTTAACCATAGTTTTACTACAAATAAAAAACAAAACAAAACAAACATGGTTATTGTAGTTAAACCATGGAAATACAAATTAACCATGGTTTTGCTACACTGACAAACTTTAACCGGTATTTGTAGTAAAACTGTAGCTATACAAATGGTCATCCAAAACCATGGGTACACTTATACTATAATAAATCCATGGTTAATTTTCGTAAGGGTTTCCCACCTCCCGATCTTCCTCAGAGTCAGCAATTTTGTATTTTTTTTTATTTTGGTAAAAATGATATAGTCATATTTCTATGTTATTTGCACCACTAGAGGGCGAAACAGAATTTATGTTGTACTGAACTGGAATGTCCTGCAGTTGATGTTACCTGTATCATTAAACCACAAACAAAAATAAAAAAAGTAAAGAAGGCTATTTAGCTACAAAACATATGGTAGGGTAAGATAGGTTTTTTTTTTTTTTTTTTTTTATTCATTATATATTCTTTTAAAAAGCAAAAATTTAGGAGCACAGTTGAAGGAGCACGGTTTGTTTAAGGTGAGAACCTTGTTCATTTCTGTCCAATGAATGGATGACCTTAGCACATGTGTGATTTAGTTTACAAATTTTGGTTCACTTGCAAAAAGGGCAGAGTGAAAGCAAACCACACCAAAAAAACAAACAAACAAAAAAAACATTGTATTTGGTCTGGACCAAAGCAAGTGAACTAGTGGACTTTCCTGGTAATGTGAGTATTTTAGAACTGTGAACTTATTTCATTTGAGTCCACTAAAAAAAAGAAAATTCCCTCAAATAACTGAATTAAGCAAAAACTTTATTTATATCAGCACAAATTAAAGGCAGTATACAATAAAGAATACAATGATAAAACATTTATAGCATATCAGAAATATAATAGAAATGAACTGATGAGAAAACAAGTGTATATAATTATCAAGAGTGAATTATACACATTATTATGAATGAACACCTATAGATGAAACTATAAAACATTTGTATCTGATTACCATCAGATGTTATAGTGAATCTGTGCATGAGAGTTTCTTTTCTTTTCATGTCATATAAAATATCTCTGTTCTCATTACCTGTTATCACCTTACAGAAGATTTAAAGACCACATTAAACGGTTTTACCACTGAAGAAATGAATAGTCCATAAGCAGAATCAGGTTTACTTATTACAGTCTCCCAGGACACGTTTGTGCATTCATAAACAGCTGGTGAAGCTATAGTCTCAAGACAGTGGTAGTAGTAGATCTACCATGTGTTCAATGTGAAAACAATGAAAGAGAACAAAGCAATCAGAACATTACAGGTTTGTGAAAAGCTGATCAAAAATAGTGATTGGTCAACACAAAATATGTGTGAAAAGACAAATGCTCTTCTTTTTTTTTTTTTTTTTTTTTTTGCAGGGCAGTATAGAAAAGACAAGATGAATGACTGTGGATAAATAAAAATTAATCAATTCCAAATGTATAGCAGTGAGTAAACTGTTCTTCATTCTTCCTAATTCAAACAACAGTTGGGCCACAGATTTGATTAGTAAAGCAGTTTTCCATGTGTGTTGGTATTTCACTTTGTGAACCAAAATAAGACGAACCTATCGCTGCAAAATATAATATATCGAAGTGTGCAACATGTTTTCGGTCCATGTGATCCTAAATGAAACAAACTGTTATTCATCAAAAGCTCCATTGTCTGCAACAGTAGCCCTACTTTACCAAACCTGTTTTCATCATTTGAAATTTGCTGCAGAAATAGAGATTGAAAGGGCCGGATCTACACTGGAATCACCAGGGACTTTTCATGTGAAGTACGAAATGCAGAAATGATCTGTATGTTATATAAAACTATCCACCTTATCACCTATTCTGAACATGAAAGTCTCGTCTGACTCTGTTTTACATTTCAGGTGTTGTGCGGAATTATGTGACCCTATTAGGGCACTGTTTTGCGCTAATCTGACCTACTCCTAATCCCAATCCCAATCCCAACCACTGAAACAGCCATGCTCAAAGTAACCAATGATCTTCTTCTCACACTATATTCAGGTGATAATGCCATCCTAATATTATTGGATCTTAGTGCCGCCTTCAACACCGCTGATCACAACATCCTCCTCACCTGCCGTGATCAGCAGGTGGGCATTAGGGAGACTGAACTAATTTGGTTACGCTCCTATCTCAAACATAGGACTTTCTCAGTGTTTATTGGCCAGTTCTCATCATCTTGGGTCCTATGCTCTTCAGCCTGTATATGCTTCCACTTGGTGACATCATAAGAAAGCATAACATCTCTTTTCACTTCTATGCGGATGACACACAGCTGTACTTACCTCTAAAATCTAGGGACTCCATTCAATCTCTCCTGGTCTGTCTCGAAGACATCAACATTTGGATGGTTAACAACTTTCTCCAGTTAAACAGTGACAAGACAGAAGTCATCATTTTTGGTTCTCCCAAGGCAAGATGCACTGTAGTGCAAAATTTAGGTCACCGACCTCACCCCATCTGTCAAACCCTATGCCAGAAACCTGGGTGTCATCCTCAACTCCGAACTCTGCCTTTACAAACAGATTAGCTCTGTGGTCAAACACAGTTTTTACCAGCTCAGAATGATCTCCTATCTCACAACGACCTTGAGAAAGTTATCCATGCCTTTATTACAGCAGAGTTGGCGACTTGACTCACTCAGTCAGTGAATTGTTCAGAGCCATTACTGGATTTACAACCGACTCCCTCACTGAACTGCGAGTCATTTATTGGTAGTGTCTGATTCGAAATGAACCAGGAACTGTGATAAACTTGAGTTTATGCATTTAATGAACTGAAGGGGATCTGAACAATCTTTATCAAGTGATTCTGTCATTTATAAACTAAATAAGTTGTTTGGCTCCCAAGTGTTGTTCCTGATCAGCCTAAATGTAAATGAAGCTTTAATTGTTTTTCATCTTTTCTTAAAGTGAAAGGCACAGTCTATGAGAACCAAAAAAATAAATAAAAAAAAATCAAATTTATATTGAATATTGAACTGAATCGTGAGATAACCATATCATCCCACCTCTAAACAGCATTGGAACATTTAAAGCGTTTGTTTCACTCCACATGTATGTGTGTTCACTTCATAGATTTGGTTTCTTTTGGAACTCTTTATGTTGGAGGAATGTAAATAAAATTTCATTAAGCAATCATTAAGTTACTTGATATTAACTTCTTTTTTATTGAACTGTTGTATAACAGCAATGTGAGAGTGAGTGGTGCTGTAGTGCCGGATATCAGTCATGTGATCCCCTGCGGCCCAATCACAGTCGTACTGATATTCAAATCAACAGCACTTTTACTCATGTAATATGGATTAAATACTGGAAAAAGGATGACTGTAAAGTTGGGGACACACTTAACAACTGTAAGGCCGATTATGAATGTAATTTGATACTTACGGCTGATCATGCCCAAATGTGCCAAATGCGTTATGTTGAGTTGGTGTTTAAAATCTGCTTCAGTCATTGGAAACAGTCTGTAAAGGTGATGATACACAGGGCAACTTTTTGAGCAATGTTGCTGGCCAATGTTGCCGTCAACGGGCAACCGGATGAGACACAGGGCCCACGACCGATCTCAATTATCCAAATAGAAATGTATTGCCCATTTTCAATGGGAAAGTGCCCAAGCTAGTGATGTTACAAATGACACTGAAGCTTCGATGCGCGTATCACATAAGCGACACAATTTCTAGTAAAGCCCCGTATCGAGGCGTGTATTGGTTTACTAGAGTCACGTGATCGATGACAAACGAAGCCTCACTTTCTGTCCAGTCACGTGCGTGTTTCGCTTGGGGTGTCAGAAGGCTCGAACTTCAGATCATATTTAACGAGTCATTGTTGCCTCAGTCTGGTTGATATTTACAATTATTGATATTGACATTTAATAACAGATGATCCTATCAGACAATGTCCTTATTCATTGTGTGTGTGTGTGTGTGTGTGTGTGTGTGTGTGTGTGTGTAGAAAAAGAGAGAGAGAAAGAGAGAGAGACAGAGAGAGAGAGAGAGAGAGAGAGAGAGAGAGAGAGAAGGCCTACATTAAATTTTATTGAATCATATAAGCTTATAAGCTATTATATTTTATTGTCACACTTTAATGGGAAAATGAATTTATTTAATGAACAAATCAAACACAAACATGTAAGGCTTTTATTTGTGCACATAACATTGAAACTATGGAGTGCGTTGTGGTTGCTTCATCTGCCAGAGCATCTAACACAGGCTTCTGGCTGCTTTATTTTAAATAAGCACCAGATGGCGCTGTTCTCAGCGCTGTTCTCGACACTGTCGAAGCTTTGAATCTTTTCCCGGAACAGTCAGGGGAAAGCCTCAGTGATTCATGAGGCTTCATTTCCCCCTCCCTAGCCCAAGCAACAATTGCTCTGCAAGATTGCCCAGCAACATTGCTCAAAAAGTTGCTCTGTGTATCATCACCTTAAATGTGTTCAGTTGAATCCTAGAATGTTTCAGCTATAGTTGTTAAGTGTGTCCCCGGCATTAAAGACAAAATCAAGTCGATCCAGAACTACAGGTGTAACATTTACTTACTATCTGATGGTAAGATCCTCAGAGGGGGTAAACAATAAAAGAACGGATAGACTGTGTCAGTGAAGGTGGTTGTGATTGTGTGTAGATGTGTGTGAGTTACAGGATCAGAGAATGACACCCTTCCTCTGTCATAATCCAGCTGAACTCTTACCCTCTCGAGCTTCGTTTCAACAGGAAAACCAGCCCCTTCAAACAGATCATACTGCACACTCCAGACACCAGTGTTAAAGAAAGCACGTCTCTTCCTTTTTTGGTTTGATGCTGTAGTTACTCCAATGCTCCACCATGGACACGCTTTAACTTCCACATCCCAGCAGTGTGTTCCTGAGATAAAACCCTCTGAACCCAGAACACACGAATACTCATCAAATCTCTCTCGATTATCGGGAAGTTGTTGTCTCTCTCCACTCCATTTCATACTGGTCAGATCATCAGACAGAACGATATGTGGATTTGCAGTGTTTGGATCCAGAATCACAGGAGCTGATGAGAAACAATCAACAGCTGCTTTTATTCTGATGTTCATATAATGATCAAGAGTGATGAATTATATTATTAATTATGAAAACTTGTCTTATTGATAAAACACAACGGACATTTTCCTCTGATCACTGTCAGTGTTGTTGTAGTAAATGTGCTTGAGAAATTTCAGGTTTGCCTCCATTGTCAACAGCAACTGATATTGACAAAATATGTGATATCACTGTATAACTGTAACTGTAAATAGTACATGTGCACAAGTTGTTCTTCTCTTGTTTATGGCAAATTTTTTAGCAAATATTGTAAGTATGGATGTACCAATCGACACGCCACCGATCAACGTGATCAAAACTGACTATTAACTTTCTTAAAGAAGAACTCCGGTCAATTTTCAAAATCGGTGTTGCCTACACCGTATTATCCTCTTTTTAAAATTTGCACCCTGTTGACTTCAATGGGGCAATGTTTAAACCTGCTTTTAGCCTCTTAATATCCCTGTTGTGTCATTACAAGTGCACAGCCAATGTGAGTGATTCCTTCAGAGTGAACACGAGTGAATCTGACTGCAGTAGATGTGAAAGATAAGAATAAAAATGATGTTATTTAAGCCAGCGCAAATACCTGTATTTACATCCTGTTTTCGGTCGAAGTCCAAAGTAGTCGATTGTCGAGTTCACGCGCGTGATCATAGGTAACTAAACCTATGGGCGTGAACTCGGCAATCGACTGTCTGTCATCATAGCCTGTATTGTTGATACGCTGGAGCACTGTCTATGAGCAGAATGGCGTCTAAGCGATTGTGGTGTTCTGTTCTTGGTTGTAATAAGGAACACAGCAGTCATTTTGATGTTCCTAAATCCGAACCACTGAAGACGCAGTGGCTGAGTTTGTTTTCGAAGGGAATATTCCCCACGATCAACGTCAATGCTTTCATGTTTGCGCAAATCATTTCACACACCAGAATGCTCGAGGGTCAGTATAAAGCTGGTTTTGCTTAGAAGATGCTCCTGAAAAAAGGATCGGTACAAACTATTCATGTTCCTGCTGAACCTCCAGAAGAATAAGTGAGTGTAATGTTTTATTAACCTTTATATTAATCTTTGCAAATCGCTAGCACGCTTCACGATGAATGTGACTATTTACACTCAGGGTACATTACGGCATGTTTTCTATGTACGACGTTCTCAATATAATTCATAATCCCACGTTTATAATGAACAACGCGTTATGGTTATTGTGGTTATTACAAACAGTGTGGGCACAGAACAGAGGGGCGGGGTGAGTAAAGCTCATTATCATTTAAAGACACATGCACTTAAATGGCGTGCTTAAAACAGAGTTGTTTTTGACAAGGTAAAATGAGTGTTTTCTTACAATACTAATGAGAATTTTTAATTAAAGTATATTACAAACTTTTAATTTAGACCCTAACGAATCATATTAGCTTGTACAAAAATGGCATTATATGACCCCATTTAATGTAAAAAATACATCCAACCATGTTTAGTATTTTTTTTGTGTGTGTTTTTATAACAGTAATCTTTAATCAAAATTAATTATCTGATGACAACGTGCAGAAGCTATAATCAATCAAAATTCTTACAGTTGGTTAACGGTTAAACAGTTAAGAACATCCCTAGATGTGACAGAAAGTGGTGATATATAACAGGGTGAGTTTACTCACTTTTGAATTTGTCTGTCCATTTACACCAGTTTGATTCATTAGACCAATTTGTGGATACAGAATGTGCAAGAGCATGAGAGGTGTGATTTATCACATAAACAGCATAATAGACCAATCATATTGTGATGGAGGCAATAGGTGTGTTCGAGTTTGGCTGGATGTAACCGATTGGCGAAATTTGCCGCTTGCAGTCGGGTAGGACGGAAAATGGAGATGTCAAGTCGGACACTTTCTGCTTCTCGTAGAGACACTTGCACGGTGTTTGTGTAACTGGTCCTACTCGACCTGTTTCGAGCAGGATTCAAGCTGGGGTCTCCGGCATGGGAGGTGGGTGCAGTAACAAGGCCGCAGCCGCTAACGTCAATCGCTAGCGAGCCTCTTGAGATTAGGGGAGTGAGGTTTACATGCACAGCGGGTTGTCTGTTAAGGCGGCTTTCTTGGGGTTAAGAATTTGGGTGATGAAAATTACTGGACACACATCATTATACCCTGCTCTCATTTTCCTCCCTTTCCTGAGTATGAGTTATGGCACGCCATGTTAACATTTAATCCTTAAAACCTACACTGTAAAAAATAAAATCTGTAATAAAAATAAAAACGGTCAATGACTGTCAACTACGGCTGTCAAATTAAAAATAAAGTAAAATGTCCTAATTTAAATGAAGTGCAAAAAACTTTTACAGAAATTTTCCTTAAATGTTTTACAGGAAAACACTTATTTTACAGCTATTTCCTGAATTATTATGATCAAACACCTTCACTGTAAAAAAAAATCCCATTAAAAAAAGTCAAATGACTGTCAGCAATGGCTGCCATACAAAAACCATAAAATTTATGTAAAATATCCTAATATAATTAAGTGCGAAAGACTTTTACAGAAATCTTCATTAATCTTTTTAACAGAAACACAGTTATTTCCAGATTTGTTTTTTACTAAAAAACATCCAGTGAACTACATGTATGATTTGCTGTGACTATACATCACTGCATCAGCAACTACACAGTTACTGTCAGTTAAATAAAGCAACATCAGTGTTTCTTTGCTCATCCTGGACTGAAGCTCAGGCTCTACTCTTCAACACAATGGTGACACACAAAACACACCATACAGAAACACTTTAAACCCCAACAGAACATTAAACACTACCAGATCACTCAGGATCTCAGCATCTTCACTTATTACAGTCCAGACTTTATTTCTTTCATACTAACATTCTTATTGAGAATTAACAGTTGTTTGGAAGTTGAAGTTTTATTGAAAATAATAAAGTTTGATGTCACCATGATGGAGATCAGTGTTTGCTTTAGTTGGACTCTTGACCTTTTAACTGATAATGTGAGATTTTTCTCTGGCTGCTTTAACTGTGTGTCTCTGCTACATTTTTGTCATGGTAGCAATCCATGAGAAACTCAGATCAGATGATGTTGGTCATCATGTAGTGTCCTGCTTCATTGATACCATCTAAAATGTAATACCTGATGAAATCCTTAAATATGATATGCTAATTTTCCATGACAAAACTGCTATAGAAAATACTGCAGTGCTGTTATACTCAGATTTTATGAAGTTATTAAACAGAAAAAGTTTTGACAGGATCAAAGACTCACTCAGACATCAAGAATCAGTGTATGAATCACAACAATGGTGACAATGAAAAAAAAAAAATTCTGATCAACTGTACTATAAAGTCACAAAAAGGCTTTGTTGGATGTCACCATTGTTGAGATTCATATGTTGATTCTTGATGTCTCTATTCTACTAAGAAAATGAATCAGCTCAAAACATTTAAGAAGGCAAAAGAGTTGTGTGTGACATTGACCTGTGAATGAATTTAGTTGGTATGCTTGGGACATATTTTAATTTCAAGCAACTACTGCATTGTCTCTAGTGCATTAGAGACAGTAACCTGCAGTAAACCTAAATAGCGAGGCAAAAAATGCACCTAATCAATTAAACTAAATTGATTACGAGTGAACTGAACCGAAGTGAAATGTGAAAATGAATGAAGAGTGTTGATTACAGGCAATTGTTGTGTAATCTAAAGTCTTTATATGGTATCCAATAGTTTTTTTTCTATTTTTTCTATTTTTTATGTCAGTATGTTCCTGAGAAAATAATTACACAATTTAGATTTTATGAAATGTTGATCATTTTGATTAAACCAACGACTTTACAATTTAACTTTTTGTACTTCATTATAGAGTATCTAAACAATTAAACATTGATTCCAGAGATTTTTTTCCTTTATAAAGAACACTTTTTATAATGACCATATTGAATGTATCTTATTCCACACAATTTCAATGAAAAAATGTATATTTTCCCCCATCCATCATTTCCACTGTATATGTTAGAGTTAGAGCACATATCTTCTTCAGACTCACTGTTTTGGACGATGTCCTTCATCTTCTTCCAGAAGTTTCAGAGGGAAAAAAAAAAACATTCATAGATGTAATATAAAATGTATTTTATATAGACTAAAAGTATATAAAAATATCCATACACATTACAGAAAAGTTCATCATATATACTGAGTAAAAAATGTTAAGCTATTAAACTGCTATGTCAGCGCACATTTACATATTCACACTTGTTTATATGTTTGTGTCATACACTCACCTAAAGGATTATTAGGAACACCATACTAATACTGTGTTTGACCCCCTTTCGCCTTCAGAACTGCCTTAATTCTACGTGGCATTGATTCAACAAGGTGCTGAAAGCATTCTTTAGAAATGTTGGCCCATATTGATATGATAGCATCTTGCAGTTGATGGATATTTGTGGGATGCACATCCAGGGCACGAAGCTCCCGTTCCACCACATCCCAAAGATGCTCTATTGGGTTGAGATCTGGTGACTGTGGGGGCCATTTTAGTACAGTGAACTCATTGTCATGTTCAAGAAACCAATTTGAAATGATTCGAGCTTTGTGACATGGTGCATTATCCTGCTGGAAGTAGCCATCAGAGGATGGGTACATGGTGGTCATAAAGGGATGGACATGGTCAGAAACAATGCTCAGGTAGGCCGTGGCATTTAAACGATGCCCAATTGGCACTAAGGGGCCTAAAGTGTGCCAAGAAAACATCCCCCACACCATTACACCACCACCACCAGCCTGCACAGTGGTAACAAGGCATGATGGATCCATGTTCTCATTATGTTTACGCCAAATTGGGGTCTTCTGCTGTTGTAGCCCATCCGCCTCAAGGTTGTGCGTGTTGTGGCTTCACAAATGCTTTGCTGCATACCTCGGTTGTAACGAGTGGTTATTTCAGTCAAAGTTGCTCTTCTATCAGCTTGAATCAGTCGGCCCATTCTCCTCTGACCTCTAGCATCAACAAGGCATTTTCGCCCACAGGACTGCCGCATACTGGATGTTTTTCCCTTTTCACACCATTCTTTGTAAACCCTAGAAATGGTTGTGCGTGAAAATCCCAGTAACTGAGCAGATTGTGAAATACTCAGACCGGCCCGTCTGGCACCAACAACCATGCCATGCTCAAAATTGCTTAAATCACCTTTCTTTCCCATTCTGACATTCAGTTTGGAGTTCAGGAGATTGTCTTGACCAGGACCACACCCCTAAATGCATTGAAGCAACTGCCATGTGATTGGTTGATTAGATAATTGCATTAATGAGAAATTTAACAGGTGTTCCTAATAATCCTTTAGGTGAGTGTATATGCCATTAACATTTTATCATTAATACCCCTTTCTGGATATTTCAAGCTTTATAGTTTTGTCACAAAAAGGCATTTCTTTTTAAAGGTCAAATTATTTAACAGATGTGTAGCCTATATGAGGAATTGAATCTTGTCTTTCAGTCTGTTGAATCCAGTGTATTGAGATGTGTAATACAAATTATTTTGATCTGAGAAGAATTGCAGAATAGATATACAGCTCTCATTTTTGATCTATTCCATTAGATATATTGATCCAAACTCTCAAAAGCTTCTTGTTTTGAGTAGTTTCTCCATTCATCTGGTATCTTCCCCTTCCCCTTAAATGTTTTATTGTAGTATTTCTCCAGATGTTTCTGGAATACGCACACAAACCACTTCCAGTAGGGCAGTTCAGAGAGATCAGAGGGGATGCTCCAGTCTGCATAAACTCCTCCTGCTCTTCTGTATTCTCGCCAGAGGACATTATCATCTGAGGCATTGGGATAAAAAGATCGACTGCTTGCCACCGCTGACGTGCAGATGCTAGTAGACAGGTTTGTCGTATTCTTGTAATGCATCCCGTTTAGTCCAATAACACGATGGAAATAAACATTGTGATCTCCATCATGGTTTTCTATGGTGTTGGTGCAGGTGGCTTTACAGAACGGACACTGAACCCAACAGCACTGACCGAAGTGATCAATCAGAAGCTTATCTGGCCTGAACTTATAGTCCAGCTTTACTGGAAAAGTTGTTGTGTTAAATCTACTGATGATGTCAGACATTATAGCAGAAAGTTTGTCTCTTATCACATCTTCTAGGAGGTTGAAATCATCAACATCGTCATGTTTCACTCCAGTGAAGTCTTTTTCAGAGAAGATCAGCACATCTGAGAGCTGCTGTGTGAAACTCTTCAACCACAAACCAACATCTCCTGTGTTCACGTGAACATGTTCAGTAGATTCATGCGCTGCTTTCATGATCTTCTGCTGTAGGAGTTCAATGTTCTCCTTCATCTTGGGTAAAACACTGACACTGAGCTTATCAGTGATGTACCGACTGACTTCATCTCTGATGAAACTCTTCAGGTAATCTCTGGGATTATGAATGTAGTTCATGTATTTTTCAAAATCCTTCTCTTCTGCCAGTGTCTTCAGGGTGTATTTCTCCAGTTTTGATCGGTTTCCATTCAGTGATTCACAGTTTGATCTCATTTCACCAGCCAAATCTCTGGCAGTCTTCTTGTAGACACTCTGCTCAATGGGCTCTTTAAGTTTCTGACAGATGATCTCTCCAAAAATGGCAGCTGATGTTGCTTTATGACAATATTTCTGGAAAATACTATAGTACTCTCCTCTCTTCTTCTCATCATATTTCACAGGACTATTGGCATCCCTGAACATTTTGTGTTGGTCAGTGATCATTTTGTTTGCTCTCTTACAGATGGAAAGAACCAAATCCCTGAAGAATTCATTCTTGAAATCATATGTCACTGGTCCTTCCTGAAGTGCTGTTACTCTTTTCTTAATGTAATCTGTGAGGTGTTGAATACATCTGATGTTGTAGCCCATCTTTGAAATGTTAGATGACATGATCATTGAGTCTGTATGCTGAGCAACGTCTGTGACTAATGCTCTTATTTGGGCTTCACCTTCTCTTGAAAGATTGTAACCGAATATCTTAGTTGATCTGTGGGTGTTTGTGACTGATCCTGTACATTTCCTGGATTTCTTTAACTGTACATACTCTGAATAACTTGGTACAGAAAAAATATCTCTGCACTCACTTTTCTCCTTATGTTGGCCTACAGAAACACTTCCATAGGTGTCACTGAGGATCTCTCTCACATCTCTCATTATGTCAATGTCTTTGATTGGAGGAGTGTCTGAGATGATCTTCTTCACACTCTGTTTCCAAAACAAATCAAACTCTTTCTTCACTGTTTCTTCATCATTTGCTTTATCTTTCAGTTTTAAGGCAAGTTCTTTGCTCTTTTCATAGAGAATGTTTTCTTGATGTGTCCTCTGAGCATCAATCTTTTTCTTCAGGTCTCGCTGCTGAAGAACCTCATTTAATTCCCTCTCTGTTTCTTTCACAATGTTTTCCTGAAGCTCCTTGATTTTGATTTCAAATGATGTTTTCCACTGAATCAGTATATCAGCATCAGTGTCCTTTTCAAAGAATTCAGAAACTGATTTTTCCACTTCTTCTCTTGTCTTCTTCAGTTCTTCTTGAAGATCAGTTTCCTCAACCTTATGGATTGCTTCATTTTCTATTTGGTTGTAAACTGTGTTCTCAGTTTCCATCATGGCACTGCGAAGACTCCAGGTCCATTTGCTGTATTCGGTCTCCAGTTTTCTGTAGGCTGAAATCTCCAGAGATTTTCTGAAGTTGATTATGAATTGTTTATTCAGTAAAGCCTCCCAGAGATCTTTAATACGATCTTTTAAGTGTGTCAGCATCATTCCATGTGACTTTGATGCATACGTTTGAATAGATTCTTTTAGCTCTTGAATGTTCTCGCAGTAGTTTGGGTTTGGTGGTGCCATGGGTGGGCTTCCCTCCCAGAGCTGAGCAAAATACTTCACATCATTCTGAACATCAAATCTAATGACATCACTGAAACATTCTGCATCATAGTCTTCCTCATTAGCAGTGAGTTTTGTCATCTCATCCAGTTTCTCCTGTAGTCGTCTCCTTCCTTCCATGTTTATAAGTCCGCCTGTGACATCTGAAACGTTCTGATGCACAAACATACAGCTTGGATTCAGTCTAACCATTTTCATCCTCATAAAGGCCTGAACAACAATCTGAAGAATTGACTGCATGTCAGCTGGGTTTTCTCCAAATATATTGATCAAGGTCAGATTACTAAAACCAACAACAAATGTGGCCAATTCATTGTCTTGATGTCTTGTTGATCTTCCAGCCAGTTCTAGAGCACAAAGACCTTCAGTATCAACAACCAGAATATAGTCAAAGTTCAGCTCTGGTTTTATCTCGTCTGAGACTTTGACCAGCTGCATGAAAGCTCCTCTGGTGCACCTGCCAGCACTGATGGCAAACTGGAGTCCAAACATGGCGTTCAGCATGGTGGATTTCCCAGAGCTCTGAATCCCTAAAACTGACAGCACAAAGACTCTCTGGTCTCCCAGTTTCTGAATGAGTGCATCTATAACAGCAGAGATCCAAACCAGAGGAACATGAGCAGCATCTCCATCCATCAGCTCCAATGGAAATCCAGAGATCATCATCTCTGCTGCATGACTTGGGAGAGAAGAGAAGTTAAACTGCAGGTCTTTCTTGCTCTTCTTCACAGATGAACATGATTCATAGATCTGTCCGATCTCCCTCATGATGTGCTCCAGACCAAAGGTTGCAGCTTGAAGATCCTCAGATATTCTCTCAAGTTCTGTCTGTTCAGCTTTGAATTGATCAGGTTTTTCATTGTTGCATTTAAGTTTTAAAACTGCTGACCACTTTTCATCATACTTGTGATAAAGTGCAGAAATATCTGGTGAGATATATTCATCCAGGACAATTTCAAGCCATTTAAGGAAATAGATCTTACTCTCAGCATGCAAGTGCATTTCATTAATAAAGAACTGTATAAAAGTACTTATGTTAAATGCATGCTGCTGCTCACGTAATCGCTTCAGGTTGGCTTGTTTTTGGCTGATGTTCATTTCTGTCTCATCTCCTCGAGTTTTATTTAGTTCTTTGTTTTTCTGACACCACTGATGCCACAGTTTCCCTTGATGAGGCACAAATGATTCTTTGATTTCTGCCAGATCTTTATCCTCCAGCAAACTCATCATCTGCTGTGCTGCTTCTCTTCCTCTCCTGCAGTCATCATCATCTTCCTCATCTACTCTGATGTCTGAGTGTTTGGACACATCTTCAAGTTTAAAAGTGGAAGATGATTCTGAGAGACAATCATTTATAGTTTGTCTGAGTTCCTCAGATACAACTGACAGATGTCTGTGCTTCAAACCAATTTTGAATTTACCTTTGTCCATCACAGTTACAGTAGATTCATCTTCAGTGAAAAGACAAATGAGTGGCTTTCTGTTTGTGCACAGGTTTTGGATTATTGTTGGGCTTTCTTCGTTCCTGGGAAGTTGAGGTAGAAGAACAACATTGACGGAGGCCATTTCAGTGAGGATCTCCAGCTGTTTCTCATGGTCTCCTGCATCACCATGTAGATTACAGAACGCAACACAGTCAGCGAATTTATCCGTGTTTTTCCCAGAGGGGCAGAACCAGGCGATCTCCACCACTCCATCCATCAGGACTCTGGTTCTGCTGCTGCCTGGGCAGTTCCTGTGGAAGAACGTGTTGTGTTTCTCATTGATCAGACTGTTCATCAGATGAGACTTGGATGAAGACACAGAGCCAAACCTGAAGAAAGACACCATTGGGGTTTCTGCCTTGTAGACAAGATGGGTTTGACTAATGTTTTCATTGTTGTTGTTTCTCATCTTCCAGTTCTTGTTGATTTGTCTGAATGTCCAGAGAGGAAACTCAATCTGTTGTGTGAATGGATCAGGAACAAGCAAAGGCAGAGCGTACTGACACTGGGACAGTTTGGTCACCATCATCTGCTTCAGGAAACCATCAGCACAATGAAACACGGCCATCTGAACATCCATCGGGTGGATTTGCTCAGATTGACTTTCTTCTTCATTAGAGAAAGATATTTTTTTGAAATTATCACTGTTGCCTTCAGTTGATTCATTGTCTATTTGTTGTGTGTGAACCTGTTCATTGGCATCTTTAACATTAGTGTATCTTACTCTGTAGTTCATCATCAGTAGTTTTTGTATGAAACTCAGAACCAGTTCCTCCTCAGCACAGGACTCATGGGTCTGTAATGAATGTGCAGTTAACTGAAGAACTTCTTCTCTTTTAAATGTATTTTTGTTCTTGTCAAGATGAAGTCTGTGAAATAGATGCTCTATTTGTTTTCTTTCGGTCTTATCCTGTTGTATGTGTTGATCTGGGCTGACTCCTCCTGGTTTAATGTCTTTGTTTTCTCTCTGTTGGATAGAAAAAAAAACAGTGATACATATTTATCAGCGTTTTCAAGTACTCTATTAATTATAAGTAATTATAATTCCCATTTAGTCAGTCACGTTCAACATCACATTAATATACTGATGTATTCTGTTACTATGTTTCTGGTTTCGTTGTTTTTTGGCTTAATTGAAGCTGCTCTCCACCCTCCTCTGCTCTCACTACCCTCAATGGAGGGGCCAACAAGGGTTACATGGAGATTCCACAGGTGAAGCGTGCAGTTGCGGTCAGTGGCGGTTCTACATTGAATTACACCCTGGGCGAGACCCCCTTCGAGCTTATAGAGTTTTTAAAAATGAGAGTGGCCGAGAGCTACTCATGTAATACAATACTTAAAGCTCTTAAATAATGTATCATAACTCTCTTTTAACAACTATTCAAACTGTTTTAGACCTAAAATAGTTTTTGTAGGCCTATATATGTCACCCTTAAATGTAAGAGAAAATAACAGAAGCAGAGATTACATTTTATTTTTATATTTGCATATTATACTGTAAAAACACATAATTATAGTTGATTTTAGTTGATCATAGCTGATCATAACTAGAGATGAAATGGCATGAAATTTCATGATTATAGTGACCAAAATGATCACGGTTATCACAGAATCTTGTTCAAAAAGTACTAATAGTACACAATGAAGTCAATTCACCAAGTTTTATGTCAAAAACCAGCAAATAACAAATAAAATTAGCATCAATATGCATTTACATACTGACATTTACATTGCACATTAGCTTATCTTTTATTATTAATAGTAAAATTCAGTCCGATTTTCCTGTGGCGTCTGTCGTTGCTATTAAACCATGCACTGCACTTTCCACAACGACAATGAAGTTTTTGTAGCTAATGGATTTCCACCACCGAAAAACGCTTGCTGTAGCTCTGCTACAAGATTTATTTACGGAGAAGAGAAAAACACGTATTGTTTGGGTGCACCCCCATACTGAAAAGTTAAAAAAAATTCATCTCACTGCCCCTGGAAAAAATTAGCGCGTTGCTTCAATTATGAGCGCGCTTTACACACACCTACATTTGAAATAACTAACTCGAGCAT
This sequence comes from Rutilus rutilus, assembly GCF_951802725.1. Taxonomy (NCBI): domain Eukaryota; kingdom Metazoa; phylum Chordata; class Actinopteri; order Cypriniformes; family Leuciscidae; genus Rutilus; species Rutilus rutilus. Next base: position 25,826,276 of record NC_140209.1, read on the forward strand.
GCAAAAGACACGATATGTGAACGGCCCCTTGGCGAGCTACCTCCAATCAGGCCACGGGCCAAAGGTAAACTTACCTCAACACTGCCTGTTCCTAAGTTTTTCTTTTGAGGGTCGAGCATATCAGTACAAGATCCTCCCATTTGAGCTGTCCCTGTCTCCCCTTGCTTTATAACAGCTTTCCCCTTGCTTTATCCGCGAGGAGGTTGTCCTTACCCTGCTCAGGGACGACTGCCTCATTCTAGCATATTCTTGGGATCAGTTATTCAAACACAGGGACCTGATGCCTGGTGCATTCAGCCCCTGGTCAGACCTTGTCTTTCTACTAAACATTCGCTCACTTAAAAATAAATCACTTCTAGTCAACGACTTAATAACCACAAACAACCTGGATTTTATGCTTCTAAATGAAACCTGGCTAGAAGACAGCTTCAGTGCAACAATCCTCAATGAAGCAGCCCCTCCTAACTTTACTTTTATGAGTGTCTGCAGAGCTGTAAAGAGAGGTGGGGGTCTAGCTGCTCTTTTTAAAGATATCTATCAATGTAAGCAAATATCATTTGGGAATTACTTGTCTTTCGAATATCTGGGTATTGTGTTAAAAGGTGCTCCACGCATTTTACTTTTCATTATTTACAGGCCTCCAAAATACTCTCCAGCCTTTGCTGAGGACTTTACAGAACTGTTATCAACAATTACCTCAGAGTTTGACTGTTTTGCTATTGCTGGAGATTTTAACATCCATATAGATAATGCAGAAAACAATATGGCAAAAGAAATCAAAACTGTTTTAAAAACTTTTGATCTGAATCAGCATGTACATGGACCCACACACAATCGTGGACACACTTTAGATTTACTTATCAGTAAGGGTCTAAACATTTCATCGATTGTTATTAAGGATGTAGCACTGTCTGATCATTTCTGTATTTTCTTTGATATATTGATCTCTCCTGCCACTGAAGCTAGATCTGTGTCTGTCAAGAAGAGATGCTTAAATGAGAACACTAGTGTCCTATTTATGAAGGCTATATCTTTAACACCAAGCATATCTGCAGACTCTGTTGATTTTCTCCTTGATTCTTTTAACTCAAAAGTTAAAGGTGTAATTGATGATATTGCTCCTGTGAAAGTCAGGAAGAAGAGTGGCAGACAAAAGGCACCTTGGAGAAACTCAACAGCAGTGCAAAATATGAAAAGACAATGCAGAAAATCAGAGCGCATGTGGCGGAAGACAAAACTTGTAGTCCATTATAACATCTACAAAGACAGCCTTCATGCTTTCAATATGGAACTAGGCAAAGCTAGACAGACTTTCTTCTCAAATATTATAAACAGCAATTTAAACAACACACGCACTCTTTTTGCTACTGTAGAGAGACTGACAAACCCCCCAAGCCAGATTCCCAGTGAAATGCTCTCAGACAACAAGTGCAGTGAGTTTGCTTCTTTCTTCTCTGAGAAAATCAATAATATCAGAAAGGTGATCAGCACATCCTTGAGTTGCGCTGGGGTCAGACAGATCAAACCACCTGAGAAAGTAGTTACTATGTCTGATTTCAAAGAAATTGATGGCAAAATTTTGGAAGAAACCGTACAGCACCTTAAAACATCAACCTGCGCTCTCGACACACTTCCCACATCGTTTTTCAAAAGTGTGTTAAACAGTTTAGAAGCAGATCTTCTAGAAGTGGTAAATGCTTCACTTCTCTCTGGGAGTTTTCCAAACTCCCTAAAAACTGCAGTTGTCAAGCCCCTCCTGAAAAAGAGCAATCTGGATAAGACCATATTAAGCAACTATAGACCGATCTCAAATCTTCCTTTCATAGGCAAGATCATTGAAAAAGTTGTCTTCAATCAGCTGAACAAATTATTATGCTCGAATGGATACTTTGACAATTTTCAATCTGGTTTCCGACCGCACCACAGCACAGAGACAGCGCTCATAAAGATAATAAACGATATTCGCTTAAATACTGACTCAGGCAAATTATCAGTGCTGGTACTACTCGACCTCAGTGCTGCATTTGACACTGTCGATCACAACATACTTCTGGACAGGCTGGAAAACTGGGTCGGGCTTTCTGGGATAGTCCTAAAATGGTTCAGGTCATACTTAGATGGGAGAGGTTATCATGTGAGTATAGGAGACCATAAGTCTGAGTGGACATCCATGACATGCGGAGTCCCTCAAGGCTCAATTCTAGCGCCAGTCCTGTTCAACCTGTATATGCTCCCAATGAGCCAAATAATGAGAAAGAACCAAATTGCTTACCACAGCTATGCAGACGACACACAGCTCTACTTAGCCCTATCGCCCAACGATTATAGCCCCATTGACTCCCTGTGCCAATGCATTGATGAAGTCAACAGTTGGATGTGTCAAAACTTTCTTCAGTTAAACAAAGACAAAACTGAAGTCATTGCGTTTGGAAACAAAGATGAAGTTCTCAAGGTGAACGCATACCTTCACTCTAGGGGTCAAACAACCAAAAATCAAGTCAGGAATCTTGGTGTGACACTAGAGTCAGACCTTAGTTTCAGTAGTCATGTCAAAGCAATAACTAAATCAGCATACTATCATCTGAAAAATATTGCAAGAATAAGATGCTTTGTTTCCAGACAAGACTTAGAGAAACTTGTTCATGCTTTCATCACCAGCAGGGTGGATTACTGTAATGGACTCCTCACTGGCCTTCCCAAAAAGACCATAAGACAGTTGCAGCTCATACAGAACGCTGCCGCCAGGATTCTGAGCAGAACCAGAAAATATGAACATATCACACCAGTCCTCAGGTCTTTACACTGGCTCCCAGTTAAATTTAGGATTGATTTTAAAGTATTATTACTGGTATATAAATCATTCAATGGCCTAGGACCTCAATACATTGCAGATATGCTCACTGAATATAAACCCAACAGATCACTCAGATCATTAGGATCATATCAGCTTGAAATACCAAGGGTTCACTCCAAGCATGGCGAGTCCGCTTTTAGCTATTATGCCAGCCGCAGCTGGAACCAGCTTCCAGAGGAGATCAGATGTGCTCCTACTGTAGTCACATTCAAATCCAGACTCAAAACACATCTGTTTAACTATGCATTTACTGAATGAGCACTGTGCCAATGTTCGTCCGACTGTTTGTACTGTATTTTATTTTTTATTTTTCTAAACTGTTTTAATTATTCTTATTTCTTTTTATTATTTTAATTTCTTCTATGTAAAGCACTTTGAATTGCCATTGTGTATGAAATGTGCTATATAAATAAACTTGCCTTGCCTTGCCTTGCCTTGCCTTGCCTTGCTGGCCGGAGTGCCCTTGAGAGAACAAGTGAACAGGCATGTTGTTGTTACAGAACGGGCTGGGGTGCTGTGTGCAACAGGCGTACAGCTTCGGGTTCCTGGACAGGACCTCGCCAGCACTGGCATACCAATTGCCTGGACTTGCTGGCAGTGATGTTCGCCCTGCAGCAGTATCGACCTATTGGTCCGCACAAACAACACTGTGACTGTTTTGTACATCAATGACCAAGGCTGGGTACACTCATGGGTAACACTTTATTTTGATGGTCCCTTTTGAACATTCTGTGGACTATAAGTAACTTTGCAACTACATGTCAACTAACTGTCATTAGAGTATTAGTAAATTGTCTGTTTATTATCTGCTAACTCTTTATTGTGATGCTCCTCCAACATACATTCTACTGACTATAAGTAACTTTGCAACTACATGTCAACTTATTCTAACCCTAACCCTACCAGTCTACTAATACTCTACTAACACTCTAATGAGAGTTAGTAGACATGTAGGTGCATCGTTACTTATAGTCAACAGAATGTGTTAAAGGGACCATCAAAATAAAGTGAAACACACTCATGTTGCATGTCACAACTCACATGCCATCTCCTCCTCTGGAGTAAGTAAAGACTTAAGTCGCTGCGCACCATTCACATCCCGGGGAGCTTAATCATGCTCTCACTACGCGCTCTCACGACAGCTCATATTCCCGAGAGAATGGAGACTCCAATCTAGAGACCTGCGCGGGACACAATTTTCAGTCCCGCTCCCGCCCGCTCCCGCAGTGTTCAGTCCCGCTCCCGCCCGCTCCCGCAAAGATTTGTTATTTTTAGTCCCGCTCCCGCCCGCATCTGTGATATTATGTCCCGCTCCCGCCCGCATCTGTGATATTATGTCCCGCTCCCGCCCGCAAATGCCCGCAAGACGGCAGGCAGGATGTATGTTCACGAACTGTCTCACGAAAGGTCTTGGAAAAAAAATGCGATTTGTGTCCGTTGTATGTTAACACCTTTTGGCATTTATGGCAGCAGGTAAAAGGTAGTTGATTCCCCTCTCCATCATGCACAACCGAAAAAGACTGCCAAATGTCTGATTTGATGTTTCGTGATATTTGTTTTGTAGTAGCCTAAATGTGCCTTTCTTTAGAGAAGTGCTTACATCTGAAGCACTAGAGGTGCTCTTTTCCTCGTCCATGCTGTCTATTTTGAACTTGAAGCTTTCGAATTCGAACACGGAGCAACGTGAAGGAATTGTCTCTAAACAAGTGTGCGTGAGATTAGGTCCCGCCCTACCCTAAACAGCAACATCCAAGTTTAGGCTGCTTAAAACGTTTTTATTGCTGCCAAACAGAATCTCCCTCACAACTACAAATTATGTACGCTACTTTAATCATTTATATATTTTACTTTACACTCATATTTAATTCGCGGGAGTGCAGCGTATCATCCCCCCCGCCCGCACCCGCAAGTGCACCTTCATCATCCCGCCCGCTCCCGCAATGAACTTTTAAAATTTGTCCCGCGCCGCTCTGTTTTGTGTCGGGGTGGTCCAGATGATCTGGAATCGATTCGGGGATGCACAGGTAGACCTGTTTGCCTCCCAGGAGTCCACCTACTGCTAATTGTTCTATTCTCTGACCAAGGGGACCCTCGACACAGATGCACTGGCACACAGCTGGCCCAAGGGCCTATACGCAAGTATGCATTTCTCCTAGGGAGCCTGCTCACACAGACTGCTGTGCAAAGTCAGGGAAAATGAAGAGCAGGGCCCGTATGTATAAAACTTCTAAGAAATGCTCTTAAGAATAGTCTTAAGCTTTGACTTAAGTGTCAGAAAATACTTAGTAAAGAGTAGGACTTTTCTAAGAGTAGGAGACTTTTATAAAGCAGCTACAGTAAAAGCAACTTTCAGTAAAGTATAAGACTGATTCTTAAGTGCTGACTGAAGTGGCACTTAAGTGTTGTGAACTAAGGACTACAGTGATGTCAACCCAAAATGGCCGCCCTCAACCACTGAATCAGCCAATAGCAATAATACTGCAGCATGACACCAATCATTTAATTTTATTATAATAAAATCATTTAATTAAGACACTTTAATATTAAAATTTATTTAAAAAAAATGCTTTGCATTGTGCAAAATTTTCGCAAATTAGTATTTATGCTGTGGAATCCTCTTCTATTGATGTGTGTCTCCTCATTTACAATTCTGCAAACATGAGTTCCATCAATGGATCCAACAACTCAGGGAAACCCCGAAATACTCATTAAAGTGGCTTTATTTTGCTGCGAGATTTGCAAAGTCAATGAACTGCCATACAGTAGTGGCCAAAAGTGAGGCAAAGAAAAATTGTCAGATTCACCCTTTATTCAAATATTAAAAATGTGTTAAAGATTTTTTACGTGTATTGTGTAGTTGTGCTTAGAGTCAATTGTTTGTTTGTGATAACACAATGAAATATGCCAAATTGTACAGACATAATTTTTAGCCAGGCTGTCAAACAAATGAACAAGAGAGGACAATGAAATATTAATAACTGACTATGTTGCAGACAATGTATGATTTTTTTCTTCTCCTTTGAGCTTTTTATTTTTTTAAAAAAAAACTGTAGCTGTAGTTTGCCCTTTTTTCAACAATGTTATTGATCTTCCTGGATTGACACCATTGTCTGAGAACTAAACTGAGCTGAACAATGACATCACTGTTTTCTCAGAGCGGCTGTATAATGAACTAAATAGAACTAATGATCTTTTACAATGGAAATGAATCATCATTGAACTAACTTAAGCTGCACAATGACACTATTTTCTTCTAGAGCTGCTGTACAGCCCAAACTAACTTTGTTGCATTATTTTCATGCTATCACTGTAAAGCTGCTTTGAAACAATCTGTACTGTAAAAAGTTACTTGACTTGAAATAATTTTGTCAGATAAATATCTTCGCTAAGTTTGTTTTTATTTTTTTATATATTTAAAAAAAATGTAAATATGAGGGATGAACAAAACACCATTTTCCTCATATTTTGATGGTTTAAACAAACTTGTAGGGTCATTAAAAATTTCAAAATAAAAACTCTGCACATCACTTTTAGCCACTACTGTATTTGATGTGGTCAGTGCCACAATAGTGCTATTGAGACCCTGCTTACAGTGGACTGATGAGCTCAAGTCATCACCGGTGTACTGCTGCTTTTTTTCCAGTCAGCAACAATGTAATTATTACTTTCCTTTCATTTCATTGCTATAAAATTTCTTAAAAGTCAGTTCGAAAAAGGATCCCTTGATGATCAAACTTTTATTGTTTGATCAACTCCGTCATCATTTACTGTAACTCCAATACATCATATTTTCATTGAAAAGTGCGTGGCCTCCTCCTCTCTGCTGCCATCTTGTTACTCCTAACTAGGTTAGGAGACCTCTTCAGCTCTCTTAAATAATTTAGGAGCTGAGACCTAGTCTTGACACTTAGGAACCTTTATGAATCATACTTATTCTTAAGTCTAGGAATAAAAGTAAAGTGACGTCATTCTTAGAATTTTGAGAGACTTAAGACTAAAATTTTACTCTGAGTGGCTTTATACATACGGCCCCAGGTCTTGATGGTTACGCCTTACTGGCCTCATCCAGACCTCTGGAATATCCACGTGTAGTCTCTGGACAGGACACAAGGACTTAAGTGGCCTACTTTAATGTTTTAGTCCCCTTTAAAGCTCAGGTACAAGTCAGTGCACACACTTTTTCTTTTGTTAAATTTGGCACTGGGTAGGTTACGACTGTGTGAGGGCAGTTGCCAAATGGACACGCTACAGCTTGCAAGCATCTGTGTCGCCACACTCGTAACACAGTTCAGTGGCTGGAGGGAGCATCTCTGTTACTGATGTAACCCTCATTCTCTGAAGGAGGAAACAGAGACGTTACGTCCCTCCTGCCAAAGCCCTGAACTACCGCTGAATGGCCAGTATGGATGTAACATCTTCGTTCAAGAACGAGGGTTACTTTAGTAACCGAGACGTTTCATCTGGACTTTCTTACATTTTAGCTGTTCACTACTTGTATTAATCAGCTTGCATACATACTGTCAGTCTGTGCATTCGGGGTAGGAATTTTTCACTGACTATTTCTGTACCAGGAAACAAGGTTGAATCACTTGCTTTTCCAAAACAATGAACAGATGAGTGGTTATACTACAAATGTAATGCAATCATGTCCATTTCTGATGGCCTTCATATGTAGCCTCAGTGATCTGATCACAAAACGTTTTAGACTCTGTTTACAACTGATTCATTTTCTCAACAAAATTGTTTTAAAAAACACGACACAGCACCGCTGTTATCTGGAAAAAATAGCCATTATTCCTATTGAGGTGTTTAAGGTGTTAAAATGCTATCAATGTACATGGATCAGTTCTCTCCAGGTTTCTCTGAACACTCACCTGTAGTGAATCATCAGTTTCAGAGCAGATCTTCATCTCATCTTTCACTTCCTCATTCCACTCCAATTTTCTTCTTTTTAGTTCATCTTCATGCTGTTCTTCAAGGAGTTTCAATGTTTCTTCAAAAGACTTTTGTTGGTCTTCTCTCGTGTTTCTTTCTTCTTTCAGTCTTTTCTCAAAATCTTGTAGTTGTTCTTGTTTCTCTCTTTCAATTATCTCTTTCTCTCTGACTATTCCCTCTATTTCACTCATCAGTCTCTGATATCGGTCATCAGAAATCTGTTTTTCTCTCTCCAATCTCTTAATTTCCTCCTCTCTTTGTTTTCTCTCTTTCTCTTGTTTCAGTCTTTCATCTTCCATCATCATCCTCATTGTCTTTTTCTCGTCTTCTAATTTGTTCATCAGTTCTTCTTTTTCTCTGTTCATTTGTTCCACTTTCTCCATCAAGATCTTCATGTTGTTTGCATTTGCTGTATGTTTAGATTGAAAATCTTCTCTCTCTCTTTCAATTCTCTCTTTCTCTCTGACTATTCCCTCTGTTTCACTCTTGAGTCTCTGATATCGGTCATCAGAAATCTGTTTTTCTCTCTCCAATCTCTTAATTTCCTCCTCTCTTTGTTTTCTCTCTTTCTCTTGTTTCAGTCTTTCATCTTCCATCATCATCCTCATTGTCTTTTTCTCGTCTTCTAATTTGTTCATCAGTTCTTCTTTTTCACTATTCATTTGCTCCACTTTCTCCATCAATTTATTTATGTTGTTTTCATTTGCTTTATGTTTAGATTGAATATCTTCTCTCTCTCTTTCAGTTTTCTCTTTCTCTCTGACTATTCCCTCTGTTTCACTCTTGAGTCTCTGATATCGGTCATCAGAAATCTGTTTTTCTCTCTCAAATCTCTTATTGTCCCACTCTCTTTGGTTTCTCTCTTTCTCTTGTTTCAGTCTTTCATCTTCCATCATCATCTTAATTGTATTTTTCTCGTCTTCTAATTTGTTCATCAGTTCTTCTTTTTCTCTGTTCATTTGTTCCACTTTCTCCATCAAGATCTTCATGTTGTTTGCATTTGCTGTATGTTTAGATTGAAAATCTTCTCTCTCTCTTTCAATTCTCTCTTTCTCTCTGACTATTCCCTCTGTTTCACTCTTGAGTCTCTGATATCGGTCATCAGAAATCTGTTTTTCTCTCTCCAATCTATTATTTTCCTCCTCTCTTTGTTTTCTCTCTTTCTCTTGTTTCAGTCTTTCATCTTCCATCATCATCCTCATTGTCTTTTTCTCGTCTTCTAATTTGTTCATCAGTTCTTCTTTTTCTCTGTTCATTTGCTCCACTTTCTCCATCAATTTATTTATGTTGTTTTCATTTGCTTTATGTTTAGATTGAATATCTTCTCTCTCTCTTTCAGTTTTCTCTTTCTCTCTGACTATTCCCTCTGTTTCACTCTTGAGTCTCTGATATCGGTCATCAGAAATCTGTTTTTCTCTCTCAAATCTCTTATTGTCCCACTCTCTTTGGTTTCTCTCTTTCTCTTGTTTCAGTCTTTCATCTTCCATCATCATCTTAATTGTATTTTTCTCGTCTTCTAATTTGTTCATCAGTTCTTCTTTTTCTCTGTTCATTTGTTCCACTTTCTCCATCAAGATCTTCATGTTGTTTGCATTTGCTGTATGTTTAGATTGAAAATCTTCTCTCTCTCTTTCAATTCTCTCTTTCTCTCTGACTATTCCCTCTGTTTCACTCTTGAGTCTCTGATATCGGTCATCAGAAATCTGTTTTTCTCTCTCCAATCTATTATTTTCCTCCTCTCTTTGTTTTCTCTCTTTCTCTTGTTTCAGTCTTTCATCTTCCATCATCATCCTCATTGTCTTTTTCTCGTCTTCTAATTTGTTCATCAGTTCTTCTTTTTCTCTGTTCATTTGCTCCACTTTCTCCATCAATTTATTTATGTTGTTTTCATTTGCTTTATGTTTAGATTGAATATCTTTTCTCTCTCTTTCAATTCTCTCTTTCTCTCTGACTATTCCCTCTATTTCACTCATCAGTCTCTGATATCGGTCATCAGAAATCTTTTTTTCTCTCTCCAATCTCTTATTTTCCTCCTCTCTTTGTTTTCTCTCTTTCTCTTGTTTCAGTCTTTCATCTTCCATCATCATCCTCATTGTCTTTTTCTCATCTTCTAATTTGTTCATCAGTTCTTCTTTTTCTCTGTTCATTTGCTCCACTTTCTCCATCAAGATCTTCATGTTGTTATCATTAGCTTCATGTTTAGATTGAATATCTTGTCTCTCTATTTCCATTCTCTCTCTCTCTTGTTTCAGTCTCTTATTAAATTCATCCCAAATTCTCTGTTCATTCAGTCTTCTTTTCTCATCCTCTTCTCCTCTTCTCTTCTCTTCTTCTTTTTGTTTCTGTCTCTCCCATTCCTCTCGTTCTTGCTTCAGCTTTTCACGGATCTCTCTCTCTTTCTCCTCTTTCTCTTTTATTTCAGTTTTGTATCGTTCTTCCCTCTCATTAAACTCTTCTTCTCTTCTCTTTCTCTCTTTATCATGACTCTGTCTTTCATTCTCTATTCTGTTCTTCAGTTTGTCTATTTCTGTGCCATATTTGATTTGAAGTTTTTCTCTTTCTGCTTTTATTTTCTCATTTTCTTGCTTCATTTGTTCAATTTCATGCTCAAATGCCTCTCGTTCTCTTCTCAGCTCATCTCGTATCTGTCTCTGATGTGCCTCTTGTTCTGTTATTACTTTTTTGAGTTGCTCTTCTCTTCTTTTTCTGTCTTTGTCATGATTATGTCTTTCTTCCTCCATCATCATCTTAATTCTCTGTTTCTCTTCTTCTAGTTTGATCATCAGTTCTTCTTTTTCTCTGTTCATTTGTTCCACTATCTCCATTAGGAGCTTCATGTTTTCTTCTGCTTCATATTTAGATTGAATATCTTCTTTCTTTCTTTTCATTCTCTCTTTCCCTTGTTTAATTCTCGGATTAAATTCATCCCAAACTCTCTGTTCCTTCTCTTTTCTTTTCTCATCCTCTTCATCTATTCTCATCTTTTCCTCTCTATGTTTCTGTTTCTCCCATTCCTCTCGTTCTCTTCTCATCTCTATTTTATATTGTTTCTCTCTCTCTCTAAATTCTTCTTCTCTTCTCTTTATCTCTCTGTCATGATTCTGTCTTTCTTTCTCCATCATAATCACCATTCTTTCTTTCTCCTCTTCGTGTTTGGTCAAGAGTTCTTCTCTTTCTTTTAGTTGCTCCTCTTTCTCCATCAGGAACTTCATTGTTTGCTCTTGTTTTTCTCTTTCCATCTGTCTGAACATCTTACACGAGTAGAAACTCCCTCCGTTTGCTTTCACCATGGCGTCTATCTTCTCCAGTAGATCAGACACCTGTGTTCGGTCTCCAGTCTGATTATTATTGAACACATGGTATCTTTTTCCACACGCTTCTATAAGATTCATCAAAGGAGTTCCTGGTTTTCCCAAACACTGTTCAATGGTTTTGTTCTTCAGACCATCTCCCCTTGTGAAGAGCACCATGGTGTACATTAAAGAGTTTTCACCAAATGTCTCTTGGATGATCTTCACTGATTTTGCTTCTTCTGGAGTGAATCGTCCCAGTGGAATCAGTAAGAGAAACACATGTGGTCCAGGCAGTACCATGGAGATGCAGTTGGTGATTTCTCTCTGGATCTCCTCATTGGTAAGTTCAGTATCAAATAGTCCTGGAGTGTCGATCACAGTAACGTGTCGGCCGTTGATTTCCGCTGTTTCTCTCTGAGTCTCACTTGTAACTGATTGAAACGATTCTTCTGCTGTAAAAGCATCCCTTCCTAAGATGGTGTTTCCTGTTGCACTCTTCCCAGCTCCAGTTTTTCCCAGCAGCACAATCCTCAGATCATCTCGACTCTCTTTTGAACCTGTAAAAGAAGAAATGCATTACTCTTAAAGCCTAAAAACAGTCTTTCAAAAGTTTCTGTAATTTGTACAGTGATCTTTTCATATTTTCATAACCCTGTTTGTGAGAGGTCTGCTGTCTACTTGTTTGTCATATCAGACATATTGCTGGTTTGTTTGGTATGTTGTACTGTAGGGCTACACAATTTGGGGAAAACAAAATCTAAATTATTTTTTTCTCGTTAAAATTGCGATTTAAAATTTAATAAAATATTTAAGAATAAATATAGCAATATAATAATTAGAAAATAATAAGTATACCTTTTTTTTTTTTTACAGAAAACTTGATTTATGTAAGACTGTATGGTTACCTTTGTGTAGCAGGGTGACTGAATCCACTAGTGAGGATTTCATTTTGTTCTCAAAAAGTTTGTGCGCCGGGATCATTCTGCGGTATGTAAGATTTTAGTCTTGTGTGTTGATAATTTGCTTCTGTTTTTAATATTATCTTTCTGCTCGGCAGGCCCCCCTGCGTAACTGATGGTCTCTTGGGCTATTCATGAGAATCGAGTATCAATGCTGAACTGTGATCGCGTATAATTGCGACTGCGTCGCTGTTTTGCCTCAACGTTCATCACAATAGCAACTATTAACTGCTGTGACTCTGTCGCACGTTGCTATTGAGTACTGTGTATTCCTCTGACTGTGCGAGCTGGTTGGTTGTCTCCTCTGGCCACCTTATATTGAATTCCATTGGTTTGAAGCATCTTTTATGTATGTTTAACTGTGGGTAATGTATGTTTGATTATTTGGTTTATTTCAATGTCAACTTGTTTTTATGTGGTACTGAGTCCTAATTATGTCAAGTGGTTTATATCTTTTAATTATTTGACTTGTTTTATTTTCTTGGATTGTATTCATGTTTTGTGTTTCTCATTGTTTTCTTTGTTGCAGGAGCTGGGGGTTTCTGGAGGGTGAAGGCGAAGCTGCCATTTGTGTGGTGTGTTCACACCTAGTGCTGTGTGTCTTCTGGCATTTAACCCTTCACGTGTGTGTGGGTATTTGTAGTGGATTATTTGGGCGGGTTTGTTTTCCAATTTGGCAGCCGGCCCGGACCTCCAGATACCTCTGCTCTTGGTTGTTGAGTTTCTTTAAATTGCGTTTGTTATTTACTGTGTGTGTATGAGTAGATGCTAATTGATGGTATTCATTTATATTAATGCCAAATGTGAGTTTTTAACGTTGAAATATCTAGCTATTTATCATTCAACATTGACGAGCAAAATAAACTTTTCTATTTTTCTATATATGTCTCATGTCCTCTCACCCATCAACTCAAAATGAACCTGTGTGCCCTTAGGGCTATTTCCCTGGTTTTCCGGGGTGGCGTAGTCGATCATATATTGCCATTTCTGTTCAAAGTGTGGTAAACCTTTCTCTATTCTATTACCCTCTCACCGCCATAGCGCTACATTTGCAAGCAGCCTATAACTATAAATATAAATCATTAGAAAAAGTATTGTTTGCACTTAATTAGACAGAAAAAAAACTTGTTTATTTTTGTTATTTGTTATTCTTATTTTTATGTTCAATTAGGAGGTCACACACAGCCTCAATCAGAAGTTCTGGAAGCTCATAATTCATGTACAGTAAGGTCTGAAGAGACTCACGTGACCACATACAGGAGAGAAGCCAGTCAGTTGAGTTTGATTAGTTAAAACATTAGTTAAAACATCAGCACCTTCAGATGAATGAATTTTGTCATTAAGGATTTAAAAAAAAAAAAATTCAGTGCAAAAATCTTGTCTTGTCTCATTCTCGTGAACCCAATCTCGTGTCTCGTCTCATCCCACCCCTACTGTACAAAATACTTTATATTATATGACAAGAAGCCACATCAGCTCACAAAAGGAAGTTATTTAAAACACTTGACTGATGTTATGAAGTGGGTTTGTAGTAAAAACATGTTATTAAATGTTCTCATTTGTTGGACAAGAGGTTTACGAATGCTTTGCTTTGCAAGTTTGGGTTGATGTTTGCTTTTTCAAATGTTGCTTTTCAAATGCACGTCACAATTAATCTTGTTCCTGAAGATCTAATTAAAGTTTCAACTAAATTTTGAGAAACTGTCTTTCTGCTTCATTTGCAAAATACTTGTGTAGACCAGAATAGTGTATACCTCAGTCTAGGGTATTGTATTCAGTTCAACTGTGTATGTGATAATTTTACCTGTCCTGAAAAAAAAAAAAAAAAAAAAAAAAACACCAGACAAAATATGCAATACAACAAATATGTATCACTGTGAGGTGGGTGTTTAATATGGAGCAGGAAAAATGACAAATATTAGAATTTTCATATTTAGAAATGTAGGCGTAACATTTAATAGAATTATAAATATATAAAAGTATTTTATTGATTTGTATTTTTAAACAATGAAGTGAGTGTTTATAACTTTACTGCAAAACTGTATCATTTTTTTTTTAAGTTTATCCACTTTATTTTGCAATACAGATGTAAACTGTGAATGTCCAAGACTTACGATTCATTAGCTACAATAGCTAAATAACTAAGAATAACAAAGTGCAGTAAACAGTAAAACTAGTGTGTTTATGAGTAATAAATGTAAAAAAAAAAAAAAAAAGTGCTAACGATTACTAGTTTTCAATATCAAACTGCATAACAGGCTGTTTTTTACACACTGTAAAAAATTTCTAACCCTCCCAAATCAAAAATTTCAAGTGACCGATAACATCAACATTTTTCAATTGGCCCAAGTGAAATTCTTGTTGCAATAGTCTGTTAACATTGGCTCAATGAGAAATAATACGTCAGACAAATTGAAAAATTTAGATGTTATCGGTCACTTGAAATTTTTGACTTGGGGATGTAAATTTTTTTTACAGTGCAGCTAAAATAACGGTAAGTGGATGACACAGGAAACCTCACTGAAATTGAAAATGCGTCTACTCTTACGATAAGGTGGATACAGTTTATAAAATGACAAAAAAACTTTTAGCCTCAACACTCCAGATAATTATAGTATATAGTTATGGCCAAAATGATCAGTTATCGATAAACAATTCTAATAATCTGCTTATTAAGTTTAAGACCCAAACTGATTATCAAGTCATTACCTTGTGGCAGAAAATGTGTCTCTAGTGAATGAATTTTCTTCTTCATTTCTTCAAATTTCAGCATTTTTTTTATCTGTGCCTCCAAAAATGTCTCTGTGGAGAAAAACCCGCCTATGTTTTCTTCCACCATATGCTCAACATTCTCCATCAATGTGGACACTTGTGTGGTGGGACCAAAGAAATGATGTTGTCCTCCAAAACTCTCAATGACAGACTTTGTATCTTCATTTAGTTCTGCTGTCGTTTGCTCCAAATTCTGCATTATAAGAACCATGATGTGTTTCTTGATTCTTGAGCTGAAAATCCTCTGGATCTCCTCCATTTCTGCTTTGTCTTCATCTGTAAGTGGAGCATCAGGAATAATGAATAGGAAAACATGAACTCCAGGATCACAGAGAGACACACAGCGGAGAGTAAGACACATCACTTCCTCCTCTGAGAGCCGAGTGTTGAACAGAGCTGGAAGCTCCACCAGACTGATCAGATGTCCATGAAGCTCCACGTCTGATCTTCTGTCTGTCTGCTGCAGGATCAGCTCTGATATGGAGGATTTTAATGTGCCGTCGCTCCCACACACAACCAGATTCAGCTTCACGCCCTCTGAAACAGATAGTAGAATATTAAAATGAAACAAAACACGTATACTATAGTTACGTTTTTACTACAAATGATCAAACATTATCACACTTACCTCTTTCTGTGGCTTGTTGCTTCATTGTGAAAAACTGTGAAGCTTCATGTTCGGCACAAATCAGGTGACGTCCATCATTCATTTGTACAATGCTTTCAAACGTCTGCAGAAGATCATCAGGAGAGCTGCTTTTCTGAAGACTGAAGTGTCTATTGAAGCATTTCTGAATGATTTTTAGTAGGATGTCATTGGTTTCAGTCGGCTCTTGTGTCGTGAGCACCATGGTGTGTTGAAAAACCTGCTCAGAGAAAGAGTCCAGCACCTTCTCCACACACTCTTGATCTTCTGTTGAACACTGCTCATGTTTTAGGAGCAGAACGATCACATGAGGTCCTGGATCAGACAGATACACACACTCTCTCACTGTTTGTGTGATTTGACGGAGTGACAGATGTGTCTGGAGCAGCTGAGGACTGTTGATGATGGTTACACGTCTGTCCTTCAATCTTCCTCCGATTCTCTCGACAACATCTGGAGGAGCTTCACTGTCAAACACTGCTCGTCCCAACAGTAAGTTTCCCACTCGACTGTTTTCTGACATGCTCTTGCCCAGCAGAACAATCCTGAGATCGCTAACTGAAACACACAAGTGATATGTAACTTTATGATGCCATGATCTATTATCATAGATGAAAAATAAAGTGTTCTATTGTTAAAATATCCAGTTTTCCTAATGTTATTGAAATGTATTTTTTAAGGTTAGTGTGACATTCCTGAAACCTCCTTTCAACTCAACCTTCTAGGAACATTCATTTGTAACATTCCAAAAACAGAAACATGTCCAGTCTCCTATGTAAAGGCGGTTGTAATAGCGAATAACAACCCCGACAGGCTGAACGGGACCCCTATGCGAAGCGGAGGGGTCTTGATCAGCCTGAAGGGGTTGTTATTCGCTATAACAACCACCTCGCTATACATTATCCCGCTTATTACATGGCTACCTACAAAATAAATAAATAAATTGACACAAAATATTGATTTAAAAAGGAGTTTACTGATTTAAAAATTAAATAGTCCGTTCTGCGTCCATAACAACACTCTGTTTTTCATGGCAACACAGTAAATTCCACAGTGTTAAATCAACACTGCTCAGAGCAAATATGGTCCCACTCTACAGAGTGTTAAAGTAACACTAAAGCGGTGTTAAAGTTAATGAGATAATTAAGTGATTAATTTAGTGATGATTGAGCATTATTGAAGACACCTGATGTTAACAAGCAGAATCACTGAAGGAGAAAATCATAAATTGTAAGTTACCATTATGGTGATCAGTGTTTGCTTTAGTTGGGCTCTTGACCCTTATATGTTTACTTTAATTTTTACTGTTGTTTGTCTGCTGTTATTGATTTATAACAGTTAAATGAACAAAGTGAAGTGTGATCTGATAGTGTTGGTTGTGTTTTGACATAATCATGCTGTGATCTGATAAATGAAACTTATTGAGATAGTTTGGTTTAACTTGTTACCAGCAGCTTTGTGATTTTAACAGCATATGATTATCAGTACTAAAATATTTCATAAACATTGTTCTGATCAAAAGACTTTCAAATAAATTCATTTAGAAACACAGACAATAATCAGCCTGTGAATCTCAACAATGGTGACAATAATAAAGCATGTTGCAGTGGCTGCCACCAATCACAACTCATTAATGGCTCCCATCATGCATTGCGGTATGAATAAATTATGATTTGAATTGTCTAATTTACTTTTCCTAATTAAATATTCTGCTCGTCACCATTGTTGAGATGCATAGACTGAATCTTGACGTCTGTGTGTGCCTAAAAGAAAGATTTTTTTGTTTTAAACAACTTTTAAGAAATCCTTTATATTATATAAAAAATTCTGGATATTTATGCAGAATCACAGTTATTCTGTAACCAACAACATAAATTGAAGTCAGAAATAAGGATCATAATGAGTTCAGTGATCAAGTTCAAATGATGAACGTCATAATATAACCAACACCATCAGATCACTTTTTTTTCTTTGTTCATCTGGCAGTTATAACTCAGATACAAAAGCCGAACTAACTCTAAAGTAAATATATAAGGGTCAAGAGCCCAACTAAAGCAAACACCCATCACCATAATGGTAACTTACAATTTATGATTTTCTCCTTCAGTGATTCTGCTTGTTAACTGCAGGTGTCTTCAATAATGCTCAATCATCACTAAATTAATCACTTAATTATCTCATTAACTTTAACACTCTTGAGTGTTACTTTAACACTCTGTAGAGTGGGACCATATTTGCTCTGAGCAGTGTTGATTTAACACTGTGGAATTTACTGTGAACGGTGTGTTATACTTCGCAGCGGTCTGTTATCAAGAAATAACAGACCGCATTCTACATTGGAATTCAACCAAGCCATGTAATAAATGATAATAGAACGTCATTTAAAGGTCAGTATGATGTTCCTGAAACATTCTTTCAAACATTTGAACACCTGCTGTTAAAAAGTGGAATCACTGAAATAAAGAAGCTCTTCTGATGATCTTCTGCAGACATTTGAAAGCATTGTACAAATGAATGATGGACGTCACCTGATTTCGAGACTCAAGTACCCGATGAGGTGGAGTCCCTTTGCCTATTCCCTGATCCTAGTTCATCTTCTGGTGGCTGCCAGAAAAGGGCTACTTTGGCTAATAGCACTGGTGATCTGAGGATTACAGTGAGCGTTCCCCGACGAGAACACCTCCCCAGGCCCCTCACTCCTCTAGCGCATCACAAGCATGTTGAGACTGTGTACATGGGTGGTTCATGTTCTCTCAGGAGAACATGACCACGTCGGTGCCTTGTTCGTCTTGAATTTCTCGTAAGGGCATGAGCGTTCAGCACGCCGTGTGCCATCGAGTTTGACGGCCACGTTCACTATCTCACATGCCTGGCAGCTTACGGATGGGATTGCTGGTCCTTTTCATGGGGGACCTAGTGTTTCATTTGAGGCTCCAGCTGAGGATCAGACGTCGACCGCTGCATCGGAGAGAGAGCTGTAATACTTTGGGAAATGATGATGCTGAGCTTCCCATTATAGTGGTGTGTGCTCATGCTGAGTCAGATTCAGACTTGACAGCCATGCTTTCTCGGGCTGCTCTGGGGGGCGCAGCGCGACGCGTAAATCGCCTTGCCCTCCCCCGTGCTGTTTTCCCAGATGTGTGCACAAGAACTTTGGCAGTATGGAGCAAACAGGCAAGCCAAACATGCCTCAATCTGCAGAAAGTTTTTTCTCTCCCACTACTCTCGGTGGTGGGTTGGCACACAGCAAAAACTCCAGTGTTAAATTAACACTCCTGGGAGTGTATATGAGTCCACACTCAAGAGTGTAAAGTGTTAAAATATGAGCGTTAAATTAACACTCAAGATTGTTAAAGTTAATGAGATAATTAAGTGATTAATTGAGTGATTATTGAGCATTATTGAAGACAGCTGATGTTAACAAGCAGAATCACTGAAGGAGAAAATCACAAAGTGTAAGTTACCATTATGGTGATCAGTGTTTGCTTTCGTTGGGCTCTTGACCCTTATATGTTTACTTTAGAATTTGCTTGTCTGCTGTTATTGATTTATAACAGTCAGCTGAACAAAAAGACAATGTGATCTGATGGTGTTGGTTATGTTTTGACATAATCATGTTGTGATCTGAAAAACTAAACTTATTGAGATAGTTTGGTTTAAGTTGTTAATTACAGCAGCTCTGTGATTCTACAGCATATGATCTTCAGTATTTTTCATATAATCTAAAATATTTAATAAACATTGTTCTGATCAAAAGACTTTCAAATGAATTTATATAGACACACTGACATCAATAATCAGCCTGTGAATCTCAACAATGGTGACAATAATAAAGCATGTTACAGTGGCTGCCACCAATCACAACTCATTAATGGCTCCCATCATGCATTGCGGTATGAATAAATTATGAACTGAATTGTCTATGTAATTTACTTTTCCTAATTGAATATTCTGCTCGTCACCATTGTTGAGATGCATAGACTGAATCTTGACATCTGTGTGTGCCTAAAAGAAAGATTATTTTTTCTTTCTCAAAACAACTTTTAAGAAATCCTTTGTATTATATCGAAAATTCTGGATATTTATGCAGAATCACGGTTATGCTGTAATCAACAACATAAATCTACGTCAGAAATAAGGATCTTAATGAGTTCAGTGATCAAGTTCAAATGATGATTGTCATAACACAACCAACACCATCAGATCACTTTTTTTTCTTTGTTCATCTGGCAGTTATAACTCAGATACAACAGCCAAACAAAATCTAAAGTAAACATATAAGGGTCAAGAGCCCAACTAAAGCAAACAATAATCACCATAACGGTGGCTTACAATTTGAGATTTTCTCCTTCAGTGATTCTGCTTGTTAACATCAGCTGTCTTCAATAACAGTCAATCATCACTCAATTAATCACTGAATTATCTCATTAACTTTAACACTCTTGAGTGTTAATTTAACACTCATATTTTAACACTTTACACTCTTGAGTGTGGACTCATATACACTCCCAGGAGTGTTAATTTAACACTGGAGTTTTTGCTGTGCAGTGCTATGCACAGGTCGCATCTACCCTGCATGTGATGGCCACCCTGAAACTATGGAAGGCCAAAACACTCTAAATGTAGGAGGGAAGTTCTGAGCCGGATTTGAGCTGTGCATGTTGACTGAGATTAACCCTCTAGGCGCCACAGTCGAGTTTACTCGACAAGATGCGGCACTGAATAAAACGGCCGATTTTGTCTAATAGGGTGTCAAATTTCGTTCGACCTCCCCTGCACTAGATGGCAGACATGTCATACTTCATCCCCGACTCAAAAAAACGTCATGCTTCTATACAAAATCTTCGAGCTAGAGCGCATTGAATCAGTGCGAACAAAAGCGGAGCTAGTGTAAGAGTGAGCCATTTTATCAGAGCAATATTGTCAACGTTAGCGAGTATTTGCATTAGATTATTATTATTATCATTATTATTATTAATATTATTATTATTATTATTATTATCTAATGGCATCAAAGCTTACCCGAAATGAAGTTTTGGGTCTTCTATTCGCGGACCCTGATTCTGAAGGGGAATATCTGCCTTCAGAAGATGACGGTGATTCTGAAAGTGAAAGTGTCCTACACCAAGCACAAACGGTGAATCCTTTGCCCAATACAGATAATCCTTTGCCCAATGTCAGTGGTGGGAACAATGTTTCCCGGGGTCGGAGTGTTCATATCGAAGCTAGCAGGCGTGTTAGTGTTGTGGGGAACGAGGCAGGAGATTTTTACCGCGCTGACCGTGTGCCTCTCCGCAATCGCGGCGACAGTATTGTGGTCGAGACTTCGTCTAATCCCACTGGTTATGTTAGACGAGGTCGAAGTATTCGTAGGACAGTTAGGGGGCAACGTGGAGGCAGGGTGGGGAGTCAAAATGACAATGACAGTAGTCCGAGCTGTGCACACTCGGCACGCGCGCGAGGCAGAGCTGGCCGCGCCCGCGCTGCTCGTAGCAGGAGCAGAGGCGGTGTGACACGCGGCAGAGGGGCTATTATGCATAGTCTATCGCAAGCTGATGGGAATGCCGGCTTTGAGTATTTTGCCAATGAGGATGAGTACCAAAGTTGGATCACTCCCTTTGATCAGCCAATTGGATATCTGGGGGAAAGAGAACTCTCCAATGCCAATTCGCCCCTAGATTTTCTATCACTCTTTCTCTCTGATGATTTCTGGAATTTTCTTGTAAATGAGACAAATCGCTATGCCCATCAGTTTTTAGCCTCCCATCAACTCCAGCCACACTCCAGATTTCATCAATGGTCTGATGTAACTCTCAGTGAAATGAAAGCTTTCTTTTCTCTGCATTTGAGTATGGGTCTGGTAGAGAAGTCAGAGTTGGAGGATTATTGGGCCGCATATTGGCCAACAGCAACACCTGGATTTGGCAAGTTGATGTGCAGGAATAGATTTGAGATGATTTTGTCTTTCCTTCACTTCACCAATAATGAGGAGTGTGTTGACAGGGGTCAGCCAGGGTATGACAGGCTATTCAAAATCCGTCCAATCATCAATTTGGTCATCCCCCGGTTTTCAGCAGTGTATGGTCCATCTAAGCAGCTGTCATTGGATGAAATGACCATTGCATTCAAAGGGAAATCAACCCTAAAAATGTACAACCCAAACAAACCAGACAAATATGGCTACAAAGTATTTGTTCTTAGTTAAGCCAAGTCAGGCTATGTGCTACAGTGGTCCATGTACACTGGACAAAGTAGGCCTAATGCAAGCGATTTCGGTGCTACACACCTTATTGTCCGTGAGCTGATGGCCCCGTACACAGGGAAAGGGCATGAGGTGTACATGGACAGCTATTACACCTCGCCAGCCATAGCAGATGAGCTGGCAAGCAATGATTCGGGTTTGTGTGGGACTGTCAGCAGTAAGAGGAAGGGGATGCCAAAGGGCCTCACCCGTGAACAGTTACCGTTGAGCAAGGGAGATGACCCAGTCTTCATGAGGAAGGGGAAAATGCTAGCTTGTGCGTGGCATGATACAAAGCGCCTCACAATGATCTCTACACTGCATTCCAACGCATGTGTCAGAAAGCGCATCAGGACCAAACACACTGATAGTGGCTATAGGGAGATAAATAGGCCTGTTTGTGTTGATGACTACAATTTGTTCATGGGGGGTGTCGACACAGCAGACCAGAGAATGAAGACCTACCTCTTTCCCCATAGGTCAAGGAAATGGTACAACAGGATTTTCAATGCCATTCTCAGTGTAAGCATAGTGAATGCCCACATCATTTACTGCCACTGCACTGCTGCTCCTCACAAGCCCCTGAAAGTCTTCGTGCAGGATGTCATCACTGCTTTACTGAAAGGCTTCTCCAGGAAAGAAAGCAACAAAGGCCGAAAGTCGTCCTCACTGGGAGACTTGCCACAGAGACTCACTGAGTGCCACTTTATCTGCCACGCTGATGGTTACCCAGATTGTGTAGTTTGTTCTGATCGGACCCGCCCTAAAGGCCGCCGTCAGACAAAATACATGTGCAGGCAGTGTGGGGTGGGCCTTTGTGTTGTGCCTTGCAATGAGAGGTACCACACCATGAAACACTACAAGAAATGTCACCTGGATGGATAGGGAGTCATTATCTATACAGCAAAAGGCCTGCTACATAAAGTCTTTTTTCTTTTTTGTCTGCCTTTTTTTTTTTTTTTACACTGTTGATTTACTATCTATTTCCCTGACCATTTAGTAGTGTACAATATGTGTTCTTTTTTTTGTGTTCATGTCCTTGTGATGTGTGCATCTTTGTCAGCTTAAAAAAAAAAAACCCAAAAAACATAAAAACCACAAAAAGAAAAAAAATAATACTAACATTGTCTCTCGTCTGTCTCTCGTCTTGTCTCGTCATCTCACTCATGATCTGTGCCTTGCCGTGGCGAGTGAGCTTTTGAACTAAACAGGTCTTGTCTACTTGTGTTTGTGTGTCATATGAATAATATATATGTGCCCCATACATGGAATCAGAGTGCCTACTGTATGTAGTAAAAGGAAAAATCTCTACAGCAAAAGGCCAGCCGTTACATGCATTCGGTTTGTTTCTACCATTTATTAGTAATGATTTACACAGTTTGTTTTCTACTTACTATTTACCTGAGCATTCAGTATTGTGCAATATAGCATACAGAAGGTGAGGAACATTTTGGGGGGAAAGAAGTGCTGCATTTTATCATTTAAACATGTGACTTTTCATGAAAATTCTATAATCCAAGATGGCCGCCACCATATGACGTCATAATATGCAATCTACATAAACTTTCTCTACATAAACTTTGGGTCATCCTTAATAATTCTCTAATTTACAGAAAGTCTCTATCTTTTATCACTTTTAAGATATAGCCTTTTGAAATTAAGATGTCAAAATCGAACGTTTTAGGAAAAAACCTCTGGCGCCTAAAGGGTTAAGTCAAAGTTTTGGCCATCAGCCAGACTATGTCCACCCTGGTAGTCCAGAAGTTTCCCCTGGCTAAACCTTTCAGAGGTGGGAGATATCGCCTAGTTTGCCTTCTCGGTGCTATCATCTCACAATGTGGCCTTTTCGGCGACACTTTAGAGGACAGGGCCCAGCAGTTCTCCGCAGTTCAGAAGCAGGCTGAGGCAAACAAGAGCTTGCCCCTTTGTGCTTCAAGAGCACTCGTGGGCTGCCGCTCAAGTCAGCTCCTTGCCAAGGGCGTCGTTCCCCTGCACACACACAGAAAGAGAGGGGACTCCTCCACAGCCAGCTCTATTGTGATGTTGAGCCTTGCAGGAAAATGACGCCGCTCATCTAAGCAGCTTAGCGTTCAGTGAAAAATCACCTCTGAAATGGGCGACCAGGATGAAGCTGCTCTTTCCACGGAGGAGGGCCGGGTGCAGAATTTAACAAATTCTTTCCGCCTCTTGCAGCTCAGCCAGCGGTACCCACACTTTCAATAAAGAGCCGTTTCTGAAATCTCTGGGTGCCACGAGGGTGGGGACGACAGCGTGCGCCGCCATGCCTTGCTGCTCTCATTCCCCTCTCCCCAAGAGGACCAGAATGGCAGCTTGCGACGCCTCGCAGCTCTCGTTCCCCTCTTGGCAAAAGGGTAAGAATGACAGTGCATGATGTTATATCTCGTCACTCATTCCCCTCTCCACACGAAGGCGAGGTCGACAGTGTGCGCATTATGAAGGCGAGGTCGACAGTGTGCGCATTATGAAGGCGAGGTCGACAGTGTGCGCATTATGAAACCTCGTCACTCATCCCCTTCGGCAGTCGCCAGGGGACAGCAGCATGCGGTTCGAGAATGCAGCCAAGCTTTCCCACGCATCCTCTGTCCACCCGTGGAGCCAGGTGGGTGTTGCACTGCACACCCAGACCCCAATCCAAGCCGCCCCAGTGCCTCTCGGGTCAGGTCCCTGTCCTCCACCTCGCTGCCCCTCCGTGGGTTTGTCTGTGGTTCCTTTGGTCCCCCTGGTATGGTCTCTCAGAGCCTGGCTAGCACTCCCCAGACCATCCCGCTGACTCATCCGAACCATCAGACTCGGCTATGCGATTCAGTTCGCCCGGCACCCTTCCAAGTTCAGGGGCATCCTGTTCACCACAGTGATGGCCACTGGTGCTCCTATCTTAAGGGCAGAGAACGTAGTCCTACTGGCGAAGGACACAATTGAGCCGGCCCCTCCAGCTGATATGAAGTCAGGGTTCTACAGCCCCTACTTCATTGTACCCAAGAAAGGCGGTGGGTTACGATGGGTTACGGCCAGTCTTGGACCTGCGAATTTTGAGGCCCTGCACAAGCTCCCATTCAAAATGCTCATGCAGAAACACATTTAAGAATTCATCCGTCCCAAAGATTGGTTTGCAGCGATTGACCTGAAGGACGCGTACTTTCACATCTTAATTCTTCCTCGACACAGGCCCTCTTCCTGCGCTTTGCTTTCGAGGGTTGCACGTATCAGTACAAAGTCCAACCCTTCGGGCACCTCAGCCTGTTGGGGCTTCGGGTCAACTGGGACAAGAGCAAACTTTCCCCTGCACAGAGGATCTCTTATCTCGGTATGGAGCTGGACTCGGTCAACCAGATAGCGCGCCTCACAGAGAAGCGCGTCCAGTCAGTGTTGAACTACTTTAATTAATTTCAAAAGCAGGACAGCAGTCCCACTGAAACTTTTTCAGAGGCTCCTGGGGCACATAGCATCCGCAGCCGCAGTAATGCCGCTCGGGTTGCTTCATATGAGGCCCCTTCAACACTGGCTTCATGGCCGCGTCCCAAGATGTGCGTGGCAGAGCGGCACATATTGGGTTTCCATTATCCCTCACTGTCGCCAAACCTTCAGCCCGTGGTTGGACTCTTCGTTTCTACGGGCAGGTGTTCCCCTAGAACAAGTGTCCAGCATTGTGGTCTTCACGGATGCCTCTACCACCGGCTGGGGGGCCACGTACAACGGGCATGCAGCTTCAGGTCTGTGGATGGGGCATCAGCTGCATTGGCATATCAATTGCCTCGAGTTGCTAACAGTATGTCTTGTTCTCAGCCGCTTCAAGGTGCCGCTTCGAGACAAGCCTGTACTGGTCCGTACGGACAGCGCTACGACCGTTGCGTATATCAACCGACAAGGTGGTCTGCGCTCCCGTCACATGTGGTAACTAGCCCGCCATCTCCTCCTATGGAGTCAGAAGCATCTGAGGTCACTTCATGCCATTCACCTTATGGCACCCGCGTCCAGACCTCTGGAAACTCCATGTCTGGTTCCTGGACGGGATGCGGAGGTTCTAAGTGACCTACCCCAGATGATGGTAGACACCATCACGTCCGCTAGAGCCCCCTCTATGAGGTGCCTCTATGCACTGAAGTGGAACCTATTCATTGAGGGGTGTTCTTCCTGCTGGGAAGACCCCCGAAGATGCCCGATCAGAGTTGAGCTTTCCTTCCTGCAAGATGGGTTGGAGCGAAGACTCTCACCCTGTCTTCCTCCACCCTCAAAGTGTATGTCGCCGCTATTCCTCGCATCATGATGCAGTTGAAGGAAAGTCATTGGGAAAGCATGACCTGATCATCTGGTTCCTGAGGGGGATAAGGAGACTAAATCGCCTTGCCCCCCCTCTATACCCTCTTGGGACATGTCTCTATTGCTCAGCACACTGCAGACACCTCCCTTCGAACCGCTGCAGTCAGCAGAGCTAAAGATCCTGTCACTTAAGACAGTGCTCCTGACGGGGCTGGCTTCTATCAAGAGGGTAGGGGACCTGCAAGCATTTTCGGTCGACGAATCTTGCCTAAAATTTGGACCGGCTGATTCTCACATTGTCCTGAGAACTAGAAGTGTTGCTTTCTCCTGGGCAATGGCTCAAGGCGCCTCGCTGACAGATATACGTAGAGCTGCGGGCTAGGCGACACCAGCACGTTTGCTAGATTCTATAGCCTTCGTGTAGAGCCGGTATCCTCCCGTTTTCTCGCCCCAAGTGGCCAGTAGCACGGGGAACCCGCTCAAGTGTCGGCTTGCTACGCCATTCTCGTCTGGTCAGCCAGATACATGTTTATTTGCTCCAGTGTGTTTCCCAGAGACAGCTAACCAGGGGAAGGGCATGCTTTCCCAGTGTTATTCAATGTTCTCACTGAGTGGGTCTTGGAACATCAGTGGCCAAGACTCCCCGCATAAGCTTCTGCCCCTAACTAAGGGAGAGAAGTAATGCTTATGCAGGGCACTGGAATGGTCAACAGCATGGCATGTTGGTAAGGATTCCATTCAAGACGGAACCCTCCAACGAACGTTGGAGTGACCGACATGAAAGGGAACATCTCGGTTACGTTCATCCCGTCGTCATGTTGTTGTACCATCGCTGCATACGTGCATCCATTTGCTCCAGTGTGTTCCCCGGAGACGGCTAACCCTGTTGAGTTCCTCCATCACCCCTACGGCAGTCAGACGATCACTGAAATCTTCCAAAAATGCTACATCCATTTTGTAAAACTTGAGATGCACTTAGATATCAACACTGATGTTTTCAACCAGATGGAAACAAATATTAAAATATTTTTAATATTCTGATCCCATTCTGACTTCTGACATGTAATGCTGCCTGAATCATAATCATACACTGTTCTTTTGTTGGCCAGAGGAAAACTGGACCCCAGACTGAGCCTGGTTTCTCCCAAGTTTTTTTTTCCCATTCTGACACCTGATGGAGTTCAGGTTTCTTGCCACTGTTGCCTCTGGCTTGCTTAGTTGGGGACACTTATTATTCTTAATAATATTGATCTGCCTGCTTTGAGAAAATTGTATGAGAACTGAACTGAGCTGGACAATGACATCACTGTTTTCTCCAGATAACTAATGATTTTACAATGGAAATGAATCAACTCTGAACTTACTTAAACTGGACTTTGACTTTCTGACTTTCTTCTAGAGCTGCTGTACAGCCAAAACAAACTTTGTGGCATTACTTTCCTGTTATCACTGTAAAGCTGCTTTGAAACAATCTGCATTGTAAAAAGCAACATAATAATTCAGGTGACTTGACTTGATTTGTTGATATCTGCGAGTGTCCGAGCTCACAATATTTTTCATAATTTTTCAAAATATCTATTTGTCATACAGGAAACACTGATGGTGACTTCAAATGTGTGTTTCTCTGTGTCATTACCTAATGCTCAATCATCACTTAATTATCTAATAAATGTTTTCTCCCAGCATTATGAGGACATAAAAAAAAAACTGTATAAATAACATTTTGGTAAATTAACCTTTTGAGAACATTAAAGACCAGATAACATTGAACAAATGTTAAATTAATGTTACTGGAAGATTGTTTGTTCATAGCTTTGAGAGAACCTTTCCAGAACGTTAGCCAAAGTTATGAGATCGTTAACTGTTAGCTGGGAGATTAAGTAGATTAAATGTAAATGTTATTTTACAGGAGCAATTTTTAAATATTTCTAGTGAATACAATCACTGGTAATACTATTATAACATGGAAAAAATGGAAAATAATTAATTTTCACTGCAAAGATGTGAAAATCAGAAGAAGAAAAAATCCAGATGGGGCTGATCTGTATACAGACTTACATGAAGGAGGTTCCATTTTACTCCATTTTCTTCTTAGAGCAGGTTTGTTGGCAACAGTTACTGGATGAAACAAAAGACTTACATTAAATTGGACTTTAATCACAGCAGCACATACTAACAGAAAGCACATTTTTTTTCTGAGTGATTCTTGGGAAATCAGATTAGAAAATACAATTAGTCAGTGCTTGCATTAAGAAAATAATAAAAAGGAACTCTGCCAAGTAGGGATGGGCGATATATCGCATCACATTGTTATGCGCAGCTCGTCAGTAAAGCCGGTTCCTTGATTAGTAGTAAATCGCTTTCACCTGCTTTCAGATGGAGCGGCATTTACTACACAGCAAAAACTCCAGTGTTAAATTAACACTCCTGGGAGTGTATATGAGTCCACACTCAAGAGTGTTAAAGTTAATGAGATAATTAAGTGATTAATTGAGTGATGATTTAGCATTACTGAAGACACCTGATGTTAACAAGCAGAGTCACTGAAGGAGAAAATCACAAATTGTAAGCCACCATTATGGCGATTAATGTTTGCTTTAGTTGGACTCGTGACCCTTATACATTTGCTTTAAATTTTGTTTGTCTGCTGTTATTGATTTATAACAGTCAAATGAACAAAGAAAAATGTGATCTGATAATGTTGGTTATGTTTTGACATAATCATGCTGTGATCTGAAAAATGAAACTTATTGAGATAGTTTGGTTTAATTTGTTAGCAGCAGCTTTGTGATTCTACAGCATATGATTTTCAGTATTTTTCTTATAATCCAAAATATTTAATAAATATTGTTCTGATCAAAAAACTTTCAAATGAATTTATTTAGAAACACAGACATCAATAATCAGCCTGTGAATCTCAACAATGGTGACAATAATAAAGCATGTTGCAGTGGCTGCCACCAATCACAACTCATTATTGGCTCCCATCATGCATTGCGGTATGAATTAATTATGATCTGAATTGTAAGTTACTTTTCCTAATTGAATATTCTGCTCGTCACCATTGTTGAGATGCATAGACTGAATCTTGACGTCTGTGTGTGGCTAAAAGAAAGTTTTTTTTTTTTTCAAAACAACTTTTAAGAAATCCTTTATATTATATCTCAAATTCTGGATATGTATGCAGAATCACAGTTATGCTGTAACCAACAACATATATCTAAGTCAGAAATAAGGATCTTAGTGAGTTCAGTGATCAAGTTCAAATGATGATTGTCATAATATAACCAACACCATCAGATCACTTTTTTTCTTTGTTCATCTGGCAGTTATAACTCAGATACAGCAGCCAAACAAAATCTAAAGTTAATAATATAAGGGTCAAGAGCCCAACTAAAGCAAACAATGATCGCCATAACGGTGGCTTACAATTTGAGATTTTCTCCTTCAGTGATTCTGCTTGTTAACATCAGGTGTCTTCAATAATGCTCAATCATCACTAAATTAATCACTTAATTATCTCATTAACTTCTTGAGTGTTCAAATACACTCCCAGGAGTGTTAAATTAACACTGGAGTTTTTGCTGTGTACAAAGAGCCGTAGTTAACTGACAAGCTGAGCCATATCGCATCAATATCGCGGACGTATCGGCAGCGATAATTAATGCGATATGGCTCAGCTTGTCAGTTAACTACGGCTCTTTGTAGTAAATGCCGCTCCATCTGAAAGCAGGTGATGGTGATTTACTACTAATCAAGGAACCGGCTTTACTGACGAGATGCGCATAACAATGTGATGCGATATATCGCCCATCCCTATTGCCAAGTGAGTATGCAGTGGAGAATCTGTATTAAAATTTCCTCAGATGTTATCCAAACTTTTTAGCTGCATGCACAGAAAAAAACATATATGATCAATAAGTTATGACAACATATGTTTTTACATTGCTTTACCTCATCAAAATAAGTTAAGCTATTCTGAACAAGTTATACAATATTACATTTTTTTAAAGCAGTAATTTAAGTGAAATTACTTAAACATCCAAGTTGATTGTACTTAAAATTTAAGGCATTTACTCTTTTTACAGTGTGGTCAACAACATTTAAAACAGTTTTTTCTTTTTTTTTCTTTTTTTTTTTCTCACCGTCTCTGCTGGACATGTTGATATTCTGCTCTGTTCTCTGTCTCTTTCTTTCAGACGTGATCTCTTTTCATTTGATCATCTCCGACTCCTGACATCTGTGGGTTTATCTTCCAGTTAAATATTTCAGTCTCTGTCCATTTGACCAGAATATGAAAAACACCATCCATGTTCTCTATTTTTGTGCATGTTTTTGTTAAACAGATTTATGTTAACTGCATTGAACTAGATATTTAAATGAGTAAAGAGTAGAGCTTTACCTTTAAACCTGCTGTGTGTTACAGGTTTAGCATTTAGCTTCTCATTCTTAAAGTCACTTTGGATTAAAGAAAGTGTAACTCAATGTTACTGCAGTTCATATATTAATTAAAAACATAAACTAAACTCTTCGTTTAGTGTAAACTAGTCCTCTTACGTTCACGGTACATTTACCAATACAAACATAAAAAGGATATTTATTACGAAACAAGATACCTGTGGGTCGAGGCTTCATCATCTTTTTTTTTTTTTTTTTTTTTGCCAACAAGAATCCAGGAAAAGGTTTATGGGACGAGTCACTTCAATATCAAGATAAAAACCTGTTGTTGCCTGCCTTAACTGGTGCAGGTAAAAGTTCTATTTAAATTTTATTGTGAAAATGAGACAATGTGAATAAACAAACAAGTCCTTATTTTACTCAGTTATAAAGATATTAAGTCTTAATGTTTAAGTTGATCACAGATAGCATTCAAGAACAGTTTGGGTAACACTGAACATCATCAAAATAATATAAAAAATCTGCATTGCTGGATATTTATGTGACTTTACCAACAAAAAAGAATGCATGATATCTGTTTTATTTCTTAAACATTTCTTTGTTCTGAATCCAGTATTTAATGTATGTGATTAATTTGCACTTGAGAAAACAGATTTGTGTCAGTTATCACTGTCACTTAATGCTTTAATGTCAATACTTTTGTGTCATTTTCACAAGTCAGTGAATATAATAATTTCTCTTTTTAAGCATTTTAATATATTCTAATTCGCATATGCATTCGTGCATTGTAAATGGATGTTCTCAAGAAATTAATTACTTATATCCTAACTTCATACGTAATACACCAACTTCAGATGAGTAAAGGAAGCACAGCAAAATACCCGGTGTTAAATTAACACTGCTCGGTGTCTATATAGGGGTCCACTCTACAGAGTTGTTAAAGTAACACTGAAGCAGTGTTACAGTTAATTAGATTTCACTTTATTTTGACACTACTTACTCACATTAGAGTGTTAGACGAGTATTAGTTGATTAGGGTTGGAATAAGTTAACGTAGTAACTTGTACTCAACAGAATGTCCAAAAGGGACCATCAAAAATAAAGTGTTACCGATAATTAAGTCATTAATAAAGTAATGATTGAGCATTAGTGATAATACTTGCTGTTAACACTATATGAGCACAATAAACATTTATGGGACGGTTCATGTCAGATTTTGTTGCTGATTTGATATGTTATTTAATTGACTGGAAAGCAGTTTATCAGATTTCAGGATTTCCCCATTCAAGATAGGACTTGGTCTTGCATGCCCGAAATAGCTGCCCGGAGGCATTGCAAATATGGCCACAGAGTGAACAGATTTTTCCTGAAAGGGACTCACATGGATGACACCCTTATAAACGTTCACCTGGAGGGCAAAACAAAGTCTTCCTCCATTTCCCGCCAGTGATTTTTACCAGGATTGTACTAAGTACTAATGTACTAAGGCAGCAAATAATAAAAGACTAAATTCAGTATACAGCTTATTGATGATGCATTCTATATCTATGATTTCCAAACCCAAAGTTTCACATCATCGTTTTCCCATTGAAAACTATAAAGCTTGATGTGCAGCGCAGAGTCCTGCAACGGGTCGGGTACCCGCGGGTACCCGCGGGTACCCGCACAAAAGTGGCAAAAACGGGTGGATTGTGACATTCCTAAAATTCACGGGCGGGGATGCGGGCGGGTAATTAACTCTTTGCGGGCGGGTAGTAGCGCAGATGAAAAATATGTGCAGTATTTGTATGTCTAAATTACCATTAAACATACGCAACAACGATATGACATTTGACCCATCACGTCACCACCACTGCGACAGTGCGACTTTTGTTTATGCTTCTCGTAGCTTAGTTTGAGCGAGCGTTGCAGGATGGATGAAGTAAAAGTAAAGTTGGCGAAAGGAGAATATAAAATTGTTGACAACGAGTCTTTAAAGGCAAAATCGGATGTGTGGAGAAAGTGTGGTGTAATACGAGATCAGGAAAATAACATCATAAGTGGCTTTGCGGCTTGCAAAACATGCCATAAAGTTTTGGCATTTGATAGCCGGAAGCTGGGCACGTCTTCTCTTAGGAAGCATGTCGAGACTTGCAGGAGCACAGCAGGGGTTGCCAGTGCGACAATTGACAGGTACTTTTCCAAAGGCTACAAACCTCCAAGAGGGGAAGACAAGGAGGCGATAACACAATTGGCTGTGCAATTTGTGTGCCGAGACATTAGATCATTTGAGACTGTGTGCGGTGAAGGATTTTTGGAACTGGCACAGGGCTTAATTGACACTGGGGCACGAGCTGGCCTTGTGGACGCGCGTCAGCTTCTGCCCGATCCAACTACAGTCTCCCGTAGGATCACAAAATATGCCGAGGATAAAAGACAAGACATAATTCCGGAGCTGAGGGAACAATTGACCGAGAGCAACGGGGCGGTGACGCTGGATTTGTGGACGGATGATTTCCGAAAAATTGGATATCTATGTGTTACAATACATTACATTAAAAGCAATTGGGAACTGCAGGAGCGAGTGCTCTGCACAGCTGAATGGGACAGCAATTTACGTAAAACAGCTGACAACCTCAGGCCAGCCATTGTCCAAGCACTCCGCAAATTTGGACTGGATGAGTTCTTTCCCAAACTAGTGTACGTAACTGACAGAGGTGCAAACATTGTTGCGGCCCTCCGCACAGCCACGAGATTGAGTTGCACAGCACATATCCTCAACACAGTATTGTATACCACATTTGGGAAACCTGCTGAGGATGATTTGTTTGGCGAAGAAGTATCTGGTCTCATTGAGTCCGCTAAGTCGCTTGTGACTTATTTTAAGCAGTCACATCTCCAGAACCGTCTGCAAAAAACACTGAAAGCATCCGTGGAGACGCGATGGAACTCGCTTCACACGATGCTGGACTCCATTAGCAGCCAGTACGAGGCCATCCGTGCTCTTCTGGAGGAACGTGACGAAGAACACCGTTTAAACTGCATAAGCAAGGAGACTTTGCATGACATTGTGAATTTTTTGGCACGTTTCAAAGAAGCCACCAAAGCCCTGGAAGCATCCAAAACTCCGACCATTCACTTGACAGCTGTGTGGTTGGAGCGCCTCAAACGTCACCTTCAGCCGTCTTCTACCGACAGTCTGACATTGTCATCGCTTAAAGAAAAATGCCTCAAGATTTTAACTGAGAAATTTGAGCTGCATCTCTTGCACAAGCTGGCAATGTTCTTGCATCCAAAGTTGAAAAGCCTGAAGCTGCTGGCAGACCATGGTGACATTATGGGAGTTCATAACGAAGCACGGCGTCTTGTGAAAGGTAAGCTATTCAATGACAAACTAATAAGCTACTTGATTATTTCAATGGTGGAATGTAACAAAGTACAAATACTTATTTAAAAAAAAAAGAAAAAAAAAAGATTTATGATCAGTTTTTCCACCTGCCAAAACAGGAATTGAAAAAAATCTCCATGTTCATGATACGAGCTCCAGTCCAGTTTACGCGGCTCTCGCATCCGTGTCGTGATCATCTGTTGTCTGCTATATTTAATTCTTATTTTTATTAAACCAATTGGTTGATGAAATATTGATTAAAATTAAGATACAATTTAATACAAAACGAAATGAACTTTAAAGAAATGCTTTGTGATTTCTATTTCTATTTAGGCTAATGTTAACTTCAAATAGGGGTGTGTAGCGATTTATATTTTTAATATAGGGTGTTTTACAGCCCTATATTTATTAGAATAGACATTAAGAGAATAAATTGTAATGCAAGTATAATACTTAAAGTATTTAAAATCAGGTACTTTTTACTTAAGTAGGGATTTCATTGTGGTAGGCTACTTCTACTTCCAACATGGCTTGTCTTTAATAATTTACAATTATTGTTAATTTTTTTTTTTTTTTTTTTAATCATTCATGTTTCTATTTCTTTTAAATAGAACTCGAGGAGAAACGTGAAGATCTGCTACCAGGCCGCAGAATGTCGGCGGCCCCAGCTGCGAAGAGAGTTCGTTCAACAGTTGATTGTTTGTCAGACGTAGAGGACTCCAGCGATGACACTGTGCTGCCTGAGGACGAGGTCTCTGCATACATCGAGTTCAAGCCACCCAAGGGGGATCCTTTCGATGTTTTGTTGTGGTGGAAGGAGCATGCGAAAACATTTCCCAACCTGTCAATGATTGCGCGGAATGTTCTCTCCATCCCAGCATCGAGCGCTGCGAGTGAGAGAGACTTTTCCACAGCTGGATTTGTAATTCAAGAACGGAGAACGCAACTTAAACCTGGGACTGTGGACGATATCCTTTTCCTGCACAGTAACCTTAAGGGAAAGTAAATGCATAGGCATAGACCTATATAGGCTATTGTTTGTGAGGTTAACAGGTTATTGTCAGGCTCAGCAGGTTCTTTTTTTTTCTTTCATTAATAGATCTTTGCGTAGGCTACAGGCTATGTTATTAGGTTCCATAGCCTATTTAGTGCCGATTGTGTACTTGAATGGCGCAAAACAAAGCGCACTTTAGTTTAGCCTGTTTCATTAGGCTGTTGCGATGTTGAGAGGTGCGAGTCTGCGTGATTAAAAATAAAGCACTTTAATTGGAATGAATTTAGCGTGTGTGATTTATCGCGGGCACGGGTCGGGTAACGGGCCAAATATTAACGGGTCCGGGCGGGTGCGGATTTAATTTTGATATTATCACGGGTGACGGGTCGGATCTGGTGCTGAACTTTGCGGGTACGGGCGGGGGCGGGTCTCCAAAAATGGACCCGTGCAGGACTCTGGTGCAGCGTGTTGCATTCATATTCTGGGCTGATCTGCTTGCATGTATATAGTATGCATCATCAATCAGGTGTTTACTGAATTTGATCTCTTAATTTCAGTGTTTTATACATTTAGCCTCGTTTTTTTTTTTTTTTTTTTTTTTTTTTCGTTTTTGAAATAGTGATTGAAATACTGCGTCAGTGTGCACAGAAATTAGTTTATAGTTTGTTCACATATCTTTGTTTTTCTTCTCTTGACAGGTGATCTTAATATTCGTGGCTTGACATAGGTGGGTGAAAGACTGGAAGAAATGGAAGATGCCGAGCTGTCTGCGTGGACTGAGAAACGACTAGTCCCAGAGAAAACAAAGGAAGTTTCTGGAAATTAAAATTTGAACTCTCTCTTGCAAAATTAGCATTAATAACACCACAATTCCACGCTCAGGTTAGTAACGGACTAAAATTCAGCTTACGTGGTGCAGAGGGGCACACTGACTAAAGTTTTAGAGATCCGACTAACACATTGCACTGTAAAAAATCCAACTTGCAAATTGTTAACTCAGTTTAAAATTTTAAGTTGAGTGGGCAAATTTTTTACTGCAATGTTGAGTTTACTTATAAAAACTATTTAACTGCAAGTGCACTACTATTTTGTCCAATGAACACAAACAATTAAGTTGAGAAAACTTAATATTTTGATTTCATAGTTCGAAAGTTTAACTTCCCGTCATCGCGCATGCGCAGTCTGTCTCGATGTACGTTACTTGGGGTTTCCTTTCCTCCTCCAACCACACTATCGAAGGGACTGGATTTCATCTGATTGCGGTAAGTTTTCTTTAAGCTTTATGAATGAAAATAGGCTATAAATTGCACACATATGTTGATAAAATATAGTATTATGTTAAAAGATATATTTCGTGGTGACGATAAGTTTCTATTGTTAGAGATTATCCACGTAGCACATTGCTACTTAACGTGCTAACGTTACCCAGACTAACGTTAGAGTGAGGAAACATGCTTGAAAAAGAAGGACAAGGACGTGCATGGTGTTTAAAGGATGTTAAAAATGTTAAGCTCAGTAAGTCGTGAATAAAGACTTAAATGCGGTGCTTGCGCTGATTGAGAGACAGAAAGCCGCTTCTCTCGGACTCGGACAGAATCTGAGTGCGAATTCAGCTATCTTTCGTGGCGTATTGCGATTTAATAATGACATACACATACAATTATGTCAATAACAAAAAACAAAACAAAAAAACTATTCAAGTAAACACAGTCGGCAATGTCTTAAGTGAACATAACCAATTTGGTGAAACCTAGATGTTTCAGTATTAGATCCATGAGCTCTTAAAGTGACCGCAGTCCGTTCAATTTAATTTCAAGTTTATTTGTCACGTATACAAATTTCAGTTACAATTTGTACATGCTTAGGTTGAGGCTCAGCCATTCTACAGTAGTGCAATATAATTGAATACAATACAATTTAGAGGAAAAATTTAATAATAGAATATGCAAAACTAATGTGTTATGTTAAAAATATGTATGTTAGCTTTGCATATCAAATAATAGAATGGGTAGTATGTGTGCGGTATGTTTTAAAGTGAATAGGATAAAAATGTTGTGTAGGCTATCCTTAAATATTAGGCTAAATCCTTAATGTTAATCAATTAACAAAAGACAAAATCGCTGTAAATACAGTGAAAACTATGCATTGATTCTTTTTCACATTTGATTATTCATTTTCTGTATTATTTTGCTACATGTTAAATTAACCTACTGTAACTGATTTTTTTGTTGTTGTTTTGTTTAATAAAATTATGTATCTTTGTTCTGTTGTATTTGTCCTTTTTAGACTAAAGAACTGATATCAGTACAGTGACAAGATCCTTGGATGTGCTAAAACAGTGGCCTTTATTTTTTAAAAGATCAGGTGAGTTGAACTGAATTTACTTACTGTTTCAACAAGGTTTTTTTTTTTTTTTTTTTTTTTTAGGGTCTCTGCTGAGTATTACAGTATCACACAAACTGATCCGAAGAGCACCTTTTTCTCTTAGTTAAATGAATACACATCTAGTTGTACAGAGCAAGTGGTGGAGATGAAGATCCTCACTTGATCATCAAGTAATTATTTTGCATGTGATCATATCTCTCTGGTTAAAGGCTGAATGGTGCCATCTCTTTTTCAAGGTAATTCCCATGCTTCACTTTGTATATAACTTGTTCCGTATTTGTTTTTCTGTCTTTCAGACACAGAAACTCCAATGTGCTTCCTCAAAGAAAGTCTACAACTCTTAAAGGTCTGCCTTTGTTTATGAGGGAAAAGTCTGGAAACATCCTGAAGACTTGCCTGGTAAGAAGATCATCAGCATATACACTCACACCTGATATATTTCACCTATTTACCAGATGCTGTTAAGAGATAGGTTTTGTGTGATATACAAAACTTATCATCAACAGACAAAGTCATGGTAAAAATTACTTTATTAAATAATTGTAGTTGAAACTTTCTCAGTGATCAGTTTGACTTCATCTGATAGCACAAATTCAACAAGCTGTTATTTTACCAAAGCAAAGACAGTGGAAAATTACTGCTTCACAACACTGTCCGGAGACATTCCCTCTGATATCTAACCTGTTAAAACAATACAGTGCACAATCATAAGGTTAAACAGTAATGTAGCAATAGCAGAGTAAATAAAATTAATATAATATGAAAGAATATGAATATAGGAGATATAAACAAGAAAAGGCAGCATGAAAGTAATCCATGTGACTCTAGTGATTTAAACCAATCTTCACTGATGCAATATGACCAGTTTTGGGTGATGA
The DNA here is from genome assembly GCF_951802725.1 of Rutilus rutilus. Lineage (NCBI taxonomy): Eukaryota > Metazoa > Chordata > Actinopteri > Cypriniformes > Leuciscidae > Rutilus > Rutilus rutilus. The sequence continues at coordinate 25,864,276 of NC_140209.1, forward strand.
ACAGAATGTGTGCCTTAATACATGTACGATTTTGGGTGACCTAAAATAACTAAACTAAAACTAAAAAAAAGCATTAAATCAGAATGGCCGTGGATTCTGCTGTGGACGAATGCCACAGGCAATCACATCAATGCTGATATGGCATTGTTTGGAGTTGGGAAAATGTTTTCCGTTTATCAGTTTTAGCTCTATGGCTGAATTTGAACATGCTTAAAAAACATGACCACCTTTACTTTTCAAGTGAAGTTACATGAGCATACCTTTAGGAACACTCTGTGGTCTAACATAATTCAATACAATAAAAAAATGACCCTAAATTTATGCTGATTTATTTTCTACTGCAGGACACAGAGCCAGAAGACATTCACAAGGGGAGAAGATGAGGACCTTAACTATCGTTGAAGATGATGTTGCCACTGTCCACTCAAACCCAAATATAAGGTGCCTCTCTGTAGTACTATAAGAGCAGTTTGGGCCAGATAATGTGCAAGACCTTTGCCACAGTTGTTACTCTTCTCTTTGGCTTGATTTATGGCCCCAATGTTAACTATTCTAAAGCATTAAAATACACCAGTAGTAACTGGTTAAGAAAAAAATTGTTTAGTTTGTTTAGAAAAAAAAAAAAAAACGTTTATTTATCTTGACCTAAAGTGCTCCGCAAGGCAGATTTTTTTTTTTTTTTTGCATAGTCCTTCAAAAGATTGTCCAAGTAGCTGCAATCCATATGGATAATTGTAAGGTTGAGCATTTATTTATTCCAGTTTGTACTCTAATTTTGTGCATAGTGGTTTTTTTTTATTTATTTTTTTTATAAATCTTGAAGAGTGGAATAGAACTTCATCACCTTAAAATATGTGTACTTAATGCAAATAGAAAATGTGTTGTTTTGCAGAATATTTGTCAATAAATAAGTTCTGTAATGATAGCAATGTCTTTTGTATTGTGTTGTATTTACAGTATGGTTTACTCCCTGCATTTGGATTCTTAATGTGAAGGCTGTACAAGTATCTGGGTGAGATATTTGAAAAAGTTGAATCAACTTAAAAAAGTAAAAAAGTTGAATCAACTTAAAAAAGTTAAAAATTGAATCAACTTAAAAAAGTGAAGCAACCAGCTGCAAAGCTTTTTTGAGTTTACTGAACTTCAGGACCTCTGTAGTTGTGCTTACTCGTTTCTTTGAGTTGGACTGGTAGTTGGATGAACTTCGACCACTGAAGTTGAGTAAACTCAAAAATGCTTTGCAGCTGGTTGCTTCACTTTTTTAAGTTTACTCAACTTTTTATTTTTTACAGTGTGGCATTAACCCCCTGGGGCCAGCGCGATAGGCTTGTTTTTTTCCTTATCAGTGCAAAAAAGAATCAAAATTCTAATATTAATTTTTATTTTATATGCTTGTGTTATACATCAATCGATCCTGTTAAGTGTGTATTTTTTTTTGTGTATACTCATAATAAAAAAAAGTGTTGTGCTTTTCGCCAAATAAAGAAATATAAACATGATGCGAGTTCTGCCTCCTCTCTGTCAGTGAAGTCCATTCTGAAACGCGTCCGAAAATAAACTGTAACTCAGCGAATACTTCTCACACAGACACATGAGATATGTCTTTATGAAGCTTGAATTCTCTTCTTTTAAGTGAAGTAATTGATATAAAAAACAAATGTTTTCAACTCATGTAATCCGTTTGAAAGCAAGGAGAGGTGCCGTTTTTTCTTTCTGCCTCATTATCTCTATAATGAGCTGAGGCCGCCCCGCCTCCGGCACTATTCACATGGTAAATAGTTTAGGTGATCTAGATGCTTCGCACCCGCCCCCCGATCAATGCCATAAAAACACAAAGTTTCTTCATCAGATTCACTGATAGTTCATCGCGTTTAGAGAGGATGGCTCGTTTCTCCGGTAAAGACGCCCTTCAGATGATTCTGGACAGCGAGGAAGAATTCACCTTTTCCTCAGAGGAAGATTGTAACTCAGACGACGACGAACGGCAGCATTTTCAAGAGCGAATTGATCCCGCCGAGGATACAAGTTCGGAGTAAGTTGTTTACTGTTATATAATTCCTTTTCTGATAATATAGAACTTTATATATTTTTAATTTCTGAATTTTCAGACTATATTTTCCCTAGTTTTGACACCTTACAGGAACGATTGCCTTACGATATCTTAGCTTATGACATTGATTCATGCTAAAATACTGCCTTATGCGTAATTGTTTGCGAATATCTGCTTATAGGTTATATAATGTGGTTTAGTGCAAATATATTTCAGCCTCCGGTAAAATATGTGATACTGTCTAAATACATTATATTTTTATATAAATGTTCTGGTTTTGGTTGGCCTATGACAGTATTTATCATGCTGCCTTATGCACAGATGTTTGTGAATACAGACTGTGTAAATGTTTTAGTGATGTGTCGTTCGCGAATCCGTTCATTGTGTGCTTCACTAAATGCGTGCAGTCTTTATGGCCCATCAGTACTCGCGGTGACGCGGTCTATGGCTCATAAATAGATATTTCTCCATCCTATGGCCCATCAACAGACATTGTGCGTCCATAACCATCAATTGCTCATCAGTTTACTTTGAATAATGTATAGTTGTTGCTAACATTTTGTTGTTGTTGTTATTTTAGGAATGTGTCTGCTTCACGCTCTCCTTCTCCAGCACCTCGCAGAGGGGCACGCAGGTGTCCTTCAGTTCTTAGTGCGATCGAGAATCATACTGAGTAAGTACATATACGTAATATTTTACAGATGAAATGTAGCCTAAATAATATAAAAGTAGCCTACCTTTTCTTGTGTGAAATTACAAAAAACTTTGTCTTTTTTTATCCGTGGCCATTAGAGATTGATAATCTCTAATGGTGAGTGATTTTATTTAGTTAGTGATTACTCTTTAAGACTGATTTAGTTAGTCTATGACATTAGTGATTGATAATGATAATACAGTTTATTTAATTGTGTTATCAGCATGCTCACATGTTTTTTTTTTTGTTTTTTTTTTACAGATGTGACAATGAACATGTCCAAGCACCTGTCCTGAAGAGAGCCAAGGCTAACCAGCAGGCAAGCAACAGGCAGTCCACTCTGGCATGGAAAACAGAGACTGATGTTGACATGGTTCCACAGACTGTGCGATTCTGTCCTGCACGGGAAACAGGACCACAACTGAGTTCTGTTGACTCACATTCACCCATGAGTCTATTCAAACAATTTTTTTCAGAAAGTGCTGTCTCAACTCTGTGCCACAACACAAATGCTCAGGCTGCCAAGGCAACTGCAAAGGGCTCCAAATATAAATGGACAGATGTCAGCATCAGTGATATGTACTGCTACATTGGGTTGCTGTTCTACATGGCCATGGTGAAGGTGAGCTCCATCAGGGACTACTGGCGGCAAAGCAGTGTTTTCTCTGTACCCTTTCCAGCTACAGTTATGTCCCGGGACAGATACCGCACCATTTCATGGAATGTGCACATGAGTCACCCAGATGCAGATATGGATAATGACAGAAAGAGGGGCACACGTGAACAGAACGTCTTTTTAGGGTCAAACCTCTCATGGAGAATATTCGTCATGCTTGTAAAGCCATCTATCATCCTAAAAGAAACTTAGCTGTGGATGAAAGAATGGTGGCATGCAAAGCACACACAGGTATGACGCAGTACATGAAAGCCAAGCCAACCATATGGGGTTTCAAGTTGTTTGTTCTTGCAGACTCATCGAATGGATACACTGTGGACTTTTCTGTGTACACAGGAAAGAACAACTTTCCCACAGGGCATGGACCTGTCATATGATGCTGTAACATCTCTTTTAGACCTCACATTTTTGGGTTCTGGGTACCATGTGTACATGGACAATTTTTATACAAGTCCAAAGCTCCTAAAAGACTTGTTTGCAATGAAGTTTGGTGCATGTGGGACTTACAGGGACAACAGGAAGGACTGCCCTCGGAATGCAGCTAATTCACTCTCTAAAACATCTGCCAGGGGATCCATCAGGTGGATTCGGGATGGACCTCTTGTATTTGTGAAGTGGATGGACACACGAGAGGTATCTGTCTGTTCTACCATCCATCCTGCTTATACAGGAGACACTGCGCAGAGGAGGGTGAAAACACAAGATACATGGAGGACAAAGACATTTCCATGTCCTGCACCTGTGACTGCATACAACAAACACATGGGTGGTGTTGACCTGTCTGATCAGCTGATACAGTACTACACAACACAGCACAAAACCATGAAGTGGTACAGAAAGATCTTTCTACACTTCTTGGACATTGCTTCCACCAATTCTTTCATTGTGCACAAAGAGCTACATGGTAACTTGTCCCATAAAGAGTTTATGGAGCAGCTTATAACAGAGCTCTGTGGTGTGTCACAGAAAACCGCACCAAAACGGACCAATAGTGACCATGTACCGGTTCCAGGAGCTGAGCTGACATCAGATGACAGGGATGCTGCCACAGTTGGTCGCCGCAATTGTGTGCATTGCACAGCAGTGCGTGGTAAAAGACAATTAACACCATGGAAATGCCAGGCATGCAATATTCACTTATGTCTTCAATTGAACAGGAACTGTTTTCAGGAGTGGCATAAAGATGTGTGACTGTGTTTAGATGTGTGTGCTCTGCTGACCACCTTCCACTAACCATCAGCCTTCAGAAATCATTCTGATATGATGACTATTTTTTTAAATCAATGTTGGAAACTGTTGTGCTGCTTAATATATATATTTTTATAACCTGTGATAGTTTTTTCAGGATTATTTATTTTGCTCACATTTGATTTGCTTAGAGCCTGCATAAACGGGGCATAGGCATTTACTGTGAGATACCTGCCTTTACTTTTGTTTATCGCTCACAATTGCTTTGTTTATAGCAGACTGATTATTTTTTTATTTTGCTCACATTTGATTTGCTTAGAGCAAATATAGAACATTTAGTTCCTCCACATAGAGGAATTACAATAAAACAGATTGAAAAACAAAACCTTTGAATCTCCTCTACTTCTTTTGTTCTTTTGTTCAGGCTGCCTCACTTGATGGCCCATTAGCCATAGGGGGAGTGTCTGTCACACCCCTGGTCTGAATCTCATTTATATTGATAGGACATTACCCCTCCCACGCATAAACCTCTTCTGACAAAATAACTGACTTACAAAGTTTAAATCAATGTATTGTTTTTATGTGAACGATTAGGCAGGATGATTTTCACATCATTTTGAAGAAAAAACTCTAGGCGACGACATACATTAGTCAGAAGTCTGATTGACACATATTTAGTATGTGTTTTGTGGCCTTATTTCAGAAACTTTAGTTTTTAGTTTTTTCAATAACCATGCATAAACATTATTCTCTCAAAAATACAAACATATACATGCATGTTGATCACATATTATGGTAGCCCTGTTTGTGCTATATAGAGTGAATTTACACCTTTGCCATTAACATGTTTATAAATAACTGAAAAAAGCACAAATGTCAGAGCATGTCAGAACACCTCCAGGGCCCAGAAAACCCCTCAGACCCCAGAGGGTTAAAGGGATACTCCACTTTTTTTGGAAATAGGCTCATTTTACAACTCCCCCAGAGTTAAACAGTTGAGTTTTACCGTTTTCGAATCCATTCAGCTTTGGATTCCATTCCATTTTTGAGAGAGATGCTAATGGTCTTGTCCGATTCAATGATCTATGCTAAGCTATGCTAAAAGAGGTACCGCCAGACCCGGAGATCGGCTGAATGGATTCGAAAAACTCAACTGGTTAACTCTGGGGGAGTTGTAAAATGAGCCTATTTCCAAAAAAAAGTGGAGTATCCCTTTAAGTGTGTCAGCATCATTCCATGTGACTTTGATGCATACGTTTGAATAGATTATTTTAGCTCGTGAATGTTCTTCGCAGTAGTTTGGGTTTGGTGGTGCCATGGGTGGGCTGCCCTCCCAGAGCTAAGCAAAATACTTCACATCATTCTCTATATCAAATCTAATGACATCACTGAAACATTCTGCGTCATAGTCTTCCTCTTTAGCAGCTAGTTTTGTCATCTCATCCAGTTTCTCCTGCAGTCGTCTCCTTTCATGTTTTTAAGTCCGCCTGTGACATCTGAAACGTTCTGATTCACAAACACACAGCTGGGATTCAGTCTAACCATTTTCATCCTCAGAAAGGCCCGAACAACAATTTGAAGAATTGACTGCATGTCAGCTGGGTTTTTTCCAAATATATTGATCAAGGTCAGATTACCAAGACCAACAACAAATGTGGCCAATTTATTGTCATGATGTCTTGTTGATCTTCCAGCCAGTTCTAGAGGACGAAGATCCTCAGTATCAACAACCAGAATATAGCCAAAGTTCAGCTCTGGTTTTATCTCGTCTGAGACTTTGACCAGCTGCATTAAAGCTCCTCTGGTGCACCTGCCAGCACTGACGGCAAACTGGAGTCCAAACATGACATTCAGCATGGTGGATTTCCCAGAGCTCTGAATCCCTAAAACTGACAGCACAAAGAATCTCTGGTCTCCCAGTTTCTGAATGAGTGCATCTATAACAGCAGAGATCCAGGCCAGAGGAACATGAGCAGCATCTCCATCTCCATCCATCAGCTCCAATGGAAATCCAGAGATCATCATCTCTGCTGCAAGACTTGGGAGAGATGAGAAGTTAAACTTCAGGTCTTTCTTGTTCTTCTTCACAGATGAACATGATTCATAGATCTGTCCGATCTCCCTCATGATGTGCTCCAAACCAAAGGTTGCAGCTTGAAGATCGTCAGATATTCTCTCAAGTTCTGTCTGTTCAGCTTTGAATTGTTCAGGTTTTTCATTGTTGTATTTAAGTTTTAAAATCAAGTCTTTTCATCATACTTGTGATGAAGAGCAGAAATATCTGGTGAGATATATTCATCCAGAATGATTTCAAGCCATTTAAGGAAATAGATCTTACTCTCAGCATGCAAGTGCATTTCTTTAATAAAGAACTGTATAAAAGTACTTATGTTAAATGCATGCTGCTGCTCACGTAATCGCTTTAGGTTGGCAGGTTTTTGGCTGATGTCCATTTCTGTCTCATGTGCTCGAGGTCGATGTAGTTCTTTGTTCTTTTTACACCACTGCTGCGTTTGAGATGCTGTGGGAACGCCCAGCGTAATTGTGTCGTGAAGCACGTGTATAATCAGTCCAATGGAAAGATGAGACGTCATGGGCGGGTGACGTCATCGACCAGGAAACTATAAAGCACCCATGAAACCAGACCGCGTTAGCTTCTGTGCCTTCAGCAAGCGCTCTCTGACCCCACCCTATCTCAGCCCCCACCTGCTGGATCCAGTGCCTTTGCCCAGGAAGGAGCACACTCTGCGGTTTCTCCTCCCCGGGTTGAGGCACTAATGCTGCGGCTATCCAGCATATTCTCCTCCCAGCAGAGAGTCAGGGTTTTACAGCCGTTACTTCATTGTTCTGAAAAAGGATGGGGGGTTGCGTCCTATTCTAGATCTGTTCAGAGTTCAGAAACTCAAGTTCAGGATGCTTACGCTTAAACAGATTGTGTCACAGATTCAGTCCGAAGACTGGTTTGTCACAATAGACTTGAAGGACGCTTACTTCCATGTATCTATCCATCCTAGTCACAGGAAGTTCCTGAGGTTTGCTTTCGGGGGCGAAGCATACCAGTTTCGGGTTCTTCCCTTCGGCCTAGGATTATCACCCCACACCTTTACAAAATGCGTGAATGCAGCTCTGGCTCCTCTGAGACTCCAGGGCATTCGCGTATTAAATTATATCGACGATTGGTTGATCTTAGCTCAATCCGAGCAGATGGCACTTCGGCATTGAGATGTCATTCTGTCTCATATAAAAATGTTGGGGTTGCGGCTCAATGCCAAGAAGAGTGTGCTCCTCCCAGCTCAGAGGACCACTTTTCTAGGTGTAATTTGGGATTCGACAACAATGCAGGCACGATTGTCTCCAGCACGTATTTCTGCGATTCTCACAGCCGTAAATGGGGTAAAACTAGGCCAGTCACTCACTTTGAAACAGTTTCAGAGACTGTTGGGTCTCATGGCAGCTGCGTCCAATGTAGTCACTTTTGGCCTTCTGTACATGAGACCCCTGCAGTGGTGGCTAAGGACCGAGGGGTTTTCTCCGAGGGGAAATCCGTTTCGCACGATCAAGGTCACGCGGCGATGCCTACGTGCCTTTGTCATGTGGAAGAAACCTTGGTTCCTCGCCCAAGGCCCAGCGTTGGGGGCTTCCTGTCGACGCGTAACGCTATCGATGGATGATTCACAGGATGGGGGGCGGTCATGAGTGGTTGCTCGGCGAAAGGTCTTTGGCAGGACCATCAGAGGTCGCCATGTGCTTGTCCGCACAGACAACACATCGGTGGTCTCTTATATCAACCATCAGGGGGGTCTAAAGTCATGGATACTATGCAAACTGGCTCATCAGATTCTCCTATGAGCCCAAGGGAAATTACTGTCACTCAGGGCAGTATATATTCCAGGGCATCTGAATGTGGGGGCTGATATCCTGTCGAGGCAGGAGTTGAGGCCCGGGGAATGGAGACTTCACCCCGAGGTGGTGGAGCTCCAATGGGAGAACTACGGTCTTGCTCAAGTTGACCTTTTCGCATCATCAGATTCAACGCATTGCCCTTTATGGTTCTCCCTCACTCATCCAGCTCCTCTCGGACTGGATGCGATGGTTCAGGTTTGGCCGAGGCTACACCTGTACGCATTCCCCCGATATCGATGCTCCCGGGAGTTCTGGAGAGGGTTCGCCAGGAAGGGGCTCATCTATTGTTAGTAGACCCGTACTGGCCGGCCCGAGTGTGGTTCTCGGACCTAGTGTCCCTTCTAGACGGCTCTCCCATAGAGATTCCGGTCAGGAGGGACCTACTGTCCCAAGCAGGGGACCAGTATATTTCACCCTCACCTGGAGTTGTGGAAACTGTGGGCTTGGCCTCTGAGGGGGCCCAGATCATAGAATCCGGTCTCTTGACTGAGGTCGTTGAGACCATTCTCTGATCCAGAGCTCCTTCAACGAGAAAACTATATGCATTGAAATGGAAATTATTCTCTGCCTGCTGTGGAGAACGTCATTTAAATCCTGTTAACTGCCCGGTTGGTAAAGTTCTTGATTTTTTGCAAGACCGTTTCTCTGCTGGATTATCTCCTTCCACATTAAAGGTATACATGGCGGCTATATCGGCTTACCACACCCCTCTGGGGGGTACTTCTCTTGGGAGAGATCCTCTTATTACTTGTTTTCTCCGTGGTACATTGAGGTTGAGACCTGCACTGCACTCTAGAGCAACGGCTTGGGATTTGGCCATTGTACTTGAGGGTCTGGCTTTGGCTCCCTTCGAGCCCATTGAAGAGGTTTCAGAATAGTTCCTTACTCTAAAAACTTTATTTCTTCTTGCTATGTCTTCTCTTAAGAGAATTGGAGATTTGCAAGCCCTGTCGGTTGCTCCTTCATGCCTGGAATTTGCACCTGGGATGGTGAAGGCATTTCTTCACCCTAGGCCGGGTTACATTCCTAAGGTCCCTACTAATGTTGCGGGCCCAATAGTGCTGCAGGCCTTTTGTCCTCCACCGTTTAATACCACAGATCAGGAAAAATTTAATCTGTTATGTCCCGTTAGGGCTTTGGATGCCTACGTTCACAGAGCTGCCCTGTGGCGTAAATCAGAGTAATTATTTGTCTGCTTCGGGTCACCTAAGAAAGGTTGCCCTGCATCTAAACAGGTAATGAGCTAGTGGGTAGTTGAGGCTATCTCACTTTCTTATGAAGCGGCTGGACAGCCTTCACCTTTGGCTGTTCGGGCCCATTCTACGAGAAGTATGGCTGCCTCTATGGCTTTAATTTCGGGAGTTTCCCTTCAGGACATTTGTGATGCGGCAGGCTGGTCCTCACCACATACATTTGTCAGATTTTATGACTTCGACCTCTCCACTCCTGGGGCTAGGTTGCTTGCTTCTTAGTGTGCGCAAGGACTTCACACAGAATGGGCATTTGTCATTATGGCGTAGTGGGTATGGGGTTCCCACAGTGTCTCAAACGCAGCTCGAACTTCCCTTGAAAGGGAACGTCTCATGTTACGTATGTAACCCTGGTTCCCTGAGAGGGAACAAGACGCTGCATTCGCCTGCCATACTTCCTGCATGCCCTGATCAACTTGCTTCAGGCTAGTGCGGTCTGGTTTCAGGGGTGCTTTATAGTTTCCTGGTCGATGACGTCACCCGCCTATGACGTCTCGACTTTCCATTGGACTGATTATACACGTGCTTCACGACGCAATCACGCAGGGCGTTCCCACAGCGTCTCGTTCCCTCTCAGTGAACCAGGGTTACATACGTAACATGAGACGATATATTTATCTGTAATGGCCAAAATGATCAGTTATAAATTAACAATTCTAATAATCTGCTTTTCCTGTGGAACGCAGGAGCTTGATCTTGTTTTGTAGTTTGAATTTTATAATGTTGGAGTTCGGAATTTCACCTCTACTGTATAAAACTATCAACATACAAAAAAACACACATTTTTAAAATGTTAGAATTCAAAACTTTTTGTAATTTTTCTAGATCCAAAGTTTAAGACCAAAACTGATTATAAGGTCATTACCTTGTGGCAGAAAATGTGTCTCTAGTGAATGAATTTTCTTCTTCATTTCTTCAAATTTCAGCTTTTTTTATTTTATCTGCCTCCAAAAAATGTCTCTGTGGAGATAAACCCGCCAATGTTTTCTTCTACCATATGCTCAACATTCTCCATCAATGTGGACACGTGTGGTGGGACCAAAAAAATGATGTCGTCCTCCAAAACTCTCAATGACAGACTTTGTTTCTTCATTTAGTTCTGTTGTCGTTTGATCTGAATTCTGCATTATAAGAACCATGATGTGTTTCTTGATTCTTGAGCTGAAAATCCTCTGGATCTCCTCCATTTCTGCTTTGTCTTCATCTGTAAGTGGAGCGTCAGGAATAATGAATAGGAAAATGTCACCGGGTGACGAATAGGAACTACGATGAACGGAACGAGTTCCCTTAGGCATAGAGGACAATGTCAATGCAGATGTAAATGCAGTTGAAGTGTGCGGAGCTAGACAAAAGCCTCAGGGAAAAGGTGTTGATACAGTTTCATTTGCAACCCCCATATTGCAGCCACAAGCAGTCAAAACATCTTTAGGTCCTAAAGATATTGAGAGAATTGCTGAAAGTTTGCCATCAGTGCAAAGAAATTTTTCTGAGTTTAGGAGAGAGTTGTCCAAAAAGATGCGGCTCTACGATATGTCTCTAGCTGAAGTCACTCAGCTAATATCACAGATCTTGACTGAGTCAGAATTCAATGATTTTGAAAGTGCTGTAAACAATTCTGAGTTTCAAAATGCCAGAAAAGATGAATTGAGAGATGGAGTTTTGAGAGTGTAAACGAACATTGTTGGACCGAACGTGGACTGGTCAAAGATCACTAGTTTGGTACAGAAGAAGGGTGAAACTGTTTGTGAGAACACAGAAAGATTTTGCCAGACCGCTTCAGAGTACAGTGGAATTGCAGACACTCCAGAGAAGGTGTTAGGTGATAATGGCCCTTTGGTTCGCACATGGTTTCATTGTCTTTTGCCAGAACACAGAAAGGCGTTGCCTTACTTAAACATCACATGGCGTACAAGAACCCTGCAAGACAACTTGGACAGTTTAGCTACTTGGGAAAGAGACTCTGATGTCAAAGAGAGAGTAAGAGTTGCAGCAGTTTCTTTCATGGTCAACTCAGAGAAGCAAAAGAAACGCAAATGTCCTAGAGAAGCCAGTTGTTCTTACTGTGGCAAGCACGGACATTTTGGAAAAGAATGTAGAAAAAAACAAAAATAACTTAAGACAAGTTAACAATGTTATGCAGCTTTTACTACATTTGTTTGCTACTTTGAAGCAACCCCTCCCCTCGTCATTGGACTCGTGGGTAAGCTTTTTGAGGCGTTAACCATTTGGGCTGTGATTGCTTAATATCCCCAGTAACTTACAACAAAGATGAAAGACTTATTGACTGTCACAGCCTTTGTTTGGGGGACATTCAGTATACTCACAGCCTTAAATGTTATACCACAGAAATATTCCAGTCAGACCCCCATGCTCTAGTATTATGATGTATATTAAGACTGATGTTTCACTGGAGAATGGAAATGTGCCAATTTTCTCTCACACTGTACAGTGTGCACACAACAGGGACAGAATAGGACACACAGACCAGTGCGGAGCCCATGGAAGAACCGAAGTGCAACAGGCATCGGGGATCAGCCATGTGGTGAAGATTTCCTCATAGGTTTCCCCCTCAGTAGCTTATCCCCACCTCACTGGTCCATAGGTGTCAAAACAATTAAGAAATAGGGAAAGAATGAAACAACAACAGCAGACTCTAAAAAACCATACAACCCTAGTGTTTGAAGAAATACTGCTCTGTTTTCTGTTTTCTTTCTTCCTCTGTACAGATACCACTTGATGGCTGTTCCGAGATCCATATGCAACGACCGTCTCACCTGCATATGAAGCCACAACCTCAAGAAGACAACTAGACCCACTGATGAACGAACTATCCCAAAAAAATAAATAATAATAAATACACTACGCAGAGACTTCACGGACCCTAATTGCATGTTTTGTTTCTGTGTCAGCATGCAATTACAGATGAACAACACAGATCATGCTTGTGCCTGTAACTTTTTCAAGTTACAAGAATGAACTTTTAAGTGTCTTAATTTGTATTTTGTGAGAGTTTTTAAGAACTCTCAAAGAGGGGACTGAAGGGTTACAAATTTAAGAATCTATTTCAGATATGCTTCCTTACATAACATCACAGTGAAGAATACTGATTTTAGCTTTACAGATAAGATCTCAGCAAAGTTGCAATCTCTATTGTGTTTTAAATGAGTCAGATCACTGAGATTCTCACCTTTCGGAGCCCAGACATTGAATCATTAGGTTGATTGGATTAGCTGTAGGGGAGACTTTCACCTTTGTCTTTAATGGCACTGGGATGGCCCTTGGAACCGGAGTTCCTGGCCAGTATCAGCATTTGAATATGTATGCTGATTAAATTGAGACTGCCGGTCTGGGGCGGGTTCCTTAACCTGTATACTCATTTACATGCTTTGTTTGAATTTGTCTCCACCTTCAAAAGTCCCTCCTCCTAAAATGCCTATAAGACACCATGTACATTTATATACTTTAGATTTTGTTGGACGAAACCGCAGCTGCGCTCAATAAAGAATACTTTTGTTTGAACGTGATCCCCAACGTCTCTGTTGTGGCAAATTCATAGTTCTTTTGGGTTCAGGTCTCAAAGAAGTTTCTCAGAGTTGAGGTTCCAGGTCAGAAGAATTAACTTTATTGACAAGCAACAAAGTGAGAAGCCGGCTGGCCATCCGGACATCTAAAGTTACAATGGCCAGTGTTCATGTCTTATACTTTTTATTGTCGCTAGGTGCCCAATGGGCACCCTCAAATCTGTCTCTTCCCCTCTGTCACGCCTGGTGACCTTGGCACAGTTAGACATGTCTTCTCTATTGGTCAAACCTCACATAATGGTGCTTTGTTTCATACAGTATTTTGACACTTATGCATTTCTTATGCATACTGGGTACTTTTCCATTCTCTCATCCTTTTCAGACCTATTTTTTCATGCTTGTCCTTTTCATTGCATCATACTTAGACATGAATCAAGGAAAATTATCCAACATATCCCCCCTTTGGGACTAATCCTAGTCCCACCTTCATTTCTGTCCCAGAATGTATCTACATGAAGAAGCCTCTCTCTGTTATCTATCAATCATGGCCAGTATAGACCATCCATCTCTCTTATCAATAAGCCCACTCACGAAGGTGCACCCTGGAGGAATAGTGAGACCAAACATCTCCGCCCCCACTTGACTAGAGTGGAGTAAAAGATCCCACCTTCCTTTTCTATTATCAGTCTTGAAGGGATAGATCACTTCAAACATTTGATTTTTCAGCATAATCAACATATTTCAGTGTATAGACTTAAAATTAAGATTGTTTTCAGCATAATCAACATATTTCAGTGTATAGACTTAAAATTAAGATTGTTTTCAGCATAATCAACATATTTCAGTGTATAGACTTAAAAATTAAGATTGTTTTTCAGCATAATCAACATATCTCAGTGTACAAACTTCTTGAAGTTAGGATTATCCCACGGTGCCAGAGGAACTGCACAGGCGCTTCCGGTGGCCTGGAGTGCTATCTGGGTTGCTCCATCGTTGCCAGAGGTGCCCTAGGCACTATCTGGTGTTGGAGCAGACAGCGGGTTTTTAAACCACCAGTTGAGTCTGCCCTTGCTGTTTGCAATTGGTGACCGCGCTTGTAATTAATTTCTCTTTTTACCCCGTGGAAACATCTACCAGTAGTCTAATGCATGTACTTCACTTTTGATTCATAAAAAACTTTAAAATATTAAAAGAACTCTGTTATAAGAGTAAAATGATTAGTAAGTGATAAAAAATAGTAAAAACATTCTTATCTTTTCCCTTTATATCTGGTTGCATTACCTCGTACCACGGGCAATGACCTGCTTCAAACCTTGTATCGTCCCCTCTCATTCACATATTCATATTTGTGACCGTTAATGTGATTATATGTACAAATATTCTCAGTATGATTATAAGTGTAAAAAGAAAGAAAAAACACTCAGGAAGGGGTCCTTCATAAAAATCAGAGAAACAATTAAAACCCCTCTAACTAACTCCCTTCTCTACTCATGTTCTAATGATCTGTCTAATTTTACCCCAAAAATAAAATACACAGTGTGGCTACCTCCCTCTCTATCAAAAACAGAATCAAACTGTTAGAAATCAAAAGTAACAAGGTACCCCATTCCTTACTCCTTCACCAGAACTCCTTACAGGAAGTCATCTAGCTCGTCCAGTCCTGGCCCAATTTGGTGCACTCTTGTGTTTGTGCACCCGATGTCAACTCCAGATGGTTTGACTGACACATTAATCATCTGTTTGGCGGCCACGTTGGCTAGCATGGATCTTAGAAAAGGCACAACACAGCAGAAAAGAAAACACAACACACAAAAGAAAAATGACAACATCCACAGATATTATTATTCCCACCTTAATGAACCATTCTTTCCAAGACCCAAATATAGAGTCAAACCAGTATCCAACGTGTCTGTCTCTCCTCGCATTTTCAGCAACTTCTTGTCTCAGATCCTTCAGCTTCTTCATGGCCCTAGTAAAAGCTCAATCAGAGGCTGTATTATTTGGAATAAAGGTGCAACAGTCAATTCCAAACATCACACATACCCCTCCTTTTTCTGCCAGTAGCCAATTCAGAGCTTGTCTGTTTTGCCATGTCATTTTGCTGGTGTATTTTAGCTGATGGCCTAAGGCATCCATTGCTTGATCTTAGTCTTAATTGTTCTGTTGATTGTCAGAGCTAATCTGAGATGGTATGCCAAATCTTGGGATGACTTCTTTGGTTAAAATTTTTATCAGTTTCTGCTCCTTGGTCTGATGAGGGTTCTGCTTCGACCCATATGCTAAATCTATGAAAACTGTGTCTGTATCTTTTTCCTCTTACTGATTTTATCATGTCCACATAATCCATCACTAGATGTTTGAAGGGTCCTTCTGGAACTGGGATAGAGCCTTTTGGAGTTGCTGTTCCTTTTCTGACATTATTTTGTGAATCTTTGTCTTTTTTATTTTTCTAATTTTATTTTTCTAATAATCTCCCCCCTTGCGCAATGGTCAAAACCATGCACATCTAAGAATTAAAATAGTAAAAAGGGTTGCTAGTGTAATTATTTGTCTTTTAATACCTCATTTGTCCAATAGTCTGAAGTTGAGGGTTTTGCTTATGCCTTCTTGACTAATGATATAGACTTAATTTTATATTCAATTATCTATTCTAAATTTCAAGGTGCGCATTGTAAATTGGTAACACAACTCTGATGACAAAAGCTACTGAATGTAGGCAATGTGGCATTCCCTATGTGACAGTGTCTAAATGTTTTTAATAACACAGTTGGTCGATATCAGTTGCCATTTGATTGTGTTAAACACTGCTGTTATAAACCCCAAATTTTTCAATATCTAATAGATACAAATTTCTAGTAGGTCTGGACATGCTGTCGTTTGAAATAACCATTATCAATTTCTCTTATCTGATTTGTCATTCATCTGTTAATTTAATTTCTCTTCAAAATATTTTCTTCTTTTGCTTATGAGATGCTCTTTTAAATGACTGGAGATTTTAGCATAATCTCGAATTCATGACCAACAATATTAACATCGTGCAATCCCTGGTAATGACAGCATTTGTGATATCACGTGTTTGTAATTTGTGTAACTATTTTTATTTCTAAACCTAAAAAAAAATTAACTATTGACCAAGATGGAGTGACCACCACCATAGCTTTATCATCCATATTTTTTGTTGTTGAACATATTATGTCCTCTTTTTTTCCTGATAGAGAGCTCAGTATCACTCAAGTTTATATCAGCTCTGTCTTGAAAGCAGAGCCCAAAAAGCCAACCCTGTATCACATGAAATACGTTCTGAGGAAACTATTTTGCAAATCGCAATTACGTTACATGCCAACATATAAGCAGTGCTATTACGTTGGTCCTTAACCTAATATAAGCAGTGCTATTACGTTGGTCCTTAACCTAATATAGCCAATCTATTGCAGTGCTATTACGTTTGTCCTGAACATAATACATCCAAAGCAGGTTTCTTTTCACACGTATAGCAGCTCATTTTGTTTTAATTATTTACTCCCTTTTTTCTCATTGGGCTACAAAATATTATCTATGCCAGGGCGAGTCAAATGGCGGCACCCAGATAATTTTTATCTGGCCCTCCAACTGGTTTTTGATGTTTAAAACCCCTCGCAATCTGATATCAAAGTCCCCGCAAAGGTTTAGCGCGTTCAGCGGTGAGTTTAACAACGCACGTGATCATTCAGCGGTGAGTTTAACAACGCACGGCAGTTCGTGATATGGTCACGTAATTTAATCTATTGATTCGTGCCACGGACACGTTTATTTCGTTATTTTCGTAATACCAGCACGTTTTTTAAACTATTGTATTTTCAATGGGAAGCGTCTTTCGTGATAACAGCACGATTCTTTCTGCCTGTCGGCTGCAGCAGAGAAGCTGTTTAATCAACATTTATTCACGAGATCTTATGTATTTTTATGTATTTTTTTATGTTATTATTTCGGTCTTATTGCCAGGGAAGCTGGATTGCTTTGCTGTTTATTGATATTTTTAAAATTATATTTTATCAATAGGAAATCGCGCTGAAGAAGTCTCGTTCCGAACACATCGCGATATTTGGCATCAGTTCACGTGTGTCAGATGTTGGTAAGTAATTACCTAAATACGCTGTCCTAATAATGTGTGATATCATGTCTTTTCTGTTTGTCGATATTAATCTGCCATTATATCTGCCATCTCCACGGAGACTTTGCGTTTCATTGCTTTCTAATTCAAAACAGGGTGATTAACACTGCCTGTCACGTGACGTGCTATAGGCTTAGATATTCATATCAGATTAAAAATAGTACAATTAGTTCCAAAGTTGTATTTGTAGTAGAAGCACAGTAAAAACAACACTTACCATGCTTTTACCACAGTAACATTAGTTTTACTGTGATAAGTGTAGTAAAAAGACAGTTATCACAAAACTTACCATGCTTTTACCACACTATTTGTAGTTTTAATGTGGTACTTATTGTAAATGCACAGTAATCACAACACTTACCATGCTTTTACCACAGTAACCATAGTTTTACTGTGATAGGTGTGGTAAAAGGACAGTAACCACAAAACTTACCATGCTTTAAACCTCAGTAACCTTAGTTTTACTGTGATTGGTTTAGTAAGGACAGTAATCACAAAACTTACCATGCTTTTACCTCAGTATTGATAGTTTTAAAGTGATATTTGTTGTAAATGCATATTAACCACAACACTTGCCCTGCTTGTAAGGCTTTATAATGTAACATCCAATATTTGTAAGGTAAATCAGTACTTTTCCCTTTAAATAATCCTATATATTATACATAATGATATTTTCTTTTCTCTTTTTTCAGCTGAAAAGACCAAAAGGGCCTTTCGGACTCAGTCGTTCCATTATTGTTTGAGGAGAAGTAAACGGAGGAGACGGACAGCTGCAAAGGCAAATATTCGCAATGGTATGTATGTGTTGGTTTTAACCCTAAATCAAACATTTTATCAAGCATTTGTTGTTTCTTAAAACTTTTCTAACAAAACCCATAGCCCAATCAGTACAAACATAGTCTGAAAGTCTTAATAATTCACAAGATTTAACAAGTTGTCAAATTCGTACGATACTCGTACATATTTGTATACTCGTACACAATCCTGCAGCTTTTACTCCTAGTGCTGTCATTGGCTACTGCCTCAATTCCTGTACATATTTATCGCGATATTTGTAAATCAGTTGCGCCACTTCTTGGAAAGTTGTCGGATGTCACACACACTGTCAGAAAGTTTATATTAATTGCAAATTGGACCCTGTGTGTTTATGTTCCAGTAATACATGATGTCTCTCCACACCTCATAACCTACCTCTGTTTGCAAGAGTGGAAAAGCTTATCTGACTTGTCACATGACATAAGATACTCGATTATTTTGTCATAATCAGAGCAGTTACACTGCTGATAACTGTCCCGTTTGCATGTAAATCTTTTTCATGATTATTGCTTGCTATTAAAGACATACTTTTATTCATAGAAATGCCCACATATCAGTGAACTTATTACATAAAAATGCTTTTAACATTTAATTATGCAACACTCTTTACAGAAAACATATCCTACAGTTATAAACTCACAACGTCATCATCAAGTCCTGTGCTGGGCACATTGGGCAACAACTGTCCTCCAACGTATTCGATCCGTGGCCAGGTTCTTCACATCTTCCCATGGGACACTGACATTCTTCAGGTCTTCGTGAAACATCTGTCTCCATGTCTTCCTTGGTCTTCCCTGTCTCCTGCATCCTCCTGGCGGTGTCCACTTCATCACTGTGTTTGGGTGTTGTTGTTTGGGCATGCGTAGGATGTGTCCAGCGAGGTGCACCCTTTGCTCTGTCTCAGTTTCTGAGAGTCCTCATGTGAAGTCCCATTCCTCCTCAGGATCTCTTTGATATATGCAGAACCAATATTGAAAATAGTGATTTATCTTTTTCCATATTTTTAAAGCATTTTGTTTTCTCTTTTCAGCTTCATAAACTGTACTTGATTTCTGCCTAATGCCTTTATCAAAAAAGTGTCAGTGTTCATCAGGTGTTTTGCTAAAGGACATATTCATTGCATAGTTACAATAAAAGTGACCAATAATCACAAGGATATAGAATGAAAGTTGAGAATGTAAAATGTTGTGCTTATGTTTTTGCCTATTTGTTCTTTAAAGCGAAGAAACAAATGTATGTTCACATAACAAACTTGAATCTCATCTCTTGGTTTGTAAATATATAACTTCATCATAGCAATTTTTTAATGTTAATGTATGTGTCACTATAATAGATTGCTCCTGTATCTGGATATTTTTAATAAACTGATTTTTATACTGTTGTGCAGTAGTTTTGGCAGTACATTTGTCTTTAAACAGTTTGACATTAAATATTGGAATAAGCTTTCAAAATGGTGTCCATTCATTGTGCTTTTGTTACATTTATTTGAATATTATTGATATACCTTTAATATACTATACATACACTGTAAATGTTAGAAGCACTTTAGTACATGTAATTATCTTTAATTAAAATACTGCAAACCTACCCCTGCTGTAGGCCATTGCTTAGAAAAAAGTTTCTCTTTCAAATGTATTTATGCATCAGTCTAATCAAATAAGCAAATTTGTGTCATTGATCATGTGACCTCGTTTTTGGATGGTAACCACACAAAGGAGTCTTTTGTTTTTAAATATGAGTTTTATAATTTAATTAGAAGGAATGCATGTTTAACAGCCTAAATATAAAATATTTAAGGTATCTATCCCCGCAGCCAGAACCAGAAGAGATCTGTCATCGTTTACCATAAATGGGCATGTAAGTGTAACGCATCTGTTCAGCTGGGTTGTTATTGGCTGTGACTTTATCGCAGAACTCGCTGTGATTAAACAATCGTTTAACCCATATAAAACGGCGCTTCATGTTACAAAGTATGTTTTGGTGTTATTATTACGTTAGTTATACATTAAGCTAACTATAAAGTGTCTCTATGTTGTGAGAAATTACTCCTTTACCGAGATCCTAACCCTAACCCTAAGCATGTCTGCACATTTCAATGAACTACAGCACAATGCTGCTCCACTGATAGAATGACAGAGATATGTGGGTAATGTAGTTTAAAACGTTTAGTAATAAAACAATAAATGTTAAATAAATAATATATTTAATGGACAACTGGATATCTAAATTTGTTCATTGTGCAAACCTTTATGACATATATGAGGGACAGGCTGAAATTTGATATTTTACTGTGAGCACTTTAAAAATAACCTTTATGCCAGCTTTCCATATATGTCTGAAACCTGTGGCCAACATTATTTATTAAACATAGTATAAGCAGTTGTCCAGCCAATTTTCTCTTTGATACACTAACCAGACTTTGAGTTACAGCCATTTGAAATGTGCATTTGTTTGCTCTTCTGGGGGCCATTGCTGGGCCCTGGGGGTGGAAGGACAGTATAATCTACACAGATCTACACATACTATTACTATTACACAAGGATAATGCACCATTCAGTAAAACAACAAAAAAAACAGTGCCAACATTTCCTTTTCACCCCCTCTGATTGCTGCTTATATTCCTGACATCAGTGATATATAGAGTATACTATATAGAGTATACTAGAATGATCAACATGGATCATCTTCAATTAAGCTTTAGGTATTTATAGCAAGATAGCCCACTGCAGCCTCTTGCTATTCACATAGCTTCCTTTTATTTCACTGGAAACTGGCATACATGCAAGTATGTGCAACTTTTGTTGCATTGTTGTCCCAAATATCATTAACCAGATCTAAATTTTTATGTCCCAAGTAAAAGAATCATGGTAATTAATTATATTTAGTTATTTATAAGTTATTAATTATATGTAGTTATTTTTAAAGAAACAAGAAATTAAAATTTCTCAAAAGAAAATTTCTATTTACTGTACCAAACACCACTTTCAATACACAATAGTCACCATACTTTATTAAACAACACTTTATTGGAGAACAAAGCATAAAGTTGATAAAGTAGCATAAAGACAAATGAGATTCAAGATAAATAAAAATGTGTCTTCAAAAACACGTTAACATCATATGAATCCATTCACAGCTGCTGAAGCCACAAAACGAGTGCCAGATAATCATATTCAGTCACATATGATACAGAAAACAGATTTGATATTGTGTTGGAAAATAATGATTCATTATCACAGCTAAACTGGTTTCTTGCTCTTCCCTGTACGTCTCGATCGTGTTAGTGTTCTTCTTCCTCGTCTTAACAGTTTGTTCAGTTGAAGAACAGAAGATGTGATCACTGATGTGGAGTAGCTTTTTCTCAACCAGAGGAAGAAGTCTCAACATCCCATTGTCAGGCGTTCTCCAGTCCTGGTCTGAAAGGAAAACAAAAGACAGAAACCATTCAAATAAAGTTGTTTAATGGACAGTCGGGTCAGCTTATGTTCTGCGTTATTTAAAGCAGTGATGGTTTACTCTGGCCCTCAGCGTCCACTGTCCTGCACATTTAGCTCCGACCTCAAACCCTCCTGCCTATTGTCTAGAAGTAAACCTGAAGACTTTGGTTAAAATTTTCAGATGTGCTCGATTAAGGTTGGAGGTTAACTCTTAACTAACCTCAAAAAGTAGAATGCAAAGGGCCAGAGTTGCCTGTTCCTTACATAAATTTACAAAGCAGCAGTCAGTACGTTATATAATATACACACATTGAAGTATTATATATATATATATATATATATATATATATATAATATTGCAGCACAAAATAAGCTAAGTACTGAACAAAAACAGTTTTACCCATATCAACAGCAACATATTTTAAAAGATTTTTAAGAAAGGCATGGTCTCTTTTGAGCCTTTGCCAGTGATGATTGATTTCTTTCCAGACAACATACTCTTCTGTCAATTGTTTCAAGAGCTTCACTTGGTCAAAAGCCAAGTGATAACCTGTACAATGTAAAATTGTCAACATCAAATTATGTACTACATATTACAGCATTGTTTCAATACAAGACATACCAATGGACTCGCGCACTTTTCTGTCTTCTTTGGGCATCAGATGTTCCTTCCTCACCCGAAACAAAGGACTTATTCGATTAGCTTGTGTTGATGGACTGGTCTTCCTTCTCTGCTGTAAAACAAGATAGTCTCGACTTACTCTATGTGCAATTACTATTGTTCTTGAAACACAAATTAAGACAGTTATAAATAAGTTAATTTACCATATGATTCAGGAGAGAACATTTGATGAGTAAAAACTGATTGCAATATTCTAGAAACTTCACCTGTGAAGGGCTGATCACGGCAAGATTCGCTGCGACTCACTAGTAGCTCTTGTAATGGTTGGCTCTTAAAAGAGCTGTTGAGTTTGATATTGGTAGAGCTTTAAAAAAAAGGACTAAGTAATCCTGCAAAACAGAAAGGAAGGTAATTTTAATACATTACTTGCAAATAGTCAGTTTATAACTGTAGGATATGTTTTCTGTAAAGAGTGTTGCATAATTAATTGTTAAAAGCATTTTTATGTAATAAGTTCACTGATATGTGGGCATTTCTATGAATAAAAGTATGTCTTTAATAGCAAGCAATAATCATGAAAAAGATTTACATGCAAACGGGACAGTTATCAGCAGTGTAACTGCTCTGATTATGACAAAATAATCGAGTATCTTATGTCATGTGACAAGTCAGATAAGCTTTTCCACTCTTGCAAACAGAGGTAGGTTATGAGGTGTGGAGAGACATCATGTATTACTGGAACATAAACACACAGGGTCCAATTTGCAATTAATATAAACTTTCTGACAGTGTGTGTGACATCCGACAACTTTCCAAGAAGTGGCGCAACTGATTTACAAATATCGCGATAAATATGTACAGGAATTGAGGCAGTAGCCAATGACAGCACTAGGAGTAAAAGCTGCAGGATTGTGTACGAGTATACAAATATGTACGAGTATCGTACGAATTTGACAACTTGTTAAATCTTGTGAATTATTAAGACTTTCAGACTATGTTTGTACTGATTGGGCTATGGGTTTTGTGAGAAAAGTTTTAAGAAACAACAAATGCTTGATAAAATGTTTGATTTAGGGTTAAAACCAACACATACATACCATTGCGAATATTTGCCTTTGCAGCTGTCCGTCTCCTCCGTTTACTTCTCCTCCAACAATAATGGAACGACTGAGTCCGAAAGGCCCTTTTGGTCTTTTCAGCTGAAAAAAGAGAAAAGAAAATATCATTATGTATAATATATAGGATTATTTAAAGTCCGCGTGAACCGGAAGTTGCAAACGACTTTTCTCCAGTGCTGTGACGTATTTCCCAGTGAAAAGGAATATTGAACAGAGGGCAGGGTTTTACTCTAGTGCTCCTCCTCTCCATCTCTCGCTCATTACAGACTAACGATTTGAGGGGAGTGGTTAAGCGTTTCTCAACCCAAGCCGTCAAGCATACGTCATCAGGGAAGGTCCTCCAATGCAGAGAGGAGGGGCATTTTCAGATTTTGATTAAAGATTACGAAGCCAAAACATTTTTTTCCGTGTTTTAACTTGCACGGATTAATTGTTCACCACAAGACTAGTAATATGCGCTAACAAAGTAAATAGGGTCCATTTTGATTTCAGTTGGACTTTAAAGGGAAAAGTACTGATTTACCTTACAAATATTGGATGTTACATTATAAAGCCTTACAAGCAGGGCAAGTGTTGTGGTTAATATGCATTTACAACAAATATCACTTTAAAACTATCAATACTGAGGTAAAAGCATGGTAAGTTTTGTGATTACTGTCCTTACTAAACCAATCACAGTAAAACTAAGGTTACTGAGGTTTAAAGCATGGTAAGTTTTGTGGTTACTGTCCTTTTACCACACCTATCACAGTAAAACTATGGTTACTGTGGTAAAAGCATGGTAAGTGTTGTGGTTACTGTGCATTTACAATAAGTACCACATTAAAACTACAAATAGTGTGGTAAAAGCATGGTAAGTTTTGTGATTACTGTCCTTTTACCACACCTATCACAGTAAAACTATGGTTACTGTGGTAAAAGCATGGTAAGTGTTGTGGTTACTGTGCATTTACAATAAGTACCACATTAAAACTACAAATAGTGTGGTAAAAGCATGGTAAGTTTTGTGATTACTGTCTTTTTACTACACTTATCACAGTAAAACTAATGTTACTGTGGTAAAAGCATGGTAAGTGTTGTTTTTACTGTGCTTCTACTACAAATACAACTTTGGAACTAATTGTACTATTTTTAATCTGATATGAATATCTAAGCCTATAGCACGTCACGTGACAGGCAGTGTTAATCACCCTGTTTTGAATTAGAAAGCAATGAAACGCAAAGTCTCCGTGGAGATGGCAGATATAATGGCAGATTAATATCGACAAACAGAAAAGACATGATATCACACATTATGGTGCGTTCAAGTCCTCCTGGGAATTTCGTACGTACGAGGTGGGAAGTCGTGTTGACGACGTGAGGTGCGTTCAAGTCAGTTTCGTCGGAGCAAGATGGTGGTGTACCTTCTTTTAATGAATAACACGAAAATATAGCAAGTTTTGTTAACTCTGCTTATAGAAAATAAAGAACAAAGATTGCGCATCGGGTGTGTTTTTCTTTTTATGTTTTTAATTAACTTATGAGGCCAATGTAAATTAACTGAATTATTATATAATTAGTATATTTGTTATATTACAAGTAGGCTATGTCATATTTTGTGCAGATAGCTTACTTTGTTATAAATGAAAAAGCCTTACAATGTCACTGCTAAACCTGTAAGTGATATATTTTACTATCACTTTGCTCAACTACAGACGTTGCATTCATTGATTCCGCCATGTTTCTCACTGACACGCCCCCAACTCGTACAGATCGGGGCTTAAAGAAAATCCCGAGCTCCCCACTGGTATTTACGACATTGTGGTGGCGTTCATGTGCATTCAACTCGTAAATACGATCTATACGAGATGACTTGAACGCACCATTATTAGGACAGCGTATTTAGGTATTTACTTACCAACATCTGACACACGTGAACTGATGCCAAATATCGCGATGTGTTCGGAAATAGCGCGATTTCCTACTGATAAAATATAATTTAAAAAATATCAATAAACAGCAAAGCAATCCAGCTTCCCTGGCAATAAGACCGAAATAATAACATTAAAAAAAATACATAAAAACACATAAGATCTCGTGAAAAAAATGTTGATTAAACAGCTTCTCTGCTGCAGCCGACAGGCAGAAAGAATCGTGCTGTTATCACGAAAGACGCTTCCCATTGAAAATACAATAGTTTAAAAAAACGTGCTGGTATTACGAAAATAGCGAAATAAACGTGTCCGTGGCACGAATCAATAGATTAAATTACGTGACCATATCACGAACTGCCGTGCGTTGTTAAACTCACCGCTGAATGATCACGTGCGTTGTTAAACTCACCGCTGAACGCGCTAAACCTTTGCGGGGACTTTGATATCAGATTGCGAGGGGTTTTAAACATCAAAAACCAGTTGGAGGGCCAGATAAAAATTATCTGGGTGCCGCCATTTGACTCGCCCTGGCATAGATAATATTTTGTAGCCCAATGAGAAAAAAGGGAGTAAATAATTAAAACAAAATGAGCTGCTACGTGTGAAAAGAAACCTGCTTTGGATGTATTATGTTCAGGACAAACGTAATAGCACTGCAATAGATTGGCTATATTAGGTTAAGGACCAACGTAATAGCACTGCTTATATGTTGGCATGTAACGTAATTGCGATTTGCAAAATAGTTTCCTCAGAACGTATTTCATGTGATACAGGGTTGCAAAAAGCTCTCTGTTCAATGGACAACATCATCAATTATCTAATTATGCATTTACCCCTAGTTGGTTAATGCAGTAGTCCCTCACTATGCTAAGTCCAGCGTCAGTTGTAGTTAATTATTGAGTCATGCAAACACTTCACCTCCCATTTTTTTAATGCTTACAGCTGGACTAATGTCTATTGAAAGAAAGCAAATAGAGAGTGTCAGCTTCACAGAATGGACCAGTGAATAATCAAAATACAATTAATATGGCCAATCAATGAAATTTGAAGCGGTCTCTGTAGTGATCATTGAAAATGCATCACCTGCACACTTAACAAAGGATGAAGTCTTTCAGCTTGGACCAGCGATCAGTTGAACTGGTTGAGCTGCTGTCTGAGTGTTTCCCTCCTCATCCGATGCATTTGATCTGTCAGTCTTTGTTGGCATTCAAGGGTCTGGTGTCATGTTGGGACATAGTGGTTTGACTCTGGATGTTGTTGTCTCTCTGCCTCTCCTCAGTCTGGCTTTTGGCCAAGCCACGGAGGAGGCGACTTTGCATGATGGCAGGATGTTTTTCTTGGTTATTTCTGCATCAACAACACAGTCTTTGTCCATACCAGCCCCTCAGAAGTTTCAGCTTCCTCTTTCAGAGGGGATGAAGGCCCACCAACCAAACGCCTCTTCTTTTCTCTGCAGCCGTGTCCTTATGTTTCTCGCTCTCACTTGTTGCACAGTCCAGTTGCTATTGTTATTTATGTTGAGGCAGCCGTCCCAAAAGCTGTCTGGTGTCATTTTGAAATTGAACACAGAGATCCGCATGAATCAAATTCATCCGTTATAACTTCTGCAACCATCTCTTTCAAATGTCCCTGAATTTCAGAAGTCTCATCTGGTTGATAACAGCAGTTTCCCCATGCGATTTTAATAAAGCAAGTTCTTCTTTGCAGAAAAGAGCAAGCATTTTTCTTCTTTGCAGAATGCAGAAAATAGCAGTCTTTCAGTCTGTCTGAGTTGCCTTATTTTCAGTCACATAGTATTTTTATCACTCGTTATTTCGATCCCTACTCTCTCAAGCATTTTAGGATTAAATCAATGAGTCTCATTACTGTGAAATGATGTTTTATTAACAAGGTTCGGGATGAGCACGTTCAGATAATTAACACAAGTGGAGAGCACTTAGCAATCAATGGTAAGAGGTGTATATATACTCAGCAGTCTCACCTCATTCCATTGACAGTTTTGCAGCATCCCTCCACCACCCCTTCTCCACACTTCTAGTACTAAACACTTACATACGGGGGGAGTAATCTGGGTTCGGGCCGAACTCCGAGCTCGGAGCCCTCCCTCCGGACAGCACGCCAAATACGCATTAAACCTTACCTCTTCAAATTATATGTAAGTGTGAACTCGTGAAATGTGTATAATACAGTATGGCTGTTAAAAATGTCTGTTTCGTTTGGTCACCCAATCCTGCTCATTCAACACAATGCACAAGTTATTTTAAGTAACGCAATCCAAAGATCTCAATTTCTGCAATGGCTCAAATTTAAAACTGTCTCCCAGGGACAACAAGATGCAAACATCATAGGCTTCGTCTTTATATAACAGGTCAGTCATACCCACATCTAGCATGTCTCTCGATATATAAATATTTTATCTCTAAATGTCAGATATTTCTATAAACCTTTTTTGTCATTTAGTTGATTTTCCTCTGGGAACTAAACAAACCACTTATACTAAGGATAAAACTCAGTGTTTTTGACGGCCACCAGTTTGCGCAATCCTCCATATCAATCCCTGTTAGGCCTGCTTATTAATTTAATTCCCCCATAGACCGGTCAACTAACATTTAAGCAATTTTTATATTTTCTTTCAGGGTAATTTCTTATTAATTATTTTTATTGGTGTTTTCTTGGTATTTTTTAAATTAGTCTACTTTTAATTTTGACTGGATTAGCAGATTTCACCAATCTTACTTGATCTCTTAGTAAACTGTTTTGAATACCTTTTTATTTATTTATTTTTTACGAATGATTCATGCTGCGTTCCAAACCGCATACTTCCCTACTATTTAGTATGGGAAAAAGAGTAGGCGAGCGAAAAAGTATGTACGAATCCAAAAGAGTAGGCGAGAATAACCTGGGTGACGTACGAATTATCGCGAGATTCGGACTTAAGTGCGTTCCAATATGCCTACTTTCCTATAGTAGGCGAAAACAGTACGTGAAGGAAGCAGTACGTTCGAAACATCAGTATTCATAAAAGAGTAGGCGAGAAGTTCCCGGATGGCTTACTTCTTCCGGCCAGATTTTCGAGTGCTCATCCGATGGATACTCTTCTATCCCAGGAGGCCACGCGAGAGGATACGTCATTATCAAACAGCGCAGAGATCGGCGACGCGGGTGCTTTCAAATGTGAGTAAACACAGTTCCTTTTGTTAAAATTGCATGTGTTGAACTACTGTAGAGTAAACTGTTGAATTGTTGAAGGTGTAAAGACGTTACACAGTGTAGTATAGTTGTGATTTTGCTGTAAAAACACGTTTTATTGTATACAACGTTAGCTAACAGGGGAGCTCCAGTAAAGACACGTAAGTTACGTCTCTAAAGTGGATTTACATAAACAAACCATACATCAAAGACGCTTATTTTAAATGTCTATTTACATCTGACAGGAAAATCTTGAAATATCACAACATGAAATAGACATCTGAGTGAAATGTGTGCTATTATGTAGAACAAATCTATAAAGTAACTAACGTTAAACATAAGTTATCTATTTTATTTGTCCATTAGTAGTTGATAAATTGAGGAACATTTATGTTGGATAAAAAGTTAAAACAACCTCAACATGTAAATGTAGTGTTGAGTTCATAAATCACAGAGGTAACGTGAATCTTGTCTGGATGTTACAGGGTCAGATGAACAGATGTGTGTTTATCTGGTGGAGAGTTGCTCATGAAGGCTTTGAGTGAGTATACTACAGAAATGAATAACAACAACTATTTAAATCTTAAGTTGTAGTTTATTTTATTGTAATTTCAAACAGAGCTATTACAGCACTTTTCTGATTCTTGATTTCTGTGCATTTGCTGCACAGCTTTTGTGGTGGAGCAGGACCTGCAAGGGAAGATGATGGCGGCATTTGTGGAAAAAAAGCGTTTTTGTCTTCTAAATAATACTGAAATCAAATGACATTGTGTGGTTAAAATTACTGCTTTTGTGTTATGTTTGTGCATTTTGTAGGATCTGAAATGTCAGCGGGCTGGTGTGAGCACTGAGGATGAAGAGCACAGAGCTGAATCCTGGAGATGGTCCCTCCATCACTCCACTTGCCTCAGATTGTGAAGCACAACACATCACGCAACAACCTCCGGCACGAGGGAACGGCTCACCTCTGGCGGTCAGCTGATTCATCAGAATAAAGCCGCAGAATGGGAACCGCTGTGTTGAGATGGCAGAAGGATGTGGGGTTCAGTGCCTGTAGTCTACATACATACATGATTGTAGTTTGAATAAAGCTTGTTTCATGTGTTGACTTATGCATTTGTTTATTGTGTGATGGTGACTTTCATTCATTCTTTTACTAATTTATTAATATTTCTCATTGTTGTCAGTAAATAAAATATAATTATTTAATTAATGTTTGATTTAATTGTTTGAAAGAAGATGTAGATATGTTCATTATATACACATCTAGAGTGTATTCAATCATGCATAGTTCTGTCATATGACATACATTACAATTTGTTTGTTTTATTGAATTATATAATTTTCAGTAAAAAGTCATATAATTAAGTATTGGTCAGCATTTATCGTTGTTGTTATTGTATGTTTTGGGGTGGGATAGCAATGCAATTCATTCTGAGGTAATATTTTCGAGTATAAAATCAACAGTTTTCCTCCAAAGGCGAATCTTCGCACAGCTGCCCTTTGTGCAGACATTACAAACGCTGAGGAAATCCGTTCTAGGTAGGGCTGTCGAGTTACTGATGTTATGAGATCTGTAAAAAATCTCATTATGTATGCAAACCCATAATATATATATATATATATTATGGGTTTGCATACATAATATGATATTTTTTACACAGGAAAAAAAGAACCTACAAGGTTGAATATCTTAATATATATTTTCTTAAATAATTCATTATAATACATTTAAAAATATATATATTTTTTGTTATTTATAGGCCTAGGGATGAAACGACAGTTAAATTCAACAAGAAAAAGAGGAAAAAATAAAGCAGTTAGCCACTTTCGCTTGTGGATGAAAACGTTTGGATAACAAATTAACAACATATTCAAGAGATGACAATTTTGGGATTTCGTAATAAAAATAAATAATATCGTTAAGGATAAAACGGTGGGTCACATTAGTAGGGTTACATATAAGAACTTAAATCAACCCTAAATGTATTCACAAAATAAATGGGCAGCAGTTTCTTCAAAAAGACCACAAAATGAGCAAGTTTAATCAATATCAAGATATTTACAGATAGATTAATTAAACGTGTCGCTCAAATCTTTTAAGTTGTTGCGCTTGTGATAACGCGTCGTAGGTCACATGATAACGTCAACATGGCAGATGTCCGGTTCGCATTCATACTCAACGAGATCTTGCTATAAAGTACCTACTCTTTTAGCGCTCGTTGAGTAAGTACTTATTGAAATTAAGTACCTACTCATTGAGTATGCGATTTGGAACGCAGCCTCAGTGTTTCTGCACATAGCCACATCTAATGTTCCCTCAGCTGGTCATTTTGTTTTTAGGCTTCTTTCTCCATTTTTGGAGGGTTGTCCTATAGTATCTCTGCAAAATTAATATTTTGATCTTGGTATCTCTACAGGTGTTGATGCCATTATAATCTTAATTATTATCAGTGTGTTTCACTCCTTTTTAGTATACCTTACTAACCCCAGCTTGCATCTATTCTTAACTAGTTTTCAGCAAGATCGTCAGACATTTATTAAGATATCTGATTAGTCTTTCTCAGGCATTTTAAAAATGCAGTTCCTCTATTACAGGTCCACTGGTGGGGATGACAGTTAAAAATAAAATCTCTCAAAATGTTGTTCAAAGTGTATTTTGGAAATGGTTGCTCACTCTCTGGTTTATAAGCTAGACAGAACTAGGAAAGGTGAACTCTTTATCTCTGTCTCCCTCCTTTCCTTTCCTTCCTCACACACACACACATACACACACGCAGTCTCACTTTCTTCTTGCAGCCCCTCCTCTCTCTGTCAGAGGCAGCCCCTCCTTTCTGCCTCTCTTTCTCATATCACAGTCACCATTTACTTTTGCTATATGAGAGTGAGAGAAACATATGTTCTTTCATAATTCTAGTTTCTCTTTATGAATGAATATCGTTCTTTTTCAAACAGTCCTAATCTGTGCATTTTACGCGTGCGCGCACGCACACACTTTTTCTTGTAACAATGAAGAGGCAAAGCCGAATTATTTCTAATTAATTATTATTATTATTTTTGTTTAAGTTTTGTCTCCCTGTTTCCTCTCCTGCCCCTCCTATTTGTCCATCGTTGCAACATTCTCAGTTGTTACTGACTGCTCTTTTTTTGACAACTGACTGCACTTCTGTCTTTTTCATGAATTTTACCAACATATGACTGGTATGGTCGGTGTTGCTCCTCAAAACTACCACTACCACGAGTTTTTCCAGTGTCCAATTATCTATCTGTTTCTCCTCCCTGTCTGACTTTAACAATTGTGTCACTTTCCCACTTTTCTGGCCTTGAGCTCACTACCATATACATGTTCCTCAAAATCATGGCTCCTCCCAAACCCTGAGGCCAAGTGTACCAGGCATTTCTTTTCAGGTATGGGATGTACAATGGATTTAGCTTTATTTCTGATTTTGTCAGCAAGGAATCCAAAAGGGTAGTTCTGGGAAGGTCAAATCTGTTCAAGTGTGGTCTCTGAGCTTCAAGAGTTATCTGTTTTTTTATCACATCACGTCAATCCCCTAAGAGCCACTCTCGTTCAACCTGGTTCAAGTTTGTTATTCTTGTCAATTTTTTCAAAAGCTCATCCTTCCCTTGGTCTGTTAACTCCTGTCTCTGCCCTTCATTATCTATTCTAACCAGAAGTGATTCTTAATACCTTTGGTTAGTTTTAATGCCTCTTGAAAATCATTCTTCTTTCCGCAATCTAGCCTCATAATTATCTCTCACTCTAGACCACATGTGTACTTTTCTTCAGGTGTCAAAAGGTGAAAAAACTGTCACTTTTCTCTCTCCTTATTTCTTTATCTCAATACAAACGCTTTCAGTCTGCTATAATGTAGGCCTACACTCATACATACAGCCACGCACAGAGCCACTCACACACACGCAGTGTCGCTCTGAAACACACACACTCAGCGTCACACACACACACAGAGCTGCTCTTACACGCAAAACCGCTCTCACACCCACTTCAAAGCCACACACACACACACACACACACACACACACACACACAGAGACAGAGCTGCACACACACACACACACACACACACACTTATTTAATATTTTCCTATTTTTCTTGTAACAAATGAAAAGACAAAGTCAATCAATCAAAATTTTGACAATATGGGCTGTTTCCCCCTATCCGAATTATTTTCCTGTCATCAATTTTTGTTTTATCATCCATTAAACTTTTAATAATACTGATTGAAAAATTATTTCTTGTAAGAGTTTTATTTTATGTGCCTTTGTCTCAGCTTTCTCAGCCTAATTTTCTCACTGAGCTGTGCCAAGGTCACTTGAATACAATTGTAACAATTTCGGGACAGTGGCTCAACTGTCATCTTTCTTTTATGCAGAGCACAGAACTCAGTTAACAAGCACTCTCTCTGCGTCTCCGTCCTTTCTATAAATTCTGCTCAAACACGGCTATATCATTTTCTAACTTTTAATTTCTAGCACTCTGGGTTTTTAGAAAAACAAATTATATTTTATATATATCATTATTATTATCAATGCTAATTTTCTCCAAAACGATTTCTCTCCTTCTACTTAAGATGAAAAATCACTTAGACAACTAAACAAAAACAAATCAGACTAACAGATCACGTGTTTATCATTTCAAACACACTTTTCACGTAGGGCGTTGCACGCATACTTACAACAGATAAGACAAACAGATCAAATGCTTATCATTTCAAACACACTTTTCACGTAGGGCGTTGCACACATACAACAGATAAGTCAAACAGATCACGTGCTTATCATTTCAAACACACTTTTCACATAGGGCGTTGCACGCATACTTACAACAGATAAGACAAACAGATCACGTGCTTATCATTTCAAACGCACTTTTCACGTAGGGCGCTGCACGCATACTTACAACAAATAAGACTAACAGTAACGTGCTTCTCACGTTCTTCAACGCATCTTCTGCGCTGGGGACACGCGCTTCTCGCGTGGGCACGCGCTTCTTGCGTACACAAATACGTGCTTCTCACGTATTACGCACTTCTGCGTTTAGGACAGACAAACATATAATTTTGCAAACGCACTTTTCGCATAAAATACCGTGACGCACACGTGTACAATGCACCTTCATGCGAATGGAATACGTACCTGCGTATGGACAGACAAACAATTACTGCATGCACTTTTTTTTTTTTTTTCTCAAAACCTGGAACCTACCCTCCTTTTTCCTCCCTTCTTTTATCACTTTTAGGTTCTTTTTGGTGGAGTCTTTTGTTTAAGGCAGTCACCAACTGGGCGTTAGCTTACCAGGGGCAGCACAAAACAAATATAAGCAAAATTTGCTTACCTTATTATTATGGCGCCTTTGTTTTGTGAGGCCTCTGCCAGCACGCCCACCGTGGTCACTCCTCGACCCCTTGTCCCTCCTGGCTCGGCTCGCCAATTATGTAGTGGCAAATTCATAGTTCTTTTGGGTTCAGGTCTCAAAGAAGTTTCTCAGAGTTGAGGTTCCAGGTCAGAAGAATTAACTTCATTGACAAGCAACAAAGTGAGAAGCCGGCTGGCCATCCGGACATCTAAAGTTACAATGGCCAGTGTTCATGTCTTATACTTTTTCTTATCGCTAGGTGCCCAATGGGCACCCTCAAATCTATCTCTTCCCCTCTGTCACGCCTGGTGACCTTGGCACAGTTAGACATGTCTTCTCTATTGGTCAAACCTCACATAATGGTGCTTTGTTTCATACAGTATTTTGACACTTTGCATTTCTTATGCATACTGGGTACTTTTCCATTCTCTCATCCTTTTCAGACCTATTTTTTCATGCTTGTCATTTTCATTGCATCATACTTAGACATGAATCAAGGAAAATTCTCCAACATCTCCTGGTCTGCTTTGAAGAAAGAACAACTTTACAACACCAGGTGATGACGACATGGTCCCACCATCATGACAGAAACTGACTTCCAGCCACAGCCTTAGAAATCAACTGCAAATAAAACAAGACATCAAGGGACAGATTTACTAAAAAGGGAAAATTAGCGTGAGAGTGCAATTCCAAAGCTCCAATGGGAGTAAAAAGTTCTGCGCATGATCTACTGATGACACACAAATGAAGAAACAGACTCAGCGGAAATTTTTCACTGCGTGTCTTTAGTAAAAGCAAGTTGTTGGTAAATCTGGCCCTAAATATCTCAACATCTCAGCTGAGGACTAAAAAACTCAGCACTACATCTGCACTCACAGTCCAGTTTGTCTTTGTTTATTTTTTTTTCAGACATGTACAAAAGGTATTATTGAGATCAACAGAGATTCAGATGTTTATGTTTAGTTGAAAATAAGTTTTGTTCGATCACCATTATGGTGATTAGTATTTGCTTTAGTTGGGCTCTTGACTCTTGACTCTTGCCTTTTGTTTTTGAGACAACATTTGTGCATTGCTCAAGAAAGAGAAAGATGAAAAAGATCAACATGTCTGTTTAATGACAGTCAAATGACTATTAAAGTGATTTAAATAACTGCTTTTTCTGTAGTTTCATGACTGGTTTAAATAGTTGTCAAGTTGAAGCATTAATGAATAAAAATGTAATAAATTCAGATGGTGTGATAGAAAGATCACTGAACACTGATGTTTCCACTGTATGTTTTACTATTATATATTCTATTGCTACTATTATAATTGCACAGCCATGGAGGGGGACATATGGGATACTGATCTGATTACACCACTGGGGCTTTGTATGAATGAATGAACAGTTTGGGTGTTTCGAACACACACAGAACCGGATTCACTCCCAAATAAGCTGATTCCCCCTTCAGGGCTTGGGAAAGGTTTTGAAGGAAACCGGACAGAAAATCAATTCTCCCCAGAATGGGTGAGAGGATGATGCCCAGTGAGTAAACTCTCACTGTTGAGCCACTCACTCATGGAAATATTATGCGTCAATGTGTGTAAAATATTCCACTCAAAACGGAACAAATTCCCAGCTATCCCACTCTGATGCCTCTGAATCAATGTGCAAAATTTCCCACTCTGATGCCTCTGAATCAGTGATCTGACTCAATACCACCTCGTCCCCCACTTTCCTTTATTTGTTTATTTTTTTTTTATTATTATTATTAATTTTACTTATTTTTTACACCACTGTCTTGCACATGGGGGCCTAGAACCACAATTGAAGTAATTATGCACTAAAATATCATCACAGCAAATTTTAAATGTAAAGATGTGAAAATCAGAAGAAGAAAAAATCCCGCAAAATCCAGATGGGGCTGATCTGTATACAGACTTACATTTAGGATGTGTTCCCTCTTTATTCGATTTTCTTCTTAGAGCAAGTTTGTTGGCAGCAGTCACTGGATGAAACAAAAGTCTTCCATTAAATTGGACTTTAATCACAGCAGCACATACTAACAGAAAACAACATTTTGAGGGATTTTTATCAGAAATATGAAAGTGTGAGATTCTGGGAAATCAATTAGTCAGTGCTTGTCTTAAGGAAATAAAAATAACTTTGCTAAGTGAATATGCAGTGGATAATCTGTATTAAATTTTCCTCAGATGTTATCTAATCTTTTTAGCTGCCTGCACAGACAAAAAAAAGATCTAAGCTATTTTGAACAAGTTATAGGCCTACAATATATAAAAAAAATAATCAGTAAGTTAAGTTGAAATGACTTAAACATTTAAGTTGATTGTACTTAAAAATTAAGGAATTTACTCTTTTTACAGTGTGGTCAACTACATTTAAAACAGTTTTTTTTGGTGTGATTCTCACCTATGCCGTCTCTGCTGGACATGTTGATATTCTGCTCTGTTCTCTGTCTCTTTCTTTCAGACGTGATCTCTTTTCATTTGATCATCTCCGACTCCGACTGGGTTTATCTTCCAGTTAAATATTTCAGTCTCTGTCCATTTGACCAAAATATGAAAAACACCATCCATGTTCTCTATTTTTGTGCATGTTTTTGTTAAACAGATTTCTGTTAACTGCATTGAACTGAGTATTTAAATTAGTAAAGAGTAGAGCTTTACCTGCAAACCTGCAGTGGGTTACAGGTTTAGCATTTAGCTTCTCATTCTCATGAAGTCACTTTGGATTAAAGAAAGTGCAAGGTTACTGCAGCTCATATTAACTAAACTCAGCATTTAGTGTAAACTTATCATCTCACGTTTACGGTACATTTTCTATAACAAACATAAATAGGATATTTAAAATGAAAAAAGATATCTGTATGTGGAGGCTTCATCATGCTTGTGCTTTCTTTTTGCCAACAAGAATGCATGCAAAGGTGTGCGGGACGTGTCAGTCACTTCGATGAAAAGATAAAAACCTGTTGTTGCCTTTCTTGTCTGACAACTGGTGCTAAAAGTTCAGTTAAATATTCTGTGAAAATGAGACAATGTGAAAAAAACAGCAGCTGATCATAAAGACTTTCAACATCAATACAGACGGAGGAAAATCTTTGTTTAGAGAACTTTCAGTCACATTCTGTTCACTAATTAACAATTTATAATATGGAACCAGTCACATTATACTTAACACTTTTATGTACTTTTATCACTTTTTATAAACATTAATTTGTTCCCATAATAGAATACTTTATAAGCCTTAACAATTACAGACCTGCTTTGTGTGTCTTTTCATTAATTCCATCCATCATCATGTTGCTGAACTGTTTGCTGTAAATCAGATTGTCTTTAGTCTTTGATCATCAAATCATCCTGGGTTCCATTTTCTTCATTTAGCAGAAACACGTGAGGACATGTCATGGTAAATTGGTAAAAGGTGCAACACTCACTCTTCCCAGAGGGCATTTGATGTCAATTTAACATCAATATGACATCAACATTGATGTCAAAATTACATCACGAAATAGGTCAAAAATGAAAGTCATATTGACGTCAAAGTGTCGATGTCAATTTGATGTCAAGATTTTGACCTCTGCTGATGTCATTTTGATGTCATGCTTTGTTAGCATTTGATGTCAATTCTACACCCAGCAAACACAGTACGTCAATGTGACGTCAGGAAGACGTTGGATTCCAACTAATCCAACATCAGTCAGACATCGTTATTTTGGTTGAAAATGAAAGGTTGATGTCTAAACACGTTTGTTTGGCGTCAAGCTCCAACGTCAGACAGATGTTGAATTTTGGTTGGAATAAGCACAGCAAAAAAATGTGACATGCATGGCAGCACATTAAATCTGTGAAGATCTCAGCAGAGCAGGAGTAAACAACAGAGGTGGGAAATCCAGGGGCCAAAGAGTTAAAGTCCTGCCATATGTTTATTCCACCCATAAACTCAGTCAGCTGATTTCACTAATTAGTTCTCTCTCCTGTCTGAATTAGCAAATCCAGGTGATTGGAACAAAATACTCAGGAGGACTTTTACTTTCTGAACCTGGACTTTACACCTCTGCATAGCAATGCCACATGTCAGCCAAGAGCAAAGAAATAAACCAGAACTGGACCTTATCGTAGCCAAAAAATCTGTGTATATTAAATATGGAGTAATTTCAGCCACAGCCTCAGATGAAATCAACTGAAGAGAAAAGAAGACATTAAATCTGTGAAGATCTCAGCAGAGGTCAGAGGAGGATTTGCAGTTATAGTGTCTGCTGTCATTTTAAACGTGAACTAAATGTAAATATGCTAGGATTTAAATAAATAAAAACACACATGCAAAATACATAGACCTAGGCCTACAACTTTCAAGATCATTTAGGCTAGGTCTTTCAGATGTTGAAAATGAGTCGCATTGATTTACAATGAGTAAAAGGAGTAAATAAATATACTTTTTTCAGACATTTCAGACATTAGCCGCGTTTCCACTGTCGGGCCAGGGCCGGGCCAGGGCTTTAAACGGGCCGTGCCGGGCTAATAGCCTCGGGCCAATAGCACCGGGCCTGCGTTTCCACTGTCGAGCCAGAAGCTCCACAGCGCTTCACTAAAACACGCCCGTAACACGCCTCTCTGGGACAACGTCACACTAACCCATCATTTCACCAACAAATGGAAGTTTTATCAGAAAACTATTCAGAAATCACTGGAAACAGCGTTGAAAACAAACACGATAAAAGCGGCCGTTTGCTAGCATTTTTTTTGTTTGTTTACTTGAATTTAAAACCCAAGCATGTTTTACCACAGATTTACAATAAAAAGTGATACATTGATCATAATGAATTAATTGATGTCAAAATTGCACATTAGTCACTCAGAAATAAATTACCGTTAGGTCTATTTCACAAAAGAAAGAGGACACACTTACTTTTTCAGTCGCGTCTGTTTCTTTATCATATTTACATCACATTTAGAAAAAAATGATAATTTCTACGAATATATGCCACGACCTGAGGAGCTTTAGCAATCTCTCGACTCCCATACAGATATTTTCAGTCAGAGAAACAGAGGAAGCTCCCGAAAAAAAAGTTACTTTATTTTATGATAGTCCGGTTTAAAGAGACGAGACGTAGGCTATAAAATAAAAACATGACTGATAGGCTTTAAGATTGGTCTGATTTCTTCAAGCGTTCGCTATGTTTTTTTTTTACTATGCGTATCTTCAAGCGTTTACTATGGTAACGGTTAGCGCGCATCGGTCGCATCGGTGCGCAACGGTTGCATCACAAACAGAAGGCATTCAAACATGAACGCGAGTTAAATTATTTTATTTTTAAGTCTTTAATGCTGACAGAATCATCCGGCGCTGCCGTCTCCCAACTGTAAACTCCTCCTCTGTTGGTAACCACTCCTCAAGCCCGAGCTGGCCCGCTTTGGCCCAAGGTATTCGACGGGCCAGAAATCCTGGCCGTTGGCCCCGAGTAAGCCCCGATCCAGCCCCGGAAGTGACAGTGGAAACGCGACTGGCCCTGGCACGCACTAGCACGGCCCGGCCCTGGCCCTGGCCCGACAGTGGAAACGCGGCTATTGTTTTGACATAAATTTCACATCAATTTGACGTATTGTTTCCTGACATCAAATCAACATCGATTTAATGTCAATGATATTGACCTGAGATGTAGGGACCAGAAAAAACATGTCAGATTGATACCTTTGTTAGGCGTCTTTACAACCACAAGTAAATAATTACAAAATATAATGAAAATATGCATATTCATGCATGTCATACATGCAATGTATGATGAATGATGGTCAAATTGATTTTGAATGATGGTCAAAATCTTGACTATTTGTTGATGTCAAATTGACGTCAAGGTGCTTATTTGCATGTATAATATATTAATATATCATTTTTTTTCTTTTTTTTTTACTTCTCATCTACATTAATGCTGTGTTATGGGAGATTTGAAGTACTTTTGTACCTATTTACTGCAAAATTCCTCAGCTACACAATTAGCATGCATATTAAATAGCCTATTACATTTTTATGAAAAAAAAAATCAAAATGAAGATCAAAATTAAATATGAGTTGTTTCTGGATATTGATCTAGGAGGTGTTACATGCATAATTCTGCCATCTGCTGGTTAGAATTATTTTTATTTATTTATTTATTTATTTTTTTTGCAGATAATTATGCAGATAATATAGCCTAGTTGTGTGTGTGTGTGTGTGTGTGTGTGTGTGTGTGTGTGTGTGTGTGTGTGTGTGTGTGTAAGACAGTGATCTTAGCTTCAACTAGTTGTATCCAAAAAGTGTAATTACCATATACTTCCAGCAGAGGCCCCATAGAGATCAGTTCGTTTTTCTAGAGGTAACTAGCTGCTCTTATAATAGCTTTTGTTATGAATATATATATTTAAACATTTTAAAATACATTAAATCAGTATTTTTTGTCAAAGTTTAGAATTTTTGTTGTTATTTGAGGTCTTTTTAAGTGCCATGTTATTGCAATAATGCCACATAAGTTGCCACTGAAAGAAAATACGTGATTGCAATTAGGCTACATGTTATTTATTTCAACAATCCAAATGTAAAAAAATTACTAACTTTAGAATAAGAAACAAATTTTTAGTAAATAAAAGTAAACAAATAAAAAACAGCAATAAGCAGATAGGAACATGAGTGAAGACTAAACATGTGGGGCGGTTTCCCGGACAGGGTTTAAGTTAAGACAGGAGTAGGCCTTAATCTAGAATAGTTAATCGTGTCTTAAAAAATGTATTTGTATGTACAATGTTTCTGTAACACAAATTAAGTACGGATTAGTTACACCTGGACTATGGAGTCCTGAACTAAAATAAACCAGATTAATTTAAAACCAACTGTGCTAATCTGAATTAGCATGATAGAGGTTGCCTATAAAACATGGAATGAACCAAGAAAAGCTTAAAATTGCATGGAACTGAGAAGCAAATCCAAGGAAACAATGGAATCAGAAAAAGACTTACATCAAAAAATGTTTTAATAAACAAGAGCAAATTATTTTTAAGCAAGCTAAATAAACTGCACACACCAGCTATGGAATAAAAGAAAATAAATGCTGGAAGTCTGTTTGTAATATATATATATATATATATATATATATATATATAGCCTATATATAGCCTATAGGCCTATATATATATATATATATATATATATATATATATATATATATATATATATATATATATATATATATATACACTACCATTCAAAAGTTTGGGGTCAGTACATTTTTTTTATGTTTTTAAAAGAAATATCTTCTGCTCACCAAGGCTGCATTTTTTTGATAAAAAAAAAGTAATACTGTGAAATATTATGACAATTTAAAATGACTGTTTTCTATTTTAATATATTTTAAACTGTAATTTATTCCTGTGATCAAAGCTGAATTTTCAGCATCATTACTCCAGTCTTCAGTGTCACATGATCCTTAAGAAATCATTCTAATATGCTGATTTGCTGCTCAAGAAACATTCATTATTATTATCAATGTTGAAAACAGTTGTGTACACATTTTTTTCAAAATTCTTTGATGAATAGAAAGTTCAAAAGAACAGCATTTATTTAAAATAGAATATTTTCTAACATTATAAATGTCTTTACTGTAACTTTTGATCAGTTTAACACATCCTTGATGAATAAAAGTATTGATTTATTTGATTTCTTTCCCCCAAAAATAAAATTAAAACTCTTACTGACCCCAAACATTTGAACGGTAGTGTATATACTGTATATATATATATGTGTGTGTGTGTGTGTGTGTGTGTGTGTGTGTGTGTGTGTGTGTGTGTGTGTGTGTGTGTAAGTCAGTGATCTCAAACTCAATTCCTGGAGGGCCAAAGCTCTGCACAGTTTAGCTTCAACCAGCTCCAACTCACACCTGCAAGGAAGTTTCTAGTAATCCTGAAGACCTTGATTAGCTGGATCAGGTGTGTTTGATTAGGGTTGGAGCAAAACTGTGCAGAGCTGTGGCCCTCCAGGAATTGAGTTTGAGATCACTGGTGTAAGTGATCACGTTCGTTCCACATTGCATTTGTTCTCTAGTACCAGGCCTTTATTGTTGTATGGAAATTTTCAGATTTATTCTGTATTGGTTTTTTTGTTTTTTTTTTGGACAAATGAAAAATAAAAAACTCTTTTTTTTTTTTTTTACTTTTCCCATTCATTTCAATGTGGGGTCATATTGACCCCAAAGGTCCTTAGTGTGAGTTTTTTTTTTTTTTTACCTTCTGAACAACCAAAAGTTTTTTTGTGTGTGTGTATAGATAGATAATTTAGAAAAAAATCACAATAATCTTATTCCACTGAGATGAAGGAAACCATTTTTTTAACTAAAGAAAAGTCGATTGGGGTCATATTGACCCCAAAGCACAAACTAGGGTAAAATGTGTTTTTGGGATCAGCCTAGTTGTTTTAACAGTTGATAATATTGTAGGCTATAAGTAATTTGTTTGTCATGTGTGGTGCTAGCAATACTTTTAGTTAAACGCAATGTTCTATATTTGCTGTTCTGAACGTTTAGCGTTGGCCTATAGCCCTAATATTTGTAAAAAAAAAAAATCACAATTTCTACAAGCTGTAGGCCTTACAATGCGGGGACGGGGCGGGAGCAGACACAAATATTGCGGGTGCGGGTATTCCTGTGATCAAAGCTGAATTTTCAGCATCATTACTCCAGTCTATTCTTTGATGAATAGAAAGTTCAAAATAACAGCATTTATTTGAAATAGAATCTTTTGTAACATTATAAATATATTTACTGTAACTTTTGATCAATTTATTTAATTCTTGATGAATAAAAGTATTGATTTATTTTATTTATTTCCCCAAAAAAATTCTATTTCAGATTTCTATTTCAGATAAATGCTGTTCTTTTGAACTTTCCATTTATCAAACAATCC
Source organism: Rutilus rutilus (assembly GCF_951802725.1). Taxonomy (NCBI): domain Eukaryota; kingdom Metazoa; phylum Chordata; class Actinopteri; order Cypriniformes; family Leuciscidae; genus Rutilus; species Rutilus rutilus. Next base: position 25,907,105 of record NC_140209.1, read on the forward strand.
TAAACTATAAATGTAAATAACTGTTTTCAACATTGACAACAATAGTATAATGATAGTTTTATCCGACAGACAGAGAACATCTTCTACATTACTAGTACTTGTGATTTGATTTCAGTCTCAAGCTGAGCGCACAGAGCGTCAGATTAAACAGCAGTTTGAGAATCGAGTTCCTCAGAGATGAAGAAGAAGCTACAATCACTGCACTGAGGGAGGAAGAGGAGCAGAAGAAGCAGATGATGAAGGAGAAGCTGGAGGAGATGGACACACACATCTCAGATCTTTCACACACAATCAAAGACATGGAGGACATGATGAAAGCCAATGACGTCTGCTTTTTGAAGGTCTGACATCATTGATTGATTGATTGATTGATTGATTGATTGATTGATTGATTGATTGAGTTCTTGATGATAAATGGTGTGTTTGTTCTGCAGGAGTTTCCAGTCTCAATGGAAAGGTGAGTGATCTGCTGGTGTCTCTGGTTTCTCTGGTTCTGATCCAAAGCCACTGCAGTTCTGACTCCTGAATGTTCTTCCAGAGTCCAGATCTCACAGCCGGATCCACAGATGGCTTCTGGAGTTTTGATTCATGTGTCGCGATACTTGGGCAACCTGCCGTTCAGAGTCTGGAAGAAGATGCAGGACATCGTCCAAAACAGTGAGTCTGGAGAAGATCTGTGCTGTTACACACACACACACACTAGAAATTCAAAAGACGTTGTATGTGCTCAAAAAACAAAACCGTATTCTCAGGTGCGTGGAAGTTATTGTAGCCTAAACAAAACAGCTGAAGTCATCCGCTCCCTGAAAAAAAAAATTCACAACCAAAAAAGGGTCTATCAAAAATATATCTTTAATTTTTACTTTTGCGTGTGAAAAAGTTCAAAGTGTATTAGCTCTTCCCCACCAAACACAGAATTTTCCGGTTTTCCATGTTTTCACTGTTATACGGTAGGGGGCGCTATTACACATCTACTGAACGAGTATCTCCTGATCAAAACACAGGAGAAGACGACGCAGAAACAAGCGATAGCATATGTATGCATAGGCCTATGTAAAAAAATAACGTGATCATCAATGTTAATAATAATAATAATAATAATTAATTACATTTATATAGCGCTTTTCTAGGTACTCAAAGCGCTTTTACATGAAAGGGGGGAATCTCCTCAGCCACCACCAATGTGCAGCATCCACTTGGATGATGCGACGGCAGCCATATTGCGCCAGAACGCCCACCACACACCAGCTTACTGGTGGAGAGGAGACAGTGATGAAGCCAATCAGTGTATGGGGATGATTAGGAGGCCATGATGGACAGAGGCCAAGGGGCAAATTTGGCCAGGATGCCGGGGTTACACCCCTACTCTTTTTCGAAGGACATCCTGGGATTTTTAATGACCACAGAGAGTCAGGACCTCGGTTTAACGTCTCATCCGAAGGACGGAATGAACGTTAAACAGCATATAAATCGAAACTGCCTAATGTTACTGAATGAAATGTCGACCCAAGACAATATATAGGACTGTGAAGCTTTAGGGGTGTTGATGGACTCGATCTACTCCATCTGTGTTTTGATCATCGTTCTGATTCGGATCCAGACGTATTTGACAAAATCAGGATTTTCTCTGCTTTTTTGCTCAAAATGTTGCTTTTTTTTTTAACTTACCCACATTCAAGTGTTGATTAAAGAAGAATTCATGAAGCTAGAATAAAAAAAACATCTTGTTCGTTTAAAAGCAGAGGGTCTGTTCTTTCTTTTGATATTGCATGCTCAGATATTCATACAACAAAATATTCTGAGGGCCATGAAATGTTTGTGAAAATTATCAAAAACGCTGGCGGTGGCTGGCAACTTTTTTTAAATGACACTGGTGAGGAAAGAGTTAAAAACAGACCAGAGAGCAGATGTTTCAGCCATATTTTGGTCTGAATACATGTTTCCAGTGTGTGGATAACTTCTGCTGTTTTGGTTACACACGGAATTACGCACGAGGGAAGATTGATAGATTTAAAGATCTCTGATGTCTTTGATCAATACTGTTCATAAATCATAATAATCTGTGTATGGTTCACTCTTGATCATTATATGAACATAAGAATAAAAGCAGCTGTTGATTGTGTCTCATCAGCTCCTGTGATTCTGGATCCAAATACGGCTCATCCACTTCTCGTTCTGTCTGATGATCTGACCAGTGTGAGATGGAGCGAGATCTTACAACCTCTTCCTGATAATCCAGAGAGATTTGACAGGTATGACTGTGTTCTGGGTTCAGAGGGGTTTAACTCAGGAACACACAGCTGGGATGTGGAGGTCAAAGAGAGTCAATTCTGGTGTCTTGGAGTAACTACAGCATCAAACCAGAGGAAGGGAGATCGTGTTTTCTTTAACACTGATGTCTGGAGTGTGCAGTACGATGAGATTGGACTGGTTGAGCAGTTTGGTTTTCATGTTCAACAGTATCTTGAGCGTGTGAGAGTTGATCTGGACTATGACAGAGGAACAGTGTCATTCTCTGATCCTGTAACTAACACACCTCTACACACATTCACAACCACCTTCACTGACACAGTTAATCCGTTCTTCTTTAATCTTGATGAAATGAACTGTATAAGGATTTTACCAGTTAAGGGACAACATGGATATTTGAGTTATCTAAAGTTAAATCCAGGAAAGTTATTCTAACACAATTGAGTTGAGATAGCTAATTGCAACAATACATTTTTTTACCATGCAGTTCCACATATGGTAGTCCTATTTTTATTCAGTTATAAAGATATTGAGTCATAATGTTAAGGTTGGTCAAATATCATTCAGGAACATGATTACATACATAGTCTTATTTAAGTGTTTATCTTAAAGGTGCATTGTGTACTATTTAGGAGGATCTGTTGACAGAAATGCAATATCATATACAAAACTATGTTTTCAGTGGTGTATAAAGACCTTACATAATGAACCGTTCTGTTTTTATTGCTTTAGAATTAACCATTTCCGTCTACATACACCACGGGTCCCCTTACACGTCAAGTCACCATTTTTCGCCACTATGTTTCTACATTAGCCCTAAACGGACAAACTACTAAAGAACATTTTTCGTCACCATGTTGTTCTTCATGCAAAGAAGCTAAAGCTAAAGTCAGCGAATAAAACACTGACACAATGATGAACAAGTAATAATATTCACAATAACATATCGTTTTACTGAATAATTAAGTAAACGTAATTTCTTAATTTATCTTTGTAAAGAAACCTCATTGCTTAACTGGCTACTCTCTGCTGTCTCAGACGACGACATCACTTCTTGTCGGCCACGTAACTTCTGTTGGTTGCAATTCGCAACCTCACCACTGGATGCTGCTAAAAATTACACACTGCACCTTTAATACACCAACTTCAGATGAGTGAAGGATGGACAGCAAAATCCCAGGAGTTAAAGGGATACTTCAGGATTTAGCATTAAGCTTTGTATTAGTAGAAAACCTGTAGTATTTTCGAATTACCGTGCTTTCTACCCTCATATCCCCCTGAGACGAGAGATTTATGTATTTTTTGTCTGGAAAAAATCCATCATCGGAGGATTTTTTGGCCAGAGGCTAAAGACTACAGCCAGTAGTAGGGGCTGTCCCGCATGTTTGTACACATAGTGTCAGCTGTCTTTCTTTGGAAGCTAAGCTACCAGGCTCTTGCTCTGTGGAGAAAGCTGAGTAGTAGGAGAAAGCTGAGTAGTAGGGGTTATCATCCTCTTTTTCCCGGACATGTCCAGCCGTCGAGATCGTCCAAAATGTCCGGGATTCAGCTTTTGCTTTCTGCAGTCGCCATTCATTGTTTACATGCACACCTTTTGTTTCAATCTAACTGAATTCATTCCGATTGGTGAATCTGAATGTAGTGTTTACATGAACGCTAAACAAGTGATCGGTTGATCGGTTGCATTTAACATTGCTAAGAAAATTCCCGCTCCTCCATGAGAGATGCGAGACCGGTGCGTCTCACAGACGGTGCGTCTTTGACTGCAGCGCATCCTGCTCATCGGTAATCACGCCACCGGCCACTCATCGGTCTCCCACGGCCCTCAGTCTCGTCCTGCTCGCCACAGTAAACATAATGAATGGCGACTGTAGAACGCAAAAGCCGAATCCCGGACATTTTGGGCTATCTCGAAATCCCGGGCAGACTCGAGTCGTCACGGAGACTCAGTAGCGAAGCCTTGTTGTTTAACTGCTGCGCTCGCTTACCGGTAGGCGTGGCTTGGGAGTGGCCTCTTACGGCAGCGAAGCAAGTGCATTCTGGGAGTTGTTGTCTTTCATCCACATAAGCCAAAAATACATTTTCTGGCTTTTCTCAGTCTAGAAAGCTCCAAATTCAAAAATAATTTAACATTTCTTCTACATAAATGACCCATTTTAAATACACATTCATCTTTCCAGAGGTGAAGTATCCCTTTAAATTAACACTGCTCGGTGTCTATACACTGTAAAAAAATTCTAACCTCTCCAAGTCAAAATTTTCTAGTGACTGGTCACATCTAAATTTTTAAATTGGCCCAAGTGCAATTCTTGTTGCAATAGTCTGTTAACATTGGCTCAATGAGAAATAATACGTCAGACTAATTGAAAAATTTAGATGTGACCAGTCACTAGAAAATTGCACTCTACAGAGTGTTAAAAGTAAGTAACACTGAAGTAGTGTTGCAGTTAATTAGATTACACGGTAACACTTTACAATACGGGTGCACTAATAAGCATTAATTCATACTTAACTAATGCACAGATAATCATGTGTTAATGTATGACTCATGAAGAACTAAACAATTAATGATTACTGCATCAGTAACTAATAAAGATTCTAAATGATTAATAGATTAAGTAATATATGAATTGTTATTAATTAAATGTGTCATAATGTATTAATTCCTTAACTTATTTTATTAACTAAAAGTGTAAATGAATGTGTTAATTACCACAGTTGGTCAAGGCAATGTACTTCAACTTCCAGTTGTCTGCTTTAATTAATCATTAACTAATGATTTGCAAATGTATCATTATGTTATGACTTTACTTGTTGAGGCACATGACTATGTCCCGTCAGACGTTATACTGTGCTAGTAGCGTGCACTCCTCCACGTGCTGTATATCGCTTCACAATATAAAGCGCAAAATAAACTACGAGCATGCAACATTGTTACGTTGTAAATTAGTAAGTCACGAAATGAAAGTAAAATACTGATAAATCATGTTACTGGTATGACGTGTTAGTTTTTACATGAAGGTATGATGTTATTATTCATCAGGAGCAGTTTCCATGTTTCATTAACAGTTCTTGTTAGTATTGTGTATTCACCATGGTAAATGTTGTTTCCATAACCCCAAAATGCCACTTTATTTTCACTTTGTGTTATTTTGTATATTTTTAAATGACTCTGGTGGCTCATAGCATTGTATTAACAAAAAATAGTTTGGGACTGCTATTAAATAGCTTTCCTCCTAGGCCTACTGTTTATTTATCAGCATCAGTCATATTCTTACAATTTATGTCTAAGGAAAGGGGGATAGTACTTGTGTGTGTGAGTCAACAATTTTTGTGTAAGCTAATTTATAATGATAGGCCCCTATATATATATATTAGGCATTGGATCCCAGGGCGTAGACAGAGAACCGATGGAGACTAGCCTCTGAGGTGGAGCCAGGTTACCCGAGGACTGAGGCGATGCCGGTGTGATGGAGGACCGAGGCATACCCGCAGGGAAGGAGGAGCAGCTGCAGCTGTAGGGGTGGAGGAACGGAGCGCAACGAAAGATCCGCAAGTCCGTGGCAGAGGTGGTGTGACGACTGACCAAGGGGGAGCCGGTGAGATGAGGGAACCCAGGTAGAGTCGAAATGCCAAAGGTGTCTGGTGGAGCCAAAGAAGGGAGGAGCCAAGGTGGAGCCGACAGGCCAGCGGGCAGAGATGGAGCAAGGTGATTAGAGGCCGGAGGTGGAGCCATTGGATCCACTCACTCAGGTGCTGATGGAGGTTGCTCGATTTATTTCTGCATTTATTTCTGTTGACACACAGGATGATGCAGAACAGATGGAGAGACAGAAACTGGTTTGACGATATGTTGACGAAGTGCTGCTCGCGTCTCCAAACACTGACAAACAGCACGATAAGCAGACGTGTGTGTATTACTGGATCTTCAGCATGTGAAGAAATCATTTTGACAAAGATTTCTTCATGTCAGACCCTGGAGAAACTCTGTGAGCTTCAAACACACTCAACATATAAATTGTATAAATAAAACACTCACAAATAAAGTGTCTTTATTCTTTTTATTATGAATATCCGTGTTCTCCCTTTGTTCTTTTGTGTGTGATCTAAAGTTGTATAGCATTATATTTGAGAGAGTTTCAGTTCAAGTATGTTTTGAATGCATTTTTTTCACACCTGAAGAAATCCTGAAAGTGTGCCATCTGACTTGTTATAAACACACCCATGTGATCAGAAACTCCTCCCTCTTACAACACATACCAGGAAATGACTTATGAAACAATTGCTGGAGCTCGAACAGGGAAAATGGCTTCGGTAAATGTCTCTGCAGAAGAACTTTCTTGTCCAGTGTGTTGTGAAATCTTCAAGGATCCTGTTCTTCTGTCATGTAGTCACAGTTTCTGTAAAGAGTGTCTTCAACAGTTCTGGAGAACCAAGGAAACTCAGGAGTGTCCTGTCTGCAGGAGATTGTCAAAACATGAGCCTTCAATTAATCTTGTGTTAAAAAACTTGTGTGAGTCGTTCCTGAAGGAGAGAATTGGGAGTCGTTCATCAGTATCTGAGGAGATCTGCAGTTTACACAGTGAGAAACTCAAACTCTTCTGTCTGGAGGACAAACAGCCTGTGTGTTTAGTGTGTAGAGATTCACAGAAACACGTCAATCACACATTCAGACCCATCATTGAAGTTGTTCCGTCATATAAGGTAAGGCTTATATCTGAGGATTAAAACTGGTCATAAACACACATTTCTCTGTACCATTTTCACCATTACATACATGACCATATCACAGATATTTCTGGTGTCTCATAGAGTTTCACTTTAATTCCAGGAGGAGCTCAATACAGCACTGAAGTCCTTACAAGAGAAAATTAAACACAACAATAACATTAAAGGAGAGTTTGAGAAAACGGTTCAACACATTGAGGTGAGGGCTGATTCTTTCAAACACACTCAAAAATAAAAAATTGTCATGCAGGTATTTATTTAGTTGGCCTATATAATAATTAAGTTACATAATTACATAAATTAGCCATAGTCCAAAGTAAACGTTTATGAAATAATCCTGAAGAAATATGCATGTAAGAGGTTTCTATTACAAAATGCCTGTAAAAAAATCTTTCTATTCTGGAAAAAAATATTGATGACTGTTGAATATACGAATGCCTTATCAAATATTCTCTAAAATATTTCACTTTTCATTTTTTTTTTTGTTATTCGCTTTATGGAACTTGTGAAACCTTTGCCAATCCTTTGTTTTGAACCAGTGATTCGGAGCGTATCAATCTGCCAAAATCATGTGATTTGAGTAAATAAGTCTTTGTCACTTGATAACTAATTTGAAACTTTTAAAAATGTCAATGGTTCGCCGCTAGGGTCCGACTGAATCTTTGTTTAACTAAAGCTTTGTTTCTTACATCACTACTTCACAGGAGCACTCACTTTTAGAAATTAATTCATTTGTATTAGAAAACTATACTTTGTTTCATCGCAGTGCGAGATGAAAAATATAATCGTTTACGCAACAAACCCTCTGCAGCTGCAGTGTTGCCAGGTCTGAGTAACAAAACTAGCCCAAATATGGCACTGCTATACATGCTTTACAGTCACTAGCCGGATTTCCATTACAGATTTGCTCAAAACTTTTGGGATATTTTCCAAATTATAAAAAAAAAAACTATTGCTAAATGACGCCGTTTCCATTAACCAATGTTATGTGACTAAAACATATTTTTTTCCTCTCACGATAATTCATTCCAAAAATCATGGCAACGTATGTTGCTATGTTTACGTATATCTCAACCACCGCACTAGCCATTATGTATAATCGAAGGAGATGTGTGATATATAGGAGTTTTTGCGAATTGATGTATTTCCATTGGGCATATTTTCAATTTGTGCAATTTGTAGGGTTACGGAAACTGTTCTGTTCTGATCTACTGTTATGCAAATTAAAAAACACTATATTGTTATGATCATGACCACAGGATCAAATTAAATCATCAGCGCGTTTCATGCTATGCAGAGTTGTAGACAGACGTCAATCACCGAACGACAACCGAAACAGCAACCGCCTTTTACAGTTCCTCCTGAACCAAAACAACAAGCGTATGCTGCGTTCACGCCACAACTACTGTGATTTAAAAGAGATGGAAACATGTGACGTTACACTTGCTGCACGCTTCACGATGAATGTGGCTATTTTTACACTCAGGGTACATTACGGCATGTTTTCTATATACGACGTTCTCAATATAATTCATAATCCCACGTTTATAATGAACAACGTGTTATGGTTATTGTGTTATTGTGTTAGGGTGTACGCACAGAACAGAGGGGCGGGGTGAGTAAAGCTCATTATCATTTAAAGACGCATGCACGGCGTGCTGAAAACAGAGCTGTTTTTACCAGGTAAAATTAGTGTTTTCTTACAATATTAATGATCATTTTTAATTAAAGTATATTACAAACTTTTAATTTAGACCCTAAAGAATCATATTAGCTTGTACAAAAATGGCATTATATGACCCCTTTAATATGTCAAACCTTTAACCCACGGGGGGAAGAAACAAACCTGCCGCAACAATTTAAGAGAATACCTCAATTCTGGAGAAGGTTATAGCTGCAGGCTTGAGATCTCCAAAATGGGGTGGGAGCTCCAAAATATGATGTGGCTTCCTCTCATTGACAGACAAGCATGATATATTTACATTTATCAACTTTTAGCGAGTTTAATCTCAACCCTCATTATACACAGAAACAAGTTCATAGTTCAGTTATTACGCTTTCAGTTGAAAACTGTGTTGTTTTGTGAAGAGAGGCTGATAAGATTGAGAATGTGTCGTTTTATCCAAGAGACACAGAACATCTACTACAGTACTATAGCACTGTAGTATAGTACTATAGTACTTCAGAAAGTTTACACATTTCCCTACTCATTCTTCATGCTGCTCCAGAATAAGTTGCACCTTTGAGATGATTGAATTGAATGTGATTTGATTTCAGTTTCAAGCTCTGTACACGGAGCGTAAGATTAAATGGCATTTTAGGAAGCTTCATCAGTTTCTCAGAGATGAAGAAGTAGCTACAATCACTGCACTGAGGGAGGAAGAGGAGCAGAAGAAGCAGATGATGAAGGAGAAGCTGGAGGAGATTAACAGACACATCTCAGATCTTTCACACACAATCAAAGACATGGAGGACATGATGAAAGCCAATGACGTCTGCTTTCTGAAGGTCTGACATCATTGATTGATTGATTGATTGATTTATTGAGTTCTTGATGATAAATGGTGTGTTTGTTCTGCAGGAGTTTCCAGTCTCAATGGAAAGGTGAGTGATCTGCTGGTGTCTCTGGTCTCTCTGGTTCTGATCCAAAGCCACTGCAGTTCTGACTCCTGAATGTTCTTCCAGAGTCCAGATCTCACAGCCGGATCCACAGATGGCTTCTGGAGCTTTGATTCATGTGTCGCGATACTTGGGCAACCTGCCGTTCAGAGTCTGGAAGAAGATGCAGGACATCGTCCAATACAGTGAGTCTGGAGAAGATCTGTGCTCTTACACACACACACTGGAAAATCAAATTACGTTGTGTGTGCTCAGACAAAAACAAAAAAATCTGAATCAAAAAAGGATCTATCAAAAATATATCTTTAAGTAAGCAGCAGAAACAAGAAAAATATCATATATAAGCAGATGCATTTGTAAAATAACGTGATCATCAACATTAAATATAAATCAACACTGCCTAATGTTACTGAATGAAATGGCGACCCCGGATGAGCTGCGGGACTGTGAAGCTTTAGGGGTGTTGATGGACTCGATCTACTCCATCTGTGTTTTGATCATCGTTCTGAATCCGATCCAGACGTAGTCTTTGACAAAAACATGATTTTCTCAGCTTTTTGCTCAAAATGTTGCTTAACCACATTCAAGTGTTGATAAAAAAGATTGCACAAAGCTAGAATAAAACAATTTTGTTTGTTTGTTTAAAAGCAGAGGGTCTGTTCTTTCTTTTGATATATTGCATATTTAGATAATCATACAAAAATATTCTGGGGGCCATGAAATTTGTGTAAAAATGATCAAAAGCAGTGGCTGGCAACTTTTTAAAAAAAAAACTGGCTAAGAAAGAGTTAAAAACAGACCAGAGAGCAGATGTTTCAACCATTTTTGGGTCTGAATAAATTTTTCCAGTGTGTGGACAACTTCTGCTGTTTTGTTTACACACACAAACATTGGAAATGATTTATGGGGGAATATTGACAGATTTAAAGATCTCTGATGTGTTCGATAGTGTTCATAAATCATAATAATCTGTGTACGGTTCACTCTTGATCATTATACGAGCATCAGAATAAAAGCAGCTGTTGATTGTGTTTCATCAGCTCCTGTGATTCTGGATCCAAACACTGCAAATCCAGATCTCATTCTGTCTGAGGATCTGACCAGTGTGAGAAGCAGCTGGGATGAACAACCTTTTCCTGATAATCCAGAGAGATTTGACCGGTATTACTGTGTTCTGGGTTCAGAGGGGTTTAACTCAGGAACTCACTGCTGGGATGTGGAGGTCAAAAAGAGTCAACACTGGAGTCTTGGAGTAACTACAGCATCAAACCAGAGGAAGGGATGTGTTTTCTTTAATACTGATGTCTGGAGTGTGAAGTACGGACTGGTTGAAGCGTATGGTTTTCCTGTTGAACAGCATCTTGATCGTGTGAGAGTTGACCTGGACTATGACAGAGGAACAGTGTCATTCTCTGATCCTGTATCTAACACACATCTACACACATTCACAACCACCTTCACTGACACAGTCTATCCATTATTCTGTAATCTTGATGAAATGAACTGTATAAGGATTTTATCAGTTAAACTGGTTGTATCAGAAACAGAAAACCACTGTTCTATCTGATTCTGCTAATGAATAAATTAATAAATGTATTACTTAAATATATCTTAAATATTTAGTCTTTGATGATCTGACATTGTCAAATAAAACCCAACACATTTTATAATATATATATAAATTTACCAGCAAAGTAAACTATCAGATTGAAGGGTGATCCACTCAAAAACGTATTTTCTGTAAGCTTTTTTTCATGGTAAATTTAGGTGTCTTTCCAAAAAATGTACACTTGGAGACTCCAAAAGGACACACCAAATAAGGAGTCTGTATATTTAATGAATTTTATTTATGCACAACAAAGCACCCATGAAAACAAACTTTTCAGAATTTCTGGAGTTTTAATCCATCTCTTTTGTCCACTTCTGATTTCTTTGAGGGGAGGGTCTATGCACTTACCATAATGTTTACTTATTAGGTCAGTAGGAGGAGAGTAGACGGTCTTTTGTGGCTGTTTGAGCATTCGACCCCATGAGCGTTTACACTACGAAAGCAATCTGGTCAAATGTGTTTTCATTTACCTCTGTAAGTGGTGGAAAGTGGACAAGCTCAAAACGTTTTAGACCCTGTTTACACCTGTATTTAGTGTCGTCCACTTGTGAACCGATCGATCAAAACTCATCTTAATACCAGGTGTAAACAGGGCCTTCATGTCTTCTTTTATCTTCAGTTGATTTCATCTAAAGCTTTGGCTGGAAGTCAGTTGTAGTTTCTGTTCTTGTTTCTCTTTCTTTCACTGATTCTTCTTGTTAACAGTATGTGTTCATCACTAATGCTCAATCATCACTGAATTATCTCATTAACTTCAACGGTAGGCTACTTTAACTCTGTTGTGTGCACACATATGAACACTAATGGCTGGTTTCCACTGAGCGGTACGGTACAGTACGATTCGGGATGGTAAACCCTGATCCGGCTTGCGTTTCCACCGCCAAGAGTACCCTTACTTGATAGGTGTGGTGTAGCCTATGCCGGAAAGAAAGCCATCAACGTCATTTTCGCGCGAAGAAGAAAGCGTGTGTGTTACAAGAAGACAACTGCCAACATTAGACGTTTCTCAATACCAAGTACACAAAGTTTGGACTTGCCAATGACTCCTGAGGACGCGAGTCCGGTAATTCTGCAAATGGAACAGCGTGTTCTTGAAAGTGTCACTCAACTCGCTCTGCTACATCGGTTATCTCTGTATATTTTAGGCAGTGGCGTAGCCACGAGGGGGCCTGGGTGGGGCTAGGCCCCCTCATTTACATATCCGGCGGGGTACATGAGTGCCGAGCGCCCGGTGATCACCTGGAATGGATCTCACAACCTGGATAAAAATTTTCATTAATCTTTATAAATAAACCACAGATTTGAGCTTTAAACAACTACGTCAAAAATGGCGCTTATGTTGTCATTCCCCTTGTAGCACGCGCATTCGCGCAAGTGACGAAGTCTAGCTCCACCCTTTAGGTACCGTACCACTTTGCTAGGTACCCCAACGGAAGGGTACCGAAAAAGTGGTACGGTACGGTTCGGCATTTTGGTACCATTCACAATTTTGACAGTAGAAACGGAAATAATTGCGTACCGTACTGTACTGTACCGTACCGCTCGGTGGAGACGAGCCATAAGTAGGGTTATTTTAACCCTGGGGATACTGCTGTGTACTATTACATAAATCTCATTCTGACTTGTTTCATTTATGTATGACTAACAAATTTGAATTAGTTTGTTTATGTGTCTGCTGTGTAATCCAAATGGATGGAAATTTTATATGCAATTACATTTTTGAATTTAGACTTAAATGTTTTTTGAGTATAGCTGTGGAACAAGCAATGTTAAGTTAGTTCAAATGTATGAGATTGAAATAAACTGGATTTAATGATGATAAATATATAAACCTGGTTATTAAAACACGTTCAATTTATTCATTAATCTTACCTGTTTCATTTATGTAAGACTGGTAAATAGAATCACATTCAGTTTATTAATTTGTTTCTGTTCAAATTATGTAATTCAACTGGATGGAAATTTTATATGCAATTCAAATACATAAATCTTACATGACATAAATGTTTTTTTTGGTGTTGTTGTTTAAATTATTTAAATGGGTTCAATATCGTATATAAAAATACCAGATTAATAATCTGAAAAACAAGCCTTGTGCATAACATTCTGAGTAATTTACAGTTGGTTTGATACTTTAGGCAAAACGGTGTTGCAGTTTAATGGATTTATAGTATTGCATACATTTAAAGTTCTAAAATAATTATAATAGGCTAGTTATATACAAACAACATGGCAAAAAAAAAAAAAAAATATATATATATATATGTATATATATATATATAATTACACTATGACAGTAGGATCAGGTGCAATATTATTCAAAAGACTTACTCACAGGGCCTGAAGTTAACTTTTTTGACCACCAGCCACTGTGACTTTTTACCAGCCAGTTTTTTTTTTTGCATCATAAAAGGTGGGAAAAAAAAGGAATTGCACAAACATTTGTTCTTTAACTTGTAAGAATACACATTTAAGTGCTGTCAAGTTATTAACGAGATTCATACAAGTAATAATAACTCTTAGAATACAGATATAGACCTAGTGCAGCTCGTATGTAAACAAATCACACGCGGCTGTGTTGATGGCTGGGCAGCTGTTAGTTACAGCGTTCAGGAACCGTTAAGCAGAACGTCTCCGGTTACTATCGTAACCTCGGTTCCCTGAGAGGCGGGAACGAGACATTACGTCACTGACGTATATGGGAACTCCTTCCTTCTCCATTTTCACTGAAATCTTATAGGCTAACGCCAGCTGGAGACAGCTGGCCAATTGACGCGAACATGCAAATGCTGACCGGTCCGCGGGCAGTATAAATAGCATGGGCGCGACAATACGTCAGAATCAAGACTGAACGCTAGCACAGCTGATCAAACGGCGAGCACGGCGGCTGACGTAATGTCTCGTTCCCGCCTCTCAGGGAACCGAGGTTACGATAGTAACCGGAGACGTTCCCTTTCAAGGCGGTCACTTCGACATTACGTCACTGACGTATATGGGAACTGTATAGAATCCCGCCGTGAGCGCAGTGAAGATAAGCCCTGAACGGGGTCAAGCTACACTCCCACGAGACAACAGTTCTAAGCCAGCAGCGCCGCTAGGAGCACTCGAACTGATAGGCAAAACTAGACCAAGAAACGTCTGTTCCGACCTTACCAAGTTGCATATCCAATGCAATGAAGCGAAGGCTGCACTGGACAGGGCAGCACAATACCATAAGCACTCAAGCACGAGTTAACACAGTGTCGACGGCAATAGCGGTGACAGCTGCATAACCTTATAGCCATACACAGAGTTAACAGACATTGAAAACTACTGCGTAATGCGGAACAGCTATGTAACAGTCATAACACAGAGTTAGCAGCAATGGTAACTCTGCATAATGCAGACTACTGCACAGCTGGTGATTAACAGTTCATGAGTACATGAATAAAACTCACCGAACCCAAGACGCTATAGGCAGTGCATCAAACTTGAAACCCTGGCGAACGTGTTCTGAGAAGACAGCCAGCATACCTAAATCCCGTAGGCATTAAGCCAGCATTGCAAGCGTCGAATTCAGTGAGAAAGTCTCAGTATAAAACAGCACGTCCCTAGTACCATCCACCAAGCACACAAACAGCTAGTCAGACTGCTGCCTTGTGATCCACGCACATCTGCAAAGCCCTTACAGGGCCAACAGCACTCTGAGCATCAGCATCACGTGAGGCTGACGGCTCAGCAGAAGGCGGGCAGGGATCAATCTGTGCTCTGAACGGTGTAAGCGACTTCGGAACGCAGCTTGGTATCGGACTGAGAGTGACACTGCAGTCACCAGGTCCGAGACAATGCAAAATCTTTCACTTAGAATGAGCGTAGGTCTCCAAGTGCTTCGCTGGGGCGAGAGCAGGTGGAAACTGGAAAGGCCATCTCAAGGAGAGCTCTCAGCACTTATTAGTGTGAAGTGTCTTGCTCAACTATGGACCCAGCAGCGGACACACAAGAAGGTTCCACAGCTTGGGGCTGGGGTGCCAATCGTGCCGATCGCCTGTAGAAGCAGGACCTTCCTGAGGGGGATTGTCATGGGGGGCCCCATAACTCTCTCAGGTCCATGAACCGGGGATGATAGGCCAGTAAGGGGGTCACGAGGAAACTGACACTCCCTTGTAGAACATAGCCGATGTTCTGTAGCCGACGTACAGAAGTGCAAATTAACACATAACTGAATGTACATAAACACAGTGCTAGTGGCCGTAGCGACAACAACTGTGAATATACGCAGTTAGATAATAGCCCCATAATAGCATAGCACCTCAGTAAGTACACAAACACAGTCGTAGCCGTAGCTAGAACTATGAGTATACGAGTTAGTACAGAATAGCCAGTTGCACTGAAGGAAACGGGGCAACATAACAGCGTAGCACATGTACGTAACAGCATCGGTCGCTGTAGCGCCAACTTAATATACGCAGTAGCTCAGTATAGGCACTGAAGGATACGGGGCAACACCGCAGCATGAACACATCCATGTGCAAATAAAAGCAGCGCAGGTCGCCGTATCGACGGACACTGTGAATATGCACAGTTCGACTGGGATAGCTAGTTGCACTAATATACAGGGCAACATGACAGCATAACACAAGTGCGTAAGAATAGCGCATCCATGTATGTACATAAAATGCAGCGTAAGTCGCCATAGCGACAGAAACTGTGTAGAGACAGAAACTGAGATGCACAGTTAGATCAGGATGGCTAGCTGCACTGAAGGAAACGGGGCAGCATTACAGCATAACACATCCGTGTACGTACATACATCCAGAAACTGTGAATATGCACGGTTAGATTAGGATAGCTAGTTTTGCACTGAAGGAAACAGGGCAACAAAATAGCAAAAACACGTCCTTGTACGTACATAAGTGCAGTGTAGTCGCCATAGCGACAGAACTGTGAATATGCACAGTTAGATAGGACAGCTGGTTGTTGCACTGAAGGATAGAGGGCAACATAACAGCATAACACATCAGTGCGCACATTTAAAACATGTGTGTATAATGCAGCGCAAGTCGTCGAAGCGACCGAAACTGCATGAAAATGCGCAGTTCAAACATAATAGTCAGTTGTTGAAGGGCAACAAAACAGCATAACGCTTTAGTGTGTACACAGATGTAGCGCAAGTCGCCGTAGCGACGACTGTGACTATGCACAGTTAGATAGGATAGCTAGTTGCACTGAAGTAAACAGGGCAATGTGATAGCATAGTTACATTAATGTGTACAAAACACAGCGTCAGAGGCATAGTGACATCGACTGTGAATACGTAGTTAATCAGAATAGCCGGTTGCACTGAGGATACAGGGCAATATATAACGGCATAAATCATAGACACATCAATGTACATAACACAGCGTCAGTGGCATCGCACAACAGCTGTGAATACACAGTAATCAGAGTAGCCAGTTGCACTGAGGAAACAGGGCAATATATAGCGGCGTAATCGTAACACATATCAGTGCGTAGTGTGTACACAGCGTCAGTTGCATCGCACAACAACTGTGAATACATAGTAATCAGAATAGCCATTTGCACTGAAGGATACAGGGCAATATATAACGGCAAAAATCATAACACATATCAGTGTGTAGTGTGTACATAAACACAGCGTCAGTTGCATCGCACGACAACTGTGAATACGCACTGCGTAGAATACGTAGTAGTCAGAATAGCCATTTGCACTGAAGGATACAGGGCAATATACAACGGCAAAATTCATAACACATATCAGTGTGCAGTGTGTACGTAAACAAAGCGTCAGTTGCACCACGTAACAACTGCGAATACGCACTGCGTAGTAATCAGAATAGCCATTGCACTGAAGGATACAGGGCAATATACAACGGCAAATTCATAACACATATCAGTGTGTATTGTGTACGTAACAGCGTCAGTTGCATCGCGCAACAACTGTGAATACGTAGTAGTCAGAATAGCCATTTGCACTGAAGGATACAGGGCAATATACAACGGCAAAATTCATAACACATATCAGTGTGTATTGTGTACGTAACAGCGTCAGTTGCATCGCGCAACAACTGTGAATACGTAGTAGTCAGAATAGCCATTTGCACTGAAGGATACAGGGCAATATACAACGGCAAAATTCATAACACATATCAGTGTGTATTGTGTACGTAACACAGCGTCAGTTGCAACACGCAACAACTGTGAATACGTACTGCGTAGTAATCAGAATAGCCATTTGCACTGAAAAATACAGGGCAATATATAGTGGCATAAATCCTAACACATAAGTGTGTAGTGTGTACGTAACACAGCGCAGTTGCATCACACAACAACTGTGACTACGTAGTAATCAGAATAGCCAGTCGCACTGAAGGATACAGGGCAATATCGTGGCATAAGCATAACACACACATATCAGTGTACATAAACACAGCGTCAGTGGCATCGCACAACAACTGTAAATACATAGTTGAATCAGAATAGCCAGTTGCACTGAAGGATACAGGGCAATTTATAGCGGCATAAATCACGAACACATAACAGAGTGCAGTGTGTACGTAAACACAGCGTCATTTGCGTTGCACAACAACTGTGGTTAAATCAGAATGGCCGGTTGCACTGAAGGATACAGGGCAATATATAATGGCACAAATCATAGCACAGTGTTCAGTGTGTACATAAACACAGCGTCAGTGGCGTAGCGACAACAACTGTGAATACGTAGTTGAATGGCCAGTTGCACTGAAGGATACAGGGCAATATATAACGGCACAAATCATAGCACATATTAGTGTGCAGTGTGTACATAAACACAGCGTCAGTGGCGTAGCGACAACAACTGTGAATACGAAGTTAATCAGAATGGCCAGTTGCACTGAAGGATACAGGGCAATATATAACGGCACAAATCATAGCACATAATAGTGTGCAGTGTGTACATAAACACAGCGTCAGTGGCGTAGCGACAACAACTGTGAATACGTAAGTTAGTTAAATCAGCATGGCCAGTTGCACTGAAGGATACAGGGCAGCCTGACAACATAAGCTGTAAGCACATCAATATGTAATGTTATGTAGGCCCAGCGTCAACAGCATAAGCGGTAACGACTGCGCAACCCCGTAGTCAAAACCGACTAGAAGGGGGGTAAACACTCACCGGATTGCGGCTGTGCACTTTCCATTGTCAGAGCGGGGCGTCTAGAGACTCATAGCATCCGCACTTTCTCTTTTAGACACGGAGCCATGGCCTTTGCCTCGTCTATCTAGACGCGCGTCTTGCGCACGACTGAGTTACCAAGGACGTCGTGGAAGACGGAGTCTTTCTTGAAGTAGCCTGGCTGATATACCGGGCTAAGTATTATCAACAGAGCCTATCGCGTCGAGTCCTTCTAGCGAGCCCGCGAAGAGGACCGGAGTGGCGACGGGCAGCGTCAACTAGGGCGGGAGAGGGCCCACCAGCGGCCTGCTGGCGGCAGTGGGCCTCATCCCCGCTGATGCCCGAGTTTATTCCCCTGAGGACGCACACTGTCCGGCACAGCCTTTGTCGTCCGTGAGTGCGGCCTCGGTTGATCCTTGTTAGGGTAGAGCGAGTCAATAGGACCCGCACATATCTGGCATATAGGTTAGCAGCCATCGGATGCGGGGAGGAAACATGGTGAGTAACCTCTATTGCAACTTCCACGATGACTTCAGATAAGACTTCTAGCGTGAAGAAAGAGATTCTGGGGTATTGTCGCGCCCATGCTATTTATACTGCCCGCGGACCGGTCAGCATTTGCATGTTCGCGTCAATTGGCCAGCTGTCTCCAGCTGGCGTTAGCCTATAAGATTTCAGTGAAAATGGAGAAGGAAGGAGTTCCCATATACGTCAGTGACGTAATGTCGAAGTGACCGCCTTGAAAGGGAACTAAATTAATATTGTTATTACTGGTAAAGTTACCGGGTAGGCTACCGGACATTAGGACACAACATCTGTGCAACTGTCATTGTACTGTAGTAGCCTATGTCAGCGTTGCATTATCTCATCTCATCTCACCAATAGTTATAGCATAATTTGCTACAACTCACACATTCAAACGTAGTCAGAGAAGGGCCTCATCTTTCTCTCCGATCACATACGTTCCGAAACACTCAAACTGCGCTGCTTTTTACAGATTTTTTACAGATTACATTCTTTACTCCAGTAATGTGCCGCCACATTTTAAGCTAAAATCCAACGAAACATACAACTTTGTTTGAATGTCAAAGAACAGTTGCAAAAAAAAAAAAAACACACACAACAACAACAACAACAACAACAACAACAAAAAACCTTCGCCCCTTTAGTTACTGTTGCTATGCCCGACAAGCTAAGCTACACCGCGCTCACGCCAAACCATGATCTCACGCAATGAAAAACACATCGCGCAGCAGAGAGGACACTGACAACACGCTGACAGACAAGACAGTGGTTACTTTTGATATTAAACAAAGTCTCAACGTTAAAATTTGGTCATTTTTAAAGAAATTTAGACAATACCGTTTTGTGGCGGTAGTATCTTGTAATGTAATGTATCTTGACAGATCGCTGTGGTGCCTCAAGTTAAAGCTGCTCGTGAACCGATCATCTCTTCCTTCTAGTTAATTTATAGCATCAAATAAACATGAATGAACATAAGAAGGAATGTAGTTTTAACTGCGGAAAGATGTCAGTAGGCCTACTCATCAGTACACTCCGTTTTTTCAAGTTCAAATCCTCCAACGTTGAACTCTCCTCCTGACTGCTTTGTCGGACAAAAAAAAAGTCGGATTATGATTGGCCAAATCGCCTGTCAATTGGCTGCCTGCCAATGTGGCAGGAAGATGCCCGCCAATTGCAGAATTCACCCGCATTTGGCGTGTGGTCGGGTGTTAATTTCAGGCCCTGCTTACTCATAATATTTAAAAGTCACTGTCGCCTCGCCAACCTGGTGTAAGATAATTGTGTAACTTACCGGATTTTTACATATTCGATAACAAAATACTTTGTTAACATAGAATATTTTTCAAACCACCAACACACAAGAAAGACAGTGACGGGACAAAGAAAATAAGGTAATGATAACAAACAATATACAAAAAAAAGTCTGAACTCTGAACGAGTCATTTTGTGAACCTGTCCTGCAAAAGATTCGATTCTCTGGGATGAATCACTTTACTTGTGCGGTTCTGAATCTCCCGCGGTCAGCGCGCACGGAAGCGGCTCCACCCTCTCCCGCTGGAGTCTTGGAAGTGGGCGGGTCTTAGAGTGCGCTGAGACTTCTGATTGGTCCTATTCCAGCGTCGCGCGCATTGCGCATGATCAGTGACCCCGCTGGCCGCTGCCTCATCCTGTATTTACTGCTACTGAAAATGGCCGCTACATATGCTGCCGAGATTTCACAGAGAGAAACAAAAACTACTTTTACAATCGACTAAATGAAACGGATTCGACTCGAATGCTGCGAGGAAATATTATATAATTTAAAACGGACTTCATTTCGTTTCGTGTCAGCATTTAACTGTTGTTTAATAGTGTGAGCGCTAATTTTAGCTCAAGCTAACAGTCAGGAGCGCGCGCGTGCACGCGCGTGTGTGTTCGGGCTCGAGCAGAACCGGAGAGTCCAATGGCTGACCCGAGAAAAGTGCCGTTCGTCACCCTCGCCTCGTTCAGCACCACACCGCCGGCAACCGAGCCAAAGAAACGCCGACGGGAGGACGAAGAGAATGAACCGAGTCCCGGTGTCACCGCCCCGGGGGTGTTCGGTGCCGGGAAACCGGCAACGGAACCCGGAGAACCCAAACGCACCGTCCGCCTGAACCTGAGCCTGTCAGAACCGAGTGAGCAGAAGTCAGCGGAGTTTAACTACGGCGAGCTGGTCCACTCGAGCCTGCAGGTGAGATCCGCGGGGTACGGGTGTGGGTTCGAGCCCAGACTAGAGCAGGTGAACCGAACCTGTAGTAAATACATCGTTAGATACTACAGAGTTACTTTTTGACTTAACCACAGCAGCACATAAATGACTAACTTAGTGTGTTGTTTAGTGGTTATTAAATACCTGAACTGGAAACTGAAAGGTTTTAGGTTCAAGCCAAGTTTCTGTCAACCTGTCAAATGTATAGG
This sequence comes from Rutilus rutilus, assembly GCF_951802725.1. NCBI lineage: Eukaryota > Metazoa > Chordata > Actinopteri > Cypriniformes > Leuciscidae > Rutilus > Rutilus rutilus. The sequence continues at coordinate 25,928,428 of NC_140209.1, forward strand.
GATCGTTAATTCAGTGTAACAGTATAACTACACCAGTAGCCGGATTGAGATTAATGATGGGTGGTTTAGTTTTCTTTTTAATGAAATCTGAGAGCTTTCTTGACCCTCCTTTGACAGTCTACGCAACTACCACTTTCAAGCCCCAGAAAGCTAGTAAAGACATCATTAAAGTCATCCATGTGACTCCAGTGGTTTAACCTCAGTTTTATGAAGTGAGTAGTAAAGAAGTTTTGGTGATATTTGTTTATTCACATTAGCTTGACAGCTCTGGTTTTGTTTTTCCTTTTATGTCAGCAAGTAGTACACTGTAAAATCTAGAAAAAATACTGCACATGGGTATATCGCACCACTTATTGAATGGTATATTGTATACATATCGATGCCACCATATCGATATCGGTCATGCTATGTTTTAATGTTATCATTGGCCAGATAAGAACATTTTGCCAATATATTAAAGCTGATAAATAATGGATTATTTCCTTCAGCTGAGACACTTACGCTTACGTTCGCCATGATGGTTTTGAGTTGCTTGAAATATGATGGGAATCACTTAAGAAAAGGAAAATCAAGTAAAGTGCAACATGTGCAGCGCAAGTCTGTCTTATCGGCTGCATAAAATTATAATGACATTATAATTGCGTGTTTGGGACATGGTCTTTAATGGTGAGACTTTTGATTTTGTAATCAGGCTCTCAAAAATTATATAAAAATTTAGATTTATCGGCCAATATAACGGTTATCATCTTTCAAATATAAAGAATTATCGGTTATTGGTATGATTGGTGTCTGTTTGCATGTAATTGAGTCGATTGGTTGTGTCTGACCGGTTTAATTTGCTCCTCAAGGTGAGGAAAGTTCCTCAAGGTCTCAAACCTGCTCTGGATCCCAGCGACCCGTTTGCAGACGAAGACAAAGAACGGCAAGAAGTCGAGGCTCTCGCCAGGAAGTTTGAGAGCAAATATGTATGTATTATTTTATTGACGAATGCACACATCCACCTGCAACCAACATGTGTGTGCGTGTGCGTGTGTGTTTACCCAGAAAACATGTAATCTTAATCACGACACGTCAAATGAATATAGTGTATTATCATCTCAGGGAAACACTGTTGTTAAGAAGAAGCGGCGAGACCGGATGCAGGATCTCATCGATATCGGTTACGGCTATGATGAAACCGATCCGTTTATCGACAACTCCGAGGCTGTGAGTATCAGAGAGAGCTTCACCCAGAAGTCCACCACTGATTATCTCCCGAAATGCTCTCAGTGACCGTTCGTTACATGATTAACAGCACATGATGGGGTGTCCGAGTCAGTTCAGACACAGCTTTGTGTTTGACCACATGCACGGCATCTCAAACTACTTGGAAATCCATTCTGACTCTTCATCCTTATCAAAATAAATATGAAAGAGTTTTTGTGAATGAATGTAAAGCCTCTATATTTCACTCTGCAGCTTTAATGACCCGCAGGCCGACCGTATATGATGTCTGTTGTGTCTCTGCAGTACGACGAACTCGTTCCTGCGTCACTGACCACTAAACTCGGCGGTTTCTACATCAACACCGGCACGCTTCAGTTCAGGGCCGCGTCTGAATCAGAGGGAGAGGGCGGAGGAAAAGACTCCAATCACTTCAAGGTGATCTTCATCATCTTCATCTTCATCATGGCACATGCTGTGGAGGAAGTGTCAGGTTTAGCACAGCCAGAATTATATGTGTTTTATGAGTATATGAGTGGTGGTGTTGCATATTTGTAACATGTCCTAGCCTGATTATTATTAAACCACAGAAGGCTGCAGATGAAACGTATACAGTATTGTTCGCACACTCTGTTCAGCATGTTTCTCTGTTTTTTAGCTTTAATATCGAAGTAGCAACAATATAATATATTAATTACTTCGTTCTAATCACACTTTTAGCCACAAAAATTACTATATATATAATGTAATTTATTTATGTATTTATTTATTTTGCACATTAATGGCACAAAATCATTCATTGACACTTTTTATGTTATTACTTTTTATGCCATTATTGGATATTTCATTGTTTCGACCTATTTTAAGATTTAGATGATCATCTAGCACTACTTTAAAGGGATGCAATCGATTATGGCAAAGCTTTGATTCTTTAAAAGGTCAAGTGCATCTCAGTGTGAGTTGCTGGGTGCATATAACAATAGTTTTTACTATGTTTATTTTTTATTTTTTAACAAATTAATTTATAATTGTAATATAGGCCTATTTATTGATTATTAGCCATAACTTGAAAATAATTTTTTGGTGGATTTTTATCTTATAGCAGTTCAAAATAATCACAATATTACTTTTTTTTTACCAAGTAATGCTGTTCTTATTAATGGTCAGTCTTTTATATTCCGAGAGATTTCTATCAGAGATCTGATCAGCTTTCTGAGTCTGTGATGGTGTGATTGACTGAGATGATGTTCTCGACTCTGATTCACAGAAGGATGGAGAGGAGCGGGTGATTAAGAGAAGGAAAAAGAAGCAGGACGGCGGCCTGGAGGAGAAGAAACCCAGGAAATTCAAAGTACCCAAGACAGGGTGAGTTAAATGCCCGTGTGTTTCAGTACGCTATGAGCTAAACAAGCACTAGATGCGCGTCTTTGACCGATGCGCAGGGCTCGCAAAATCGCCTGCCCGACGTCCCGGGGCTATTGTGTTTTCCAGTCGGGCTACCAAAATGCATAACCGGCCTGCCCGACGGGCTATCTGAAATAGTGTTTGCATCAGTCTCGTTATAATCAGATTCAGCACGTTCTTCATCTTCAATCCGCAGCGGCGCCAAGCAGAGCGCACGTCAGAAACAGAGGTGTGTGTGTGTTCTTCTGAGTCTCATTGGTCTGTCACTCAGTGGTCTGTGGTGCTCGTCAATGTCAGAATATTTGAGATGACCAATCAAATCAAAGTAGGCGGGCTTTATGTTCACAAGAAGCTGCTGAGCGCGAATTTGAGCAGAGCGACTCGACGCTTCAGTTTACGGTCAAGTGCGAGATAAGATGTAAGTAGCTAAACTAAACATTTCATATTTGACAGCTTTTTTAGGTCATAAATGTGAAACGAATGACAAAAATAATCAGGCAAATGAATATACTTTTGTCGAATTTCGCCATTTTGAACTGAAAATAGGCCGTAATGTGACTAATAATTAGTTTACTGACATTGTGAGGTGACATTAGCATTAACAAAGCCGTTTTCATCATAGGCACAAGATTAATAATGAATGTGTACATGTTGAGAATTAATATACAATTTGTAGCCTTCAGTAAATTAAAAAAGTTCAGCTTTAGGAGAGAGAAAAAGAAAGAGTGATGGATAAGAAGTGAGAGCAGGTATCATTTACTGCCCGCTGACATGGTTTTAAAGCTATTTCTTTTCCTTTTTTGGCCTTCAAACGTCTTGAAATGGACATATCAGAGAAATAAAACATTTGAACCCCCTAATAACCTTAAATGTAGGACCTCTTTGATTATAAAGCCCTGTCTACGGCCCTGTATTAGGAATAAGATCAATAATGAATGTGTACATATTGTGAATGAATTTAATAAACTTAGTTAGGCTACCTAGCTTTCCTAGTAGCTTTCAGTAAATGAACACGTCTGAGAAAGTGATTCATAAATCAACCTATCAGTTGACCCTTTGTTTACTTTCTTCACTGACAGACAAAAATTAAAAGCCTATATCAGTCAAGGCTCAGCTTTAGGAGGGGAAGAGACAGAGCAAGAGAAAAACAAAGAGAATAGGAGTGTGATGCTGATGAGGAGAGAAAAATAATCAGCTGCCCACTTACATGGTTTTAAAGCTATTGTTATCCAATTTTTTTGGCCTTCAAAACATCTTAAAATGCACATATGTAATTCAGAGAAATCTAAATTTTCTTGGGGTGCCCCCCAACCCCCCTAACTAGCATATCTCACATTCGGGACCTCAGTGATGAAAAACCCCTGCCATCTGCATGTTAATGAAACAAGTTAATAGTGAGTATTAGACCCTAAACTAAAGAGTTAATTTTTTTTTTTTTTTTTTTTTTTTATCATACCCTCATTGGGGGCTGAGCCACAGACACAGACTGATTCATGTTCTATACTGGTCAGTTCAGTTAGAACCAGATGCATATTTGTTGATATTTGTGTTTTGAAAAAGTTTTTGATTCATTGTTTTGACTCCTAATATTCTACATTAAAAATTGTAGTCTTTTTATATGGGCTAGTAAAAATTCATTTCGGGCTACCAAAATTTGAAGAGTGCCTGGCCGAAGGGCTACCAGCGATTTAGAAATTTTGCGAGCCCTGATGCGCCATGTCTCACTACTTTTTTCGAGACCCTGATGGCTTTTCCATTCTTCAGCTCTGCATCTCACATTTTTAAAGCGCAAAAACGTTCTGAATGAACGGCCCTTTTGTGTGTGTTCATTTGCTGCTGCTGAAGGAACGGTTTTGGGTCTTTGAGAGTATTAGAGTTTGTTCATGAATGTTTAAAGAAATATGTAGTAAGTATGTCATAAACCTGTATTGTGTCATAAACCTACAATTGTGGTTCCAAACCTGAATGTAGAAATCATTCTGATATGATGATTTGGCACTCAAGAAACATTTCTGATTATTATCAGTGTTTAAAACAGTTGAGCTGCTTCATATTTCTGTGGAAACCAGCATTTATTTGAAATAGAAATCTTCTATAACATTTATAAATGTGTGTTTTTGATCAATTTAATAACTAAAAGCATACATTTCCGTACTCTTCCCAATCTTTTGAACCCTAGTGTGTATGACACCAGTTTTGTTCTTCTCTTTCTGACAGCGTGTCGGCTCTGAACCGGCCGGAGAAGAAGAAGAGGAAGAAGCTGATGAAGGACTCTCTGTCTCTGGCGGCCATGATCCGTCGCTTCAGCCGCGAGAAAGAGGAGATCCGCAATAAGCACCCGGCGTCGGTCGTCAAGCTCGTCCGCGCGCAACCCAACGCTGCCGCCGTCGCCCCCAGCAACGACCTCTCCATGGCCGACCTGACCTCTGACCCGGCGATGATGTCGCTGCTGGGCGGAGCCACGGAGAACGACATGCTGCAGGAGCTGATGGGCGACCTGGACTTCGGGCTGCTGGACTCTCCTCAGCCGGCGAGTCCCGGGCAGAGCGAGAACGGCTCCCAGAAGCCCGGAGTCGCGGGTCGAGTGCAGAAGACGGGGTTGGTGCCGCCGCCGCCGCTTCCCAGCAGCCTCCCTGCTCCGCTTATCAAGCGCATAGAGGACCTGCGGGCGGTGAGTGCTGACCTGTACACACACACCTCAGTCGCTGCGTTTAGTTGCATAAACACTGATTCATGATCCTCATGAGACGCTTTTAGAAACGGGAGCAGTTTGAAAAGTTTGTGTTTGTTTGGATGTGTGTGTGATTGTGATTTGTGTGTGTGTTCGAGTTTGAGTCTGTGTGTGTGTGTGTGTGTGTGTGTGTGTGATTGTGTGTGTGCCATCTTTTCTTTCCAGGCAGATTCCAGTGGAAAGAGAGAGAGTGAAGGAGACGAGGTAGAGAGAGGTGTAGGAGGAAGAGAAGATCCACATGATAGAGAGAAAATAGACAGAATACAGGGAGAACAGGAAGAGCGGAAGGTTAGAAAGATGGAGATCTGTGGAAAACAGGGTATCATAGTGTCAGTAAATCAGAAGATGCTGTTTTGTTCTGATGTCTATAATGGGAGGTGTCTTCAATCTTTTGAAGTGAACATGGTATGACATTCGCAACTTATTTTACTCTCATAATGTGATGCATTTCCAAGTGAAACTTGTAGGACTGGACTTGATTTAATCCATAAGGATTTGATGGGATGGCGATGTTTTATAATTTTTTGTTAACACATAATTATAAAACGCATCAAGACCAGAAACGTGTGTCAAAGTAAACAGCCTCAATTTTACTTTCATGTTGACTTTACAGATGATTGGATTGTGAAGTGATAGATGAGCTGCAGCTTTAGTTTTATGTAAGATGAATAGTACATTTTCTTTTGTTTTTCCTTGCATATTTTGCTACTTTTTTAAACAGGGTTCCCGCGTCCTACACGGTTCCTTGAAATCCTCGAAAGTTTGTGAATCTGAAAAATAGATATATATCTGAAAATAAACATACATAAGCCCCTTTCACACAGAGATTCCGGAAAATACACGGATAAAGTGACCCGGGATTTGACCCGGGTTCGTTTGATTTTGGTTCATTCACACTGCCAGTGATTTTCCGGAATCAGAGAGCGCGTTCACACACAACCCGTGTATGTCCCGGAAAGACACGTGACATCGATGTGACTTGTAATGTCTCAGCAGTGTCTTCAGTTTGCTTATGAGCTGCGATTTCTCTCTCGGGAAACCACGCTTGTGCATTTATTTCTCTGATTCGATCATAAACTTGCGCATTACGTACCGTTTCACAGCTGGCGAACGATCCCGCGCTTCAGCGTCATCACTGCGACACGGCATTAATACGGCTTTTGTTCACACAGCGCGCGTTCCGGGACTGAACACGGCAATGTTACTAGGTCCCCAACCCGGCATCGATGCCGGCATCAATCCCTGGTCGTGTTTGCGTTCACACAGAAGGCGTTCCGGCAATTTGCCGGCAATTTCCCGGGTTCAATGCGCTGTGTGAAAGGGGCTATAGATACAGGTCCTTGAAAGTGCTTGAATTTATTTTGTGCAAGTTTTCTGGAAAAAATTCCATATTATTCCCTCCGGTCCACTAATGTGTTATTTTGCCAACACTTTGTGGCCTATGCACACTAGCCTGCTTGATTTACGTTCGTTACACGCATTTACCTTAAGTTACGTTAAGTGTTTCCCGCGTGAGGTACTTTGTGTTGTACGTTGTCATGACGTTCACGCACGCCCGAAACTACTACGATGGTACCTCAACGTTTCATGCAAAAATTAATCCAAGAGACTTTTAGAATACAGTGTAGGATGTACCGAGTTTTATGTAAACCAGAAATACGACAAATACAATATCAGATCTCTGTCATATGGCCAAAAATCAATGCAAAAAAATAAAGAAGCTTTTTTGCATAGTTGTGAAAACTGTAACAATGTATCTTACAAGTTAACACGATGTAACCTTGCTCTCACTTGAAATGTGTCCCCACATTAAGTCCTTGAATTTGAGGGTATTGGACCTGGAAAGTCCTTGAAAGGTGCTTGATTTTGAAGTTAACCAAGGTGTGGGAATCCTGTTTAAAGTATTTGTCGCCATGAAGATAGCCATTACATTTGAGCTGTCGTTAACTGCTTGTTTTCCTCTCAGGCGTCTCGTCAGTTTGATATGGAGGGCAGGAAGAAGTTTTTCACGCTGGACATGAACAACATCCTGCTGGAGTGAGTTCAGTTGGCCGTTGTTTTCATTCCCAGCATCTCTGGTTGGTTTGATCATCTCACTCTCTCTCTCTCTGTGTGTGTGCAGTATCGAGCTGCAGGTGCAGGAACAGTCTGCGTCTGTGCGCGCCGCCGTCTACACTCATCTGGAGGCGTTCGTGCCGTGTAATAAAGAGGCTCTGCTGAAGCGGCTGAAGAAGCTGAGTCTGAACATCCAGGACGACCGGCTGCGGGCGCCGCTGCTCAAACTCAAGCTGGCCGTGTGCAGCGTCATGCCGGAGCAGATCGCTCGATACAACATGGACTGCATGGCCAAAGTTGCCAAGTAAGAAACTGGACTACTACTGAGTAAGGAGTAAAAGCTATATATATATATATACAGCAGTCAACATTTGAAGTGGATCAAAAAAGTTCATCAAAGTTGTTCTAAGACAAGAACGGGTATTGTTAAAAATTCATGTATAACTGATGAAAGGTTTTGATCCACTTCAAATGTTGACTACTGTATTAAAGGGATAGTTACCCAAAAATGAAAATAAGCCCATGATTTACTCACGCTGAAGCCATCCTATATATGACATTCTTCTTTCAGACGAATACAATCGGAGTTTTATTAAAAAATGTCCTGGCTCTTCCAAGCTTTATAATGGGAGTCAATGGGTGTATGTCTTTGGAAGTCCATCAAAGCCTATCTATTCATGATTAAAGTGCTCCAGACGGATCTGGGGGTTAATAAAGGCCTTCTGAAATATATCCATATTTAAAACTTTTATCAACTAAAGTAACTAGCTTCCGGCAGACGGCGTTACGCATCGATTTACAGCAAAAGAGTAACACTTGAACTTGACGCACAACATAATGACGGCAATTGACGCCTCTCGCGGTTCAAACAAACAGGACTGGGCAACCTTGGTCGTCATTACGTTCTTCAGGATGAGTAAATCATGGGCTAAATTTCATTTTTGGGTGAACTATCCCTTTAACTAATGGTAAGTCAAGGGGCGACCAGTCTTACTTTTTAGTATCAAATTAGACCAAGCTACATTAATATGTAACTGACTTAAACCAGTTATGAACAGTTTTTTAAAAGGAAAAAATTGTGATGACTAACTTTTAAGACTAGTCTAGTCTTAGCAGTTTATGCAACCGTGTTGTTCTTAAGCCGTATGCTCTTCTTTCTTTATGGACCACAAAAGGAGAATTTTTAATAACATTTCCCACTCTCTCTCGTCCATATAATGGCAGTGAATGGCGACCAGCATCAAGTTATTTAAAAAAAAAGACACAAGGATCACAAAATGATCCCATGTGACACCTGTCGTATATAGTGTTCTGGGGTGTACGATAGGACATTGAATGTATTTAGCGAAATTCAAGACCTTGGCCATTGGTCTTCGGTGCACAACGCGTTTGTTTGTTTGACTCTATTAGGGCCGCAGTTTCATAGAATTATTTATCTTTTTTTTTACAAAATTGAATAAATTGTTGTTTTTATGAATTTAATTAATTAGACATGCTTTTTGTGAAACCTTTAAAATGTAATCCTGTTTTAAATGTAAAACTTAAAACAGAAAACACAGAATTTGGTAAATATAAAACGGAATTTGAGAAAATAAAAATAAATTGTATTTCATACGGCCCTAAACGCATAATCTTTGTTAAACTTTAAATAAATTGTTGTTATTCAGTTTTAAGTTTTCAGTATTAAGTTTCATGATTTCAATTAATTAGACGTGCTTTTTGATTACTAAATTTTAATTGAACCATTCAAATGGAGTAAAAAAAAAAATCTATAAAAATCAAAACGTAAAAAGAAACGGTTTTAATATGGTCCTAATAAATGAAGAGACTTCTGTGTGTTTACCGTTGTGTGTGTGTGTGTGCAGGCAGCAGACCGAAGACGGCGACAGAAACGGCTCAGAGGAGGAAGACGATGAGAAGCCAGGACGAAGAGTGATGGGACCCAGGAAGAAATTCGTATGGGACGAAAAACTCAGGTGGAAGTCATAGAGGATCACTAACTCGATCGGCATGAGACAGACCTGCAATGCTAAAAACATTGATAATTTATTGTTTTAATTATGTATTTTAATTAAACAGTAAATGATATTATTTGCATTTAAACATTCAAATATTTTATTATTATTTTAATGTTATTACATTTTTAATTAAACATAAAAACATTTAACATTCGCTTACTGGATCCTTGGACTGAAAACTTTCCAGGAGTTTAAAACATAAACATTGCTAATTTTGTATTTTAATTCAACATTAAATGATTTTGATTGCATTTAGCATTACAAATATTTTATTTTTTTATTTTCTATTAAACACAAAAATATTGAAAATATATTATTTTTAGCTTGATATCTGTGTGTGTGTGTGTTTGCGCAGGACTCTGCTGTGTAATCTGGTACGGGTGAAGCTGGGCTGTTACGCGCTGGAGGCTCAGAGTTCACTCTCACCTGAGGATTACCTGAAGGTCTTCATGGAGACGGAGGTCAAACCGCTTTGGCCCAAAGGATGGATGCAGGCCAGGTGGGTTTCGGCACCACAGCACCAGTTCTCGGACCTCTGCTGGTGTCAGTGCCTGGTGAACAATGTTGATTCACTAAACATCCTGACTGATTCATCTCTCTCTCTCTCTGCTTCTCAGGATGCTGTTTAAAGAGAGCCGAATAGCTCACAATCATCTCACTGGAAACACGTGAGTTTCTCCACTCTGGTTTATTTTAAAACACTAACTAGATGCTGAATCTACATTTATTCATTAGGATTGTCATTCACAACATGGAGCCTTATTTGACCCACTTCTCTTAGTGCACGTTCACAGGTCCTCTGTAAATGATTGTGGCATTCACAACTTATTTTGCTTTCGTAATCTAACACTTTATGACTGGGACACAATTAAGGGCTGATATGTAATCATTTTAGGGGAATAACATGCATCACTGAACCAGATTGAGACCAAAAACATGTGTTATGTGCTCAATTTTAATGCCATGTACTTTTTTAAAGTATTAATTGGTGTGTTAATATAACATTTATCATAGCGTTTATGTCTTTAAAAAGCCGTTCTCTAAGGCATCTGGTTATTGTTAAACATTAACAGCTGGATCTAGATTAATTCATAACAGTTCACATTAAATCATTTCCCCATACTTCATATTAGTGCACATTCACAGATCTATTGTAAGTGATTCATTAGTTCATGTTAGGAAGTTGAAACGGTCACCCGTGGTTAGGGTTGAAAAAATATAATTTAATAATAAAATGAGGAAAAAGTACATCTCACCACATAGTCATTAATACATATTACATCATATATTAATATTTTCATCATTTCAAAGAACTGTACTGTTAAATTATCATGCACGTTCATGGATACATGATGCACAATGAGTAAAACTAATCTTCAGTATTGAACTATGGGCCATAGTGTGAACAGCTATCAGCGTTGTGTATCGTGCCTAATGCTCGACTCCTGTTTGTCACTGTACTCGTCTTTACCTGGATTACAATCGTCATCCATCAAAACATTACTAGCGCGACACTGGTTTGCTTTATCCAACTGAGAGGTGTAGTGTGTGTATCATTATGCTCATGCAGCGGTTGGGTGTTTCGAGCCGCCGTTCAGTCTGTATTTCACACAGGGAAACGGCTCCGAAACAATCACAGAGTAGCAGAGAGATCGTGCTTTGACGCCAAATACACTCTTCTCTCTGCCATCTCTGATGATATCAGCTGTGTTTTCTCTGCATCAGGACTGCTTGACTGCATTCACTTACTGGATCCTCGGACCGAAAACTTTCCAGGAGTTTAAAACAACAGATCTTATCGAAAACAGGAGTGGAAACATTGACGTTGTTTTTCCACACTTTGAAAACCCCTGGGCTATACTGTCAATAATAAACAATGTTTTGTTTTTTTGTTTTTTTCATTAGCATTTAGCACGATGGTAATTTTACTTAGGAAAAAATACTAATCCTTGGTAATAAAATGGATAACTGGCTTAATATTGAACAATTCACTTGCGTCACTGACAGAAGTTTTTTTTAAATTACATTTAAATTAAACTTTACAAATATATTTTTTTATAGTTTTTAGTAAACATAAAAAATATTGCTAATTTATTATTTTTATTTGTATTTTTATTAAAAAAATTTTTTTTTTGCATTTAAACATACAAATATTTTATTGTTATTTAAATTTTATTCAATTTTTAATTAAACATTAAAAATATTTAAAATCCGTGGACTGAAAACTTTCCAGGAGTTTAAAACATACAAAATATTGCTAATTTTGTATTTTAATTCAACATTAAATGATTTTAATTATTGCATTTAAGCATTAAAATATTATATAAAATTATAAAATTATTAACATTTTTCATTAATTAAACATAAAAATATTGAAAATATATTATTTAATTAAAAAATATATACAATAGGCAACATTTGAAGTGGTTCAAAAAAGTTCATCAAAGTTGTCCTTAGACAATAACGGGTATTGTTCAAAATTCATATATAACTTTGATGTATACTTTGATAATTAATGTATTTTTTATCTTTGTATTTTTCTTTATTTTATTTAACACTGAAGTAAAATGGGAGCAGTTTTGTCATCACAGTTTCTGACCGTAAAAACTGCATTGATTTGTTTTTGTTTTTCAGAGTAAAGAAGCGGATGTTACCGACCCCCAAAGCCAAACCCAAGCCTCAGGACAGTGGTGTTCTCCAGCGCCCGGCCCTCTCCGTGGACCCCACCACCCCTACCCCCACCGTCCCGCGCGGACCGTCCCCGCCGGAGCCCATCTGCCTGTCGGACTCTCTGGACGAGGATCTGACGGCCCCGTCGCTGGACTCCATCTCTCACGCTCTAGCCATGCTCAGCAGCGCCGCTAAAGGCCTGGCCCAGTCCGACAGCCCGCCGTCCACCGACACTCCCAAACCGGCCCAGTCGCTGCACACGGCGTCACCACACCTGGCCAAAAAGAGTGCCAACACCCTCCCGCCTCATTCTCCCAGCATCCTCTCCTCCTCGTCTGCATCTCCGGTCGTTAAAGGAGTGAGTGTTTTATCACAGGTTCAGAGGCCTTCGGTTATTCCCGCTCAGCGACCGACAGTGACTCAGCCCACTAAACTGGGCGTGTCCCAGCCGAAGCCCCGCCCACCTCCCACATCATCGCCTCTTCACGCTCCTCAAAAGATTCCAGCGAAATCATTGGTCGCCATGTCAACGGGTCTCATCAAAACAAGCAATAACAGCTCATCGCCGCAGTCGCGCGCACTTCTCACCACTTCCTCGCCGTCGCTCATAAACGTTAAATCCGTTCAGCCTTTCCACGTGACCGTGACGCCGCAAACTAAAAAACTTGCGCCCCACGAGTCGCCCAAACCGGGCTTCATCACGCCCATGCAGGCCACGCTCACCAAATCGCCACACAACCCCAGCTCAAACATCATCAAGCTCACTCCCACCGGCCCGGCCGTCTCCAGGCCGCCCACGTTACCCAGCATGCACCAGCACGCCTCTAAGAACCAAGGCTTCCACGCGGGGTTCATCGCCGGCGGTTACAGCTCCCCCGTGGGGCAGAAGAATTCCTCTCAGGGCAACAACATCTCCAGCCTCGCCACGACAACCGCAGCTGTTGCTAAGCAGCCGGTGACCAGCGCCTCGCCAGTGACAGGGACGGCCAATCACAGCCAGCGACACAGACAAGTGGGCGGAGCTAATCAGGGGGTGAAGACAATCACATCGGTGTCTACGGCCGCAGCGACTCAGCTCTCACAGGTCTCTCCGTCATAATTTCACTTTTTTATTAAATGTTAATGTATTGATTCATTGTTTTTTATTTAATTTAAAAAATATTTTTTTACTTGCTACTTTCAAACTCAAGGCATATTGTTGTTTTTTTGTTTTTTTCAATAGCATGATGGTAATTTTACTTAGAAAAAAAATAACTAGCATCTGATTTAGACCGAAGAATTATTATTATTATTATTATTATTATTATTATTTTAATTAATTACAATAAATGTAAATTAATGATATATAAAATTATTTTAATAATTAAATAATTAAATAAATAAAATAAAAAATATATATTTTTAATTAAATTGTTGTTTTTCGATTGTTTTATTTATTAGTTATAAATAATAATTATTTATTTGTTTTATTTATGTACTTTAGGCATCTTTGCGATCTGATCTTGGTTTTCTAGTGGTTTTCTCACTTATTTTCGCTCCGCTTGCTGCAGAAAGTGGGACTCCATTGGGATGCGTTGCTATTATCACAGTGAAGAGGCCTAATGAAGATTAATGATGTTTCCCCGTGTGCAGGTGTCGTCCGCCAGCGCTCTGCTCAGTTCGGCCGGCCCGTCTCTGCCTCTGGGTTTCGGGATGTTGGGAGGACTGGTTCCCGTCTCTCTCCCGTTCCAGTTTCCAAACCTGCTGAATCTTCCTTCATCTGTGGTTTCCACGGCGACCTCCGGCGTCTCGACCAATCCCAGCAGCTCAGGGTTCAACCTTCCCCAGAGTGAGTCGCTCTTTACACGTAAATATATTTAATACTGTATTATTATTATTATTATTATTATTTAAAAATTCTTAGTGAGGTGAATTTTACATACTTCATTAGATCTCACAGAATTGACACTGTTTGCTTTTTTAAAATTCCCTAGCATGTTTATCACTGCTGGAAAGTTTCTGATACACTCTTGCTTAATGAGCATGTATTACTGATTATAACCGTATAAGAAAATTGAAATGTAGGGAATTACGTGTTTGTTTATTTCTACAGAAATAGAGTACATTTTTACTCTATTTTTTGTAAGAAAATATTGTTAAATTGTATAAGATCTGTTCTTGATTGTATTGAATTTTTATTGTTACGACTAGTTTGCCATTAAAATAGTCTTTTCTGCTGATATGGTGTTAAATAATAAACACATAAAATACATTTAAACATAATATTACAATAAATATTGTAAAATAAATTAAAATCTAAATCATTTAAAGTGAGCATGTATCAGTAATATTCTGGCAGTGATAAATATTCCAGAAGTGATTCAAGTAGAATAAACATGTTTTTTTAATCTGTCAAGCAGACACAGTTATTTCCCAATGCCAGTAACTGGAAAACAACCCATTATGGACCCAGTAATGAGTCACTAGTATTTCTGCTCATGAGTCAGTGGAGTCAGATGTAAGCGAAGAAAATCAAATCTTCAGCTTGGCGCTTCAGTCACGTCTAATATACACTGCTGCAGTTAAAATACTGTCAAATCTGCAGAATTCAGACTTTCAATCATTTGTTAGGTTTTCTACTGGACACCATACTGTATATATGTGTGTATATGTGTGTGATATCTGCAATAACTAATTGATCAAATCTGTAATAATTAAATGAACTAGTCACATCACTGAACAAATTTGACTTAAGTAGTAAAAAGCTCCTTTTTATGGGTGAAAAATCTCATTGACATCTTACAGTTATAGTCAGTATTCCAATATTTTTTTCAAAACTGCTTCTAATAGCAAGTCAATGTCATTGTTAAACTTTACAATACTTCAGATGTGTTCTTATAGAATGTGAAAGACATTTAAACCACATTAAACGTTCAAATATGTCAAGTGTGTTCTTTTGGACACATTTAAACCACATTGCATTCTAACGTTGATCATTTCACACACTTTGCGCACTACGTGAAGCAGATATTGCATAGACTTCAGTGTTCGTTGGGAAAACATCATAATGAATGAATTAAGACTGTTTAGTTGATGTCAGCACTGCAGTCGTGTGTGTGTTTAGTAGTTTCTGTTGCTGCTGGTGTGTTTTTGTGGCTCATCTTCTGCTCTTCGTCCTCATGAATCTGATTTCCTCCATTGGTTTCATCTCTCTGTCCATCCCGTCTCATGCGTGTCTGTGTGTGTGTGTCCCGTCTCTCCTCAGATGTGTTAAAGGGTCTCATGTCAGGGGCTCAGGCTGCTCTGCCGCCACACTTGCAGCTGGCTTTCTCAGGTAAACGCTGACGACGCCTCCCGCTGGCTGCATGAGTCTTCTTCTGTCTTCTGTCGGGACACGCCGCCCGTGTTCGCTTCACTGACCCCTCTCTCTGTCTGTGCAGATGTCAATCAAACGCAGGGCGGAGACTTGCAGAGGAAGTCCTTATGACATCACGGAGCTCCCGACCGCTGGCTGATCCAGTGCTGACTGACTCCGCCCACTTTTATGCATGATCTGCTGGCTGTCCAATGAGACGGAACTGTTTTTATACGCATTTGAATATCATGAATAATGAATTAGTTTGAATAATGATGCGTCAGTTGTACATATGTATCAATGTTTACACAGACAGACCTAATCACTGTGGACGGGGAGGGAAACACGTATGTGTGTGTGTGTTTGCATGTACAGTAGCGGGCAGTTTTTTAACGTGTCGAGTGTTTGAATATTGATGAGCGAGTGAATGTGTTCCTCCCTCTCTCGTGTAGGTCAGTGTCTCTGGTGCTGTTCATGAACGAAACGCCCCTTTAAAGTCAAAACAAACTGAAAACCAAATGACGGTGGCGGGCGATTGTAATATACTTGAACTTTCAGGATTTGTTTACTTGCGTTTCAGGACACGTGCGAAATAAAAATGCAGAAGCCTTAGTAAAAACAGTGTGTGTGTGTTTCTGTGTGTGACTTGATTTTAGTTATTTATTTGTCAGCTCAAACACATTTTACCAGGTTTAAATCCTTAAAACTGCTCCAGAAGTTCCCAGGATTTTTGATTTGCATGTTTTAAGTGCACTTTGCAAATGATTTTGGTCTGAAATGTAACTTTTGAATTGTATTGTTTTATACATACTTGAACTTAATGCAATACAAAGTAGGTTCAACAAATAGTTTATCAATTTAAACTGATTCTAGTTAAGAGGGATATATAGAAATATGAGTTCTTTAATTTGCAAACTTAAACTGCAAATGTCACGTCCATAATTGTTTTATTTCTGCTGTATTACTCCATGCCTTAAAATGATTCATTCTAGGTTATTTAATGTTTTAAACAAAATAAGGTGTGCAATCATAAAATCTCACCGTTACTGTCAGACTCTTTTTCTAGCCTTTTTCATGCATGAAGTAAAAACTAAAAAAAAGTGTTTTTCATTTTAAGCAAAAAGCATAAAACACTGAGGCATGTTTACTTTTACTTACACAGGATTGAGATCACTTTAAATATCTAATTCAATAATATTTAAGGTTCTGTGTAAACAAATTACCCTTGTGAATTCAGAACGCGTTATTAGTGGTAATTTGGACTAATACGCGTTTTAAAGTCAAGTACTATTGACTGTGACCATTTAACCTTTATTTAAATCTGGATTTTCTGATGCAGAAACTGCTTAAAGTAAAATAAGTACTTTTTGACGCCGCTGTTTATATTACACATGGCAAGTAATTTCATCCAAAACATAGAAAACTGTTCAATTCTGGCCGATTAGCAACAGAAAAAAGCAAACGTCATATAAAGGTGGAGATTAATTCCAGAATAATTTGTAATTATTTTTGTTAAAGACGAAGCATGGTATCCTAACTGTGGTGAAGTGTGTAAAACGCATGAATTAATGACATGAACAATGAGATCAGGTGTTTGTTAACGTCATTCAGAGCCAGAAGACGGGCGATTCTGCGGTACTGTGACTTTAATTTCATCATCAATCTTCATCAATTGACATTCAAGTACCAAACATGTGGAGTACAAAATATCAACAAGGTGAACGAGAGCTTTCTAATGCCGTGGACTGAAGATACACTGCAAATAACATCATAAAAATAACCAGGATCCAACAGACGGGCAAATACGGCAGCGCACAAGGTAAAACTCATTCTGAAAACAAAGACTTCAAGGAAGAGAGCGTGAGTAAGTGTGTGTGTGTGTGTGAGGATGATGATGTGGCAGTGTGACCCACAGGAAGAGCTCCAGTCTATTTGACCAGCGGTCTGGTTTTATCATCGTCTCCACACTGATGCGCTTTATACTTTTTCACTTCTGCCATGTATTTAGTCCAGGCGTCTCCTTTTCCAGCCTCCGCCTGTGTTTAACACACACACACAAATGAGTGAACACATAAACTTCAACACACACACCATTTATACACTACCACTTAAACATTTGGGTATGGAAAGAAAGACAAATAACTGAGAAAAATCATATTTAGTCCTCAGATGCCATGTCCGTAATCTATAGCAAACAATCTAGCATTATTTCCATCTCAAATGGATTCATTAAGTTATTAAATCAATAACCAGCGTGGCTGAACGACACATTTGCGACAATACGATTTCAGGAAACAGTCGCGAGTTGATAAATCGACTATGATAGTTATAGGTCATTGTACGGGGAACGCAGCCACAGAGAGAGAAAGTTATTAAAACTATTGTTATTGTGTTATTGACACGACTGTTGCTAGATAAACATGTAGGAATTAAATCACATGCTTTATAAATATTTCAATCATATAAATGTACAAACTGAAAAAGTGATACACGAGAGAAAAGTTATTTTTCAATGCATGCATGATGCATACCAGGTCTATGAGATGAGAATTATGAAAAAAAAAAAAAAGTCTAGACAGAAAAGTCTAAATTATAATATTTAAAAGCTAAAATTACGACATGAATTGTCAAGATGAAAAAGTCAAAATTATGACGTACTAAATCGAAATTATGACAAAATAATAATAATTTTGACAATCAAAATTACGACAATCTAAATTGACAAAAAAAAAGGTACAATTATGACAAAAATGTCTAAATTGACATTAAAGTCATAATTATGATATAAAAACCATTTTGGCATAAAGAGTCCAAAATATAACCCTCCAAAAAAATCTAATTATGACATTAAAAAACTAAATTATGACATACTACATTTCATTTCATACAAGTCAAAATTGACAGTAAAAAATGAGTCTACATTATGACATTAAAACTCGATTATAAAAAAAAAAAGTCTACATAGTCTAAATTGACACGTCATTTACTTAATTTAAGACTCAAATAAAAATTGACAGTAAAAATGATGACATCAAAATGGGAAACATCATTGGGAAATAACTGTGTCTACATTTACATAAAAATTGACAAAGTCAAAATCGAAAGTCTAAATTATGACGTTAAAATGACAAATTCCAATGATAAAAAGTAAAATGATGACAAAAAGCTAATTATGATAGTAAAAATTATGACAGGCTAAATTATAACTAAAAGTTAAAATTATGATATAAAAAGTCACAATGACGATAAAAAAGTCAAAATTATGACAGTAAAATTATGACAAAAAGTCAATTATGATGGTTAAAATTATGACAGGCTAAATGAGGACAAAAAGTCAAAATTATGAGGCAAATTTATAACATAAAAAGTCGAACATTATGATATCAATCACAATTATGACAATCCAAATCATGAGACAAAAGTTAAAATTATGACAGGCTAAATTGCATAAGTCAAATATTATGACAAAAAGTCTAAATTATGATTAAAAAAAAAGTCAAGTCTATGGATGCCAGTCTAAATGATGGCAGAAAGAGTCATGTCTCAGGAGTGAGCAGGGCACTAGTGGGCCCTTATGTTGCTCTTTGAAAACGCACTTGGCGAACAGAACAATGAAAGACAACGTAATTTCCTCATCATCTTCACCTGGGATGTTCCCATGACAACGCAGCACAGTGTCCGTCAGCTGAATAGCTGGTAACATAACCGTTGCAAATAAATATGCATTTTCTACAAAAAAAATGTCAGTTTTTAAAATATGGGTTTTAGATCTGTGTGTGTGTGCATTTCTCTGCTCTCAACTTAAAAACTTGCCATCTCATCTTTGGACCCTGCATTACACCTAACACATTTCTTACCTATGAAACTTGTTTAGGCATAAAATGTCAAACATGTGTGAAATATATCAAGGACAAAACAAAACAACTTGAATTAATCTGTTTGTAAGTTAACTCGAACTCTCCCGCCATCTATAGCTTTAAAATAAATCTCAATTCTAGTGAAAGCGAGTAATACCCCCCGCATCGGGTGCCAGACGTAACCTGTGCTTTTATGGGCCAGCGCCGCCTCCAGAGTCTATGGGTGAGCAACAAGAGTCGTCCATGAATGCTTAGGAGTGAGTACTCTGATAATGTGTGCAAGCAATGTAACGATCTGTTTCAGAGGAGTCCTGTAAAGAGTCCTGTCTTTTTACAACCTATTTTTTCTTCTTTTTTTTCTCTCTCTCTCTTTCTTTCGGGCTAAATGAGTCAAACACCTATATTTTGTTTATTGATTTTATACATATGTGACCCTGGACGACAAAACCAGTCACATGGGTCAATTTTTTTTAAATTGAGCTTTATATATAATCTTAAAGTTGAACAAATAAGCTTTCCATTGATGTATGGTTTGTTAGGATAGGGCAATATCTGGCCGAGATACAACTATTGAAAATCTGGAATCTGAGAGTGCAAAAAAAAAAAAAATCGTAACATTGAGAAAATCGCCTTTAAAGTTCTACATTTATGTTCGAGATTTTGCTGCATTCACTCACAAAAATAAATATTTTATATATTTTCGGTAGGAAATTTACAATATCTTCATGGAACATGATCTTTACTTAATATCCGAACGATAATTTTGAATTGTTGTAGCCTGGGTTTCCCCATGCTGCCTTGAGCGCAGCGCGATTTTATTCACGCTGCTAGGCAGCCTGGACACCATGGACCAGATTTTCCCCTCAAAAAGGGAACCAATCACAGAACGGGGAGTGAGCAGCAAGACGATGACGACGTCTATGCGACACACCGAAGCAGTTTGTTTATATCTATGGATCCAACATGGCATCAGACGCTAAGTTACCTTTCGATGCAGCCTTAGATAGTGTTCTAAGTAGTTTAGAACGCAAGTTTATTTCGTCTTCTTCCTCGTGGAATTTCTGTCGCTCTACATACGTCTTCTGGTATAATTAAAGCGATTGGCTATGAGCTACGTACAGGCACATTTGATAGACATTCGTAGCGCCCAATAAACGGCTCTGGGCATTCGTAAACCACGCCTCAAATACGAGAAAATGAACATGTGGTTCCCAGACCACGTCTCAATGAGAAGAGGTCTGACGTTAGCCAGGCTAGTATTGTTGGCTATTGCCACAAAAATACCCGTGCGACTTGTGACTGGTTTTGTGGTCCAGGGTCACATATAATATCTGGTTGTCACAACGGTTCATACTATGTATACTGTTGTTCTACTACATACTTCATGTTCAATGGAAGAGGGTGGTAGGCGTTCTGGTGAACGACGGTGGATGTTGTCACGGGCCCTTATAACGTTGGGGGATTTTGCAGTCTCTGATGTGAGGGGGGGAGGGGGGTATTTGTTCATGTTATTTCTATCTATCTATACAATGTTTTACTTTTGTCACAGGTCAAGCAGAAATATTTTGGTTTTGCAAAACGTATTAATATTCGCACCACTTTTTCATTATATTATGGATAAATTAAGAATTATGTCGCTTAATACCAGAGGACTTAACAGTCCGAATAAGAGAGCCAAATTCATGATCTACTTGCGCAGGAAAGCGACTGATATCGCTCTAATTCAGGAATCACATCTAAAGTATCTGGCAGGCTTGCATATTTGTGTACAAACATTAAGGGGAAGAAAATAGCATTTGTATCAATCTGTGCCCCTACAAAATCTGAGGCTAGCTTTTCTCCCACATGTAACTAACCACTTGCTCTCATTGATAGACGATAGACTCTGATTATCGGAGGGGATATGAATGCGGTGATAGACCCTGTGTTGGATAGATCTTGCTCCTGAAGTCAAGTTCAGCTTAGTTCCTCGGTAAAAGCGCTGAATTTGGTCGATGTTTGAGGATCTGGGAACCCCTTGAGTAGAAACTACACCTTTTTTTCGACACGGCATCTCTCTCATTCAAGAATAC
This sequence comes from Rutilus rutilus, assembly GCF_951802725.1. NCBI lineage: Eukaryota > Metazoa > Chordata > Actinopteri > Cypriniformes > Leuciscidae > Rutilus > Rutilus rutilus. The sequence goes on from NC_140209.1 coordinate 25,949,772, forward strand.
ACTATCTTCTGCTCTCTAAGGAACTTTTGAAGGAACTCTTCTGAACAGCCAATGATACTACCAGCTATTCTTGCAGAACACAATTCAGATGTCCTCCATTTGTTGAAAGATCTCCGCGGTGGTGTTTTAATATCTCTCTTTTACAGGACAACCAGTTCGATGAGGACTTCATAGCCGGGCTGTCTGAATTTCATCTAATATTGGTTCGGTTGAAGACCTTATATTTGTCTGGGAAGCTACAAAAGGTTTTATCAAAGATTCCTCTATAGCCTTTGCCACTAATGTACAAAAGACGCAGAATCAGAGATTTTTTTAGTTCGAGTCGTCCTCTTCTAGTCACTTTATGGATGTATGGGAAGGCCTTAGAGGCTACAGCAAATCGCCTAGCTATACAGCACACATGGGACAAAGACTGTGGACAAGAGGAGGGTGTCACGGACTGGGGAAGAGTATGGCAGAACATTTTTACTTCATCTGGGAATCCTGATCACCAACTGATTCATTATGACTTCTGTCACAGAACTTATTGGACCCCATTTAAAGACACTGTATTGACTCCTCCTCTAGTCTCTTCTGTGATAAATGTCCCGACCAAGTCCTTTTTCCATATTATGTGGGAATGTGAAAAGGTTAAAACATTTTGGATTGTGGTATGTGCTATCTTATCGAAAATCATTGAATATCATTGAGTTTGATTTCTCTAAACTGCAAACATGTGTCTGGCTGGCCGGTTTAACGTCTGCAACAAAGCTGATAGCTCAACACTGGCTCCCACCACATACCCTAGATACATTCTAGTGGTTTATTCAACTTCAGGACATTATAATGTTGGAAATATCCACAGCTCGGGTGAACTCGGCACACATTTCAAGCTTCTAGAAACAAACTTTGTTGTATTTTTTTCATGTTATCACTGTAAAGCTGCTTTGAGTTGATTTCATTTAGATTTTCATGTTCTTATTCTGGCTTGTTTACTGTCAAGAAAAGAAAAAAAAACACGAGTATTCGCTGGGTCACATGACCATAATCATAAAATTACTTCCTTGAAGTGACCATTGCATATTCCCTTCGCTAACGGCCTTGCGAAAGGGCCCTCCGTGAAGAGATCAGTCCGACACTTTCGTTTCGAAACACTTCTACGATGGCGTCCCCTTCCCGAAGGGAGCAGAAATGCCGTTTGGAACTTGACCTTAATGTCAATGTCACAAAGTCATACATTTGACCTTTTAATCACAATTATAACTTAGTATGTCATAATGAAGTTAACTAAAGCATTTTTTTTTATGTGTAAGAAATTCTATCCACAACTTCCACAAACCAGTGAAAAACTTTCACACTTCAGAATCTCGCCGGAAGTAGTAACATTAGATCATCCGGGGACTTTTCGAGTATTATGTATTCAGACACACTACTCAGTTGGCGTACTATTTTTCACACACTATATAGTAGGAAAGATTTCGATTCCGGACACAGCTGGGAAAGTTATTTTAAGTTATATAAGTTATATATATAAGTTATATATACGAGATGCCGACAGCACATGACGTTCCATGGCAACACTATAAACAACAATCTGCAGCAGTCACGTGGTACAATTCCCAGCAAATTCCCAGTTTACAAATTGCAATTTACGAGTTCTACAAAGAACGCTATTTACAAGTCGTAATCTAGTAATATGACATGGCGTGAACGCACCTTATGATAGATACTGAATGAACCTCATAAAATAGCTACATAACGAAAAATGTTGTACTAAACAACAATGATTTTATAGGATATATAGTCTCTTCTCACCTCGGAGTCCAGTTTCTGTTTCTTGGCCACCATCCCTGTCTTCAGGGCCAAACGCGCGCCTCCCCTCCGCTTGCCCACCTGAGTTAATAAGGGAACAGACTCAGAGCGTTACACGGGCTTTAGGAAGCGACCAGGACCCGAACAGAGCCAGAATCTACAGCTGTATGAGTGTGTGTGTGTGTGTGTGTGTGTGTGTTACACTAATGTAAAGCGCTTCCACTGCCTCTCTTACAATGCTGCTCACGCTACAAGGCTTGTCCTGAGCCGCTTGCCCTGGCGGAGCAGGACTCTTCGTCTTCTCCTCCTCCTCAGTCTCTCTCTTCCTCTTCTCCTCTTCCTCCATCTTCTTCTTGAACATCTCCATGAAGCTGCCGTCGTTGGCGAAGGCGTTGGCCGCTTTGGGCGCCCCGTGGGCCGGGCTGCTGCCGCCGGACTCCCCGCTGCTGCTGCTGGAGGACTGATGATGATGATGGTGATGAAGATGTCGGCGATGATGTTTGTCTGATTTATGCTGCTTTTTCTCCATCGTTTTGACGTTTAGTAAAATAATAAACAACCTTTTACTTTAACGCCTGTGATTTTACAGGGCTGTTTTGATGTCCGCACTAAAGCGAAGACTTAATAAAGAATGAATCGTAATTTAAACGTAGCAAACGCAATAAAGACGAAAGTTAAATAATAGTAATAATTATAATAATAAGCGTTTGTCTTATATTGTGATAATAAAGTATCGCGGCGTCTACTGATAAGCAAAAACACCCTTAACGACAAACGCAAAGAGCGCGATTTATCGAGTCGCGAGTCCGTATGTGATTATAATCACTGATCGGGCGGATTGTGGGATGAATCGGCAGGATTTCGGGGTTTAATCCCGATGTTTTTCCGCACAGTTTTGTTTTATTTTAGAGTCGCTCCGCCATGATGCATTTCATCTGCGGTCAGTGTTCGCTCGTGTGAGTGACGCACCGTCGCCCCCCGCAGGCCGGAAGAGGAACTGCAGCGCCTTTTCTTCTTCAGGGGCCGTATTCACAAAGCATTTTATCTTACCACTAGGAGTACTCCTAAATCGCACTAAAAGATTTTAGCTAGGAGTTTTCTCTTAAAAGTTATTCACAACGCCTTTCAGACCTACTCTTAGTAAAGAAAAATGACAACTCCTAAACTAAGAGTGAGTCTTTGTTGCTATCGATGACGTCATTACTCATGCACGAGCTTGACTGAAGTGACCACCTTGATTGGCTGATGATTGTAACGCGGGAATGATTCCAAACCCCTCCCCTACGATGATGAGTGACAGGTGACAGGTCTCAGAAAGCGTGCGCTTCACAAGTAGTGCGAAGGACGGAAGATGATGAATAACTGAATAAATAGCCTAAATGAATAAAGAGTAAGGAAAAACAAATAGCCTAGTAGCCTAATGAAACATATGGATTGATGCAATATCTTTGCAACATTATTGAATTAATCTGTCACTATATGCCTCTGCCTACGTTTGCAAAGAGAAGAACATTTTAATTTGATTCACAATCAAACGTTACAATTAGTTTACATGCAATGAATGAGTAGCCTAGTTTTGGTTGTTGTTGGTGGCGTTATTGCATCCCTAGTTATGCCTACAATGCAAAATTGTTCCCTCGCGATTGGAAGCTCCTGTAGCCGCCGCATAAGCATTTCAAAACATCACAACGTGAAATGCCACAAAAAGCGGTTTGTAAATAGGTCTTAGTGAGTTAGGAGTCCTCTCGACTTCTTTTAAGCTGTCCCAGGCTTAGGTGCTACTTTTAGGGCTAAAATGCTTTGTGAATTATTCTTAGTCAAAAAAAATAGGAGTCCTAAAGTTACGAGTGACACGCCCATTATTTTTAGGAGTTGCTCCTAAATTCGCCAGTTAGGAGCTACTTTTAGCCTTAAAATTAATCCTCTCAGAAAACTCTTAATTTATCTTAAAAACTTTTACGTAGGAGTCTTATCTTAAGAGCGATTCGGGACCGATCTGAGAGCAACTCTGAGTAAGGAAAAGACAAAAGGCTTGTTCGACTTCATGCAGCTCTGCGCAGACCGATCGGCGGCTGACTTAAAGCAGTGCATGCCGGTTAGAAATTTTGTCCGACTTGATACAGCGCCGACACCACGTGACTGTGACGTATGCCATCAAAGTACCGCGAGAGCGATTCGAGAGTAGCCGGAGAACTCAGCCAGCGCAGCTTCTCAAGAGCGGCTGCACGAGGGCTGATGACGACACAGCTGTTCCACGATTGGCCGGATTCACTGCATGACAACGATCACGTGTGTTTCGTGTTTATCCGAACACCTTTAGTTCCTCTAACGCTCACAAATCATTTTTTTTATAACAGTAAACACTCTTTTCATGTAGTTGCGATGTTATATTGTGTCATGTTTATTAAATTAAAACTGATTAAAAAACGTAGACTCCACTTCATTGATAGTAACTTATGTTGAACTTTATTCTTGTTCAAACAGACGTTGCATGAAGCTGTAGGCCTACATAAAGTATTGAATGAAAATGTCTCTGAAACATTATTTGGCAAAAATTGCATTTATTTCACTTCAGCTGTGGTAAAGTATGCAAACACCACGTGAGCGGTCACTACGGGAACCAGAAAGTGTCCGACTTCACGTCTCCGTTTGCAGCTCCTCCCCGCCTGCACGCGGCTACTCTCGCCGATCGGTTGCATCTATGGGGTGAGATTTCGGTCACAATTCTGCGCGCGCAAGATCACATTTTGAGCGTGGAAAAGGGCATTTCGCACGCGCGTGAACTGAGTTTTGCGGAGAAATGTTCGTCTCGCAGATAAGAAAATATTGCGAGCGAACGAAAATCAATTTTGCATTTAAAATAAGTATTTGGATGTGCGCGGACGTTCTCTTCGCATGTGCAAAGTTTCACTTTCTTGCTCCTTTCATACCAGCCGTGAGCGCTCTCTATGCCATAATTCCAGCCAATCAGAGATGAGACTGCTAAATTCTGATTGGCTGGCTTGAAAACCAATCACAAGACTCCCTGCATAACCTACTGCGGAAGAGAACTAGTTTTTTTATTTTTTATTTTATTTTTATTTAGTCAGTTCAAATACAAAAACATTTCAGTACAATGCAAAAAAAAAAACCCAAAATGGTTACAAAGTATTGACAATACAGCTCAAAATATTTTACCAAAATAATAATAATAATAATAATAATTATTATTATTATAAAATAAACATAAACATAAGAACAAATACAAAAATATAAGTATAAAATATCAGGGCATTTATATGTATTTGAAAAGCTTTAATATTTGTATTGTTTTTATAAGCTTTTTATTTTGTGATCTCATGTTTGAAAGAGTTTCAAAATATATTGTTAGATCAGTGTTATAGAAGGCAATATACTGTAGGAGGTTTTCTTTTGAGTTATTCTTGTCTTATGAATATAAAATTTCGCCAAAATGATAAAAAGATTAATTATATAATTTTGTTTTTCAGAAAAAAAGGGTTTTTGAAACAAAGTAAAATGTCATGAGGGTCTAAATCAAGACATCTGTTCAATTTTTTTGTCATATCTATTTTAAAGTCAGTCCAAAAAGAAATTGAACATTTATTTTTATATTGCCCTTTTTCTGTCTTCAAGTGATGTGTTACAAAAAGTGCACTTATCACAAACAGCGTGAATATATCTACTAATGGTTGCATTTACAGGATAGCATCTATGAATCATTTTGTACATTACTTCTTTGACTTTATTAGAAATAATAAACTTATAGGGCATAGTCCAAATGTTGCGCCAAGATATACAATAAGGTTTAAGCCACTTTGATTTACATGGAGGACTGGATCCAACATTAAAGGAGTTTCTTATAAAGTTGTTATTAAAACCTTTATCAAATAAAGAGAGACCATTTACAAAGAGTTGAGGATTTTGTAAAGATGTATTATTGATATCTACATCTGAAAATTTGTTTAATATTAGTATGCCATTAGGAATAGCCTTAATTACTTTGTTAAATTATTTTTCATTTACAAATAAACCATATTTTGAAATAAAATTAGGGTAGGTGTAAAATTGCCCATTTTTGTCAATTAGTTGGCTAACAATTAAAATGTTGTGTTGGACCCAATTCTCCATGTACAAAGATTTTTTATTATGAATGATATTACTATTGTTCCATATAAAACACCTACTGGGAGAAAAAAAAAAAAATTGTGTTTGTACAAAAGGGACCAGAAAAGTAATGTTTGTCGGAAGAGAACTAGTGCAGTTGAGTAAAGTTGGCAGTAAATTCACAGATTCGATTGTTGTATAACCATCAGGACAGCAGTGATGTGTGAACTGAATTTAGCAACAATACAGTGAATTACAGTAAAGATATGTTTCATAAAAATCATAAAAATTATACATTTACAATTGTATAAAATTTAAAATATATATTTTCCCAAAATAAGTGTTGTAGTATAACCTTCAGGACAGCAGTGATGTGTGAACTAAATTAGGCAACAATACAGTGAATTACAGTGAAGTTATTGAATATTTTCATAAAAATTATACATTTACAGTACAATTGTATATACAATTTAAAATAGGCCTATATATTTTACCAAAATAAGTGTTGTTGTATAACCATCAGGACAGCAGTGATGTGAACTGAATTTGCCAACAATACAGTGAATTACAGTGAAATTATTGAATATTTTTCATAAATAATAATCATAAAGAATATATGCAAAACGATATTTATACAAAATAAGTGTTGTTATAAAAAGAGGTGTCATTTGTGCAGTAACAACGTTTAGCTCACGAGTTATTGACCCGGGAAGTTCGAATCTGTGAATTTACTGCCAACTTTACTCTCAACTGCACTAGTTCTCTGAATCCGCAGTAGGTGATGCAGGGAGTCTTGTGATTGGTTTTCAAGCCAGCCAATCAGAATTTAGCAGTCTCATCTCTGATTGGCTGGAATTATGGCATATTGTAACGCTGGGTTGTGTTGAGCAAGCGAGCCGTCTGCGCTTAGAGAGCGCTCACGGCTGGTATGAAAGGAGCAAGAAAGTGAAACTTTGCACACGCGAAAGAGAACGTCCGCGCACATCCAAATACTTATTTTAAATGCAAAATTGATTTTCGTTCGCTCGCAATATTTTCTTATCTGCGTGACGAACATTTCTCCGCAAAACTCAGTTCACGCGCGTGCGAAATGCCCTTTTCCACGCTCAAAATGTGATCTTGCGCGCGCAGAATTGTGACCGAAATCTCACCCCATATGCATCCAGCCGCAGGCGATGTCGAACACACCTACACACTTTCATCTTAGTGAGGAGGCGGAGCTGACCCCGTTGCTATGTATGACACAATCTTTTGAAGACTGTGATTGGTTGGTTGTCCAAGAAGGAAAAATTTTGAAAAAGTGATTTTAAGTATAGGGTCTATTCTAAGCCTTCACTTTGAAATTACATGCGTAATTTTTCCTATTTGATCGTTCTCTCTCACACACACACACACACACACACACACACACACACACACACATTATATATGTGTATATAAATCCTTTTTTTTATTTACCATGCTGTTGATTTCCTATAAGGTATTATTTGATTGCTTAGAATGATAAAAATTGTTCCACTCTTTCCAATTACACTGATTGCTGGCATGTCTATTTAAGCGGTGGTTTGAATGTTGGTTTTAATGTATCAAACATGGAATTTTCCCAGTTGCCAAATATCGTAATGTAGTGATTACTTTCATTTCAGGCGCTATGGCATTTCTGCGCTGTGTCAGAGATATTAGCGTGTCTCTAAAAAGATCAGTCACAAACATGATCCCTGCACGATCTAATCTATAGCGTCTTATTAACTCACTGTCATCCATCGTCTGCAACACATTTCTTCTCCTTCTTCGTCTTTCTGCCATGTTCTCCTCTGCTAAAGAAACTCTTAAGCCTCTTAAAAGTCCTCGTCCGTGCTCCTAACAATTTTGACCTTAAGACCTCTTTTAAGGGTTAAGATGCTTTCTGAAGTACTTTTTTCTTTACTGGGATTTTTGCGTTAATTTTAAGAGTAAACGCCCACATTTCTAAGAATTTTCTTAGAATTTTGTCACTAGGAGCTACTCTTTGCATTAAGATTCTTTATGAATACGGGCCCTGGTGTTTATTTTAGCGGTAACAGCAGCGTCTTTCACTTATTTCAGTTTTATTGTCCATTAAATATATCATACAATATTAATGATAACAGTTACAGGGGACAGCAATAGATATATTCTGATTCTGAATAAGGATCATTATTATTCATACATTTTTGAAAGATTGCTTGGACATTTAATACATTAACAAATTTGTTAAGATAAAAACCTAACCAATCTAACACAATTTGATTAGAATAATGAATAATGATATACCAATGCTAATTTAAACAAATACAAAATATTTAAATGAATGAATACAATTTTTAAAAGATTAAAATAAAACACAATACATCTAATACAATAGTGAGTAGAAAAATTTACTGATGTAACAAAAATAGGCTAATACTTTGCATTTTATAATAGGATTGTGATCATATTTGGCATCTAAAAGATTGAAAACACACCCTGAAATAAAAGTGATTAGATATTATAGGCTATAACAGTTATTGAAACCCATTTTAAATGCAATTAAAGTCTACTTTTTAATCTTACCTTTATCTTTACTGCAAACATGGAGTCATGGACATGTCTAGCAATGCAATTGTTTCACCATTGTATCAATTGACTTAATATAAGTACTAAATTGTGGGTGATGTTCAATAATTATAAAACATCGCAATTTACAACCTATTACATTTCTTAGTTGTTACTATAGCAGACGATTATGGCACGAGGTAATCACTGAAGCGCGCAAATGTTTGACACTGTGGGATTATTATGTAGTGAAACTATAACAATGTTTTACAAGGTTTGAACCCTGAACACTGTTTCTGCCCATGAGGGGGCGTTGTTGGGATGTGGAATAAATGCAAGGCTAGATTAAGAGTCCACGGGTGTTTGTGTGCTACTCATGCAATAAACTAGAGAATACGACAATTAATACAGACAATATTTTTTTATAATAATAATTTTGAAAAATAATACAAAGACAGAAAGTAAAAAGTCAAAACAAGTTCACGCCATGTACACCTGCAGGATGGCCATGGCATGCAGAGTGGAGGCGGCCTGTCCAGAGGCACTGACAGCCTAGGCAGCCGGGGCTTCTTACAGGCCTTGTTCTGCCCTGCCATCAAGGTTAGTGAGAGTGGCAACAGAGCGGCTTCGGGCAATCAAACCTCTTCATGCACTTTTAGGAAGAAAGGCACTGGGGCGCAGCCAGGAACCAATCCTCCAATCCTGAGCGTTCGGGGTGCTCAAGGTGGAGGGTTCAGTGGAGGCGGCCCAGAAAAGCATGGCTGTCGACTCTAAATCCCATTCAGCTTGAGCGACCATGCTCTCCAGAAGACAATAGCCCGTTCTCCGATGCAGTGATTGACATCTGGTGCTTATCCGGTGCTGAATGAGACAAAAGTCACTCTGCAGCTCAACCGCACATGGCATGCTAGAGGAGTGGGAGGTCTGATAGGCTGGACTGGCGGAAGAGCTCCCACTGAAACCCTCAGGTCTCCTAAGGTGTTTTAACCAGATGAGAAGCAGCAGCGGGTTGGGAAACAGTAGAGGGGATTCGTGCCTCTGTGAAGAAGGAGACAGCAATGTGAACATGGACATGCTCTCGCACCATCCATGAATGCTCTCTCAGCACGCTCTTTGCCCAGACATGTGAGACAGCGATCGTGGTCGTCAGATGAAGCCGGGAAGCGACCGCATCCAGAAACACACGGATGGAAAGACATCTTTAAAAAGACACTGACTGCCTATGCTTGCTCTTTTAGGAAATCTGCTCTGACCACCGAAGCGCTGAGGGATGAAACGCTGCTCTTCTCCTCGGACAGCTCTCTCAGGAGGCGAATCACCGCCTCACACTGGCAGGAGAGATCTCCTCTGCAATAAACTCTTTTAAGCAATTAACATCAACAATTAGCTGTTTTCTGCAACCGGAATCCACTTCAGTCGAAGGATGTAAGAAATGAGCGAGCGCTGTCACAATGGCTCGGCTCCGAAGCAAAGTATGAATGGCCCAGCATGCAAATCTCCCTCGTTTTGTTACCATTTGAGGGTAATTGGGCTCCCAGGCGAGACGCCAATCCGTCAGTATCGATGTAACGTCGAACGTGACTGACTGAATGGGAACCACTCCCCTCACTAGCCTCTGCTATAGGCTTAAGCTTATGCTTTTGGGTGCCCAGAACTGTAGTACAATTATGGTACTAATATCCTTTATGGGATATTGTAGAGAAGGTACAAAGGTGATCCTATGAGGTTACTCCAAAAATGAGAACCATTTAAAGTCCCCATGAAATCAAAATTGACCCTATTTACTTTGTTAGCGCATATTCAGGGCCGGATCTACCATACGGGCAATCTGGGCACGTGCCCAGGGGCCCTTGCGCAGAGAGGATGAAAAGCTCAGTGATCGGAGTTTTTTTTTTTTTTTTTTTGTGCGCTACATAAAAATAGTATACACATGGCTTGGCCTCGATCTTGATAATTATCCAATCAGAATAAAAAAAGAAAGTGTATATTACATCATATGATCCCGCTCTTATTAATGCAAATGCTTTTAAACAATTAATTTGCGACAAGACAAAAGTGTGACTGTGACACACACACACAGAGAAAGATGCGCCAGTATCGTGCGCACAGACAGCACGCCAGAATACAGTTCTCTTTCGAGCTTGAACTTACATTGACAACACACACAATTTTTTGTTGAGTGTCTTCATAACATAAGAGCAGTCTTATGATGAACGTAAAGAGTTTTGAGAGAATGAGGCGCGTGTGAGATCAACGTCTCTGCCGGCGTCTCTGCGGTCTTAAAGAGACAGCAGCCAATAAAGCTTTCTGTCAGTAAAGTTAATCAGAACAAAAAGAACAGAGAAAATTACTCACTGCTCTTAACTAAAGAACTTTTTTAGCTTTAATAAGGATTACTCTATATTTAATTTATAATTTATGCAGTGCAGACTGTTTGATAACTTTATTCAATATCGGTATATGTCCTAGGCCTACCTGTTAGACAGTAAGGGCACTGGTAAATATGACATTTATTTTTTACTATTGTATTATTGAGACATATAACAAGTTTGCAAAGATGTCGATATTTAATTTTGTAAAAAATAGTTTTGTTAATTTGAAAATAGTGCATTTAGTTGTTGTTTCTAGTCTGAGTTGAGAAATACACATTTCAGCATTATCACTAATCTACTGTATGTGTGCATTTTACTTGAGAACCAAGCAAGTTGACTCCTGAAACCATTTGTATATTTTATCGTAATTGTATATTGCGATCGCAATATTGACCTCAATAATAGCAATATGACATTTTCCCCAAATCGTGCAGCCCTACTTTTCAAAAAAAAAAAAAAAAAAAATGGTATCATTGTGAACTTGTCATTCAGCTTTTGACCAATAGTGATTGGCATGTCAAATCCCATACCTGGTGGGCCTTAGTATTGTGTTTGTGTGTGTGTGTTCCTTTGGAGAGTGTGGTTGTCAGGTAGGGGAGGGGGGCCCATGAGCTTCAGTGCCCAGGGGCCCCTGGGGGTACTAATCCGGCCCTGCGCATATTACTAGTCTTGTGGTGAACAATTAATCCGTGCAAGTAAATATAAAAAAAATATATATATTTACCATGGTAATCTTTAATCAAAATCTGAAAAGTTACTTCCGGTTTGGAATGGTGTCTTTTTCTGATGACGTAGGTTTGACGGCTTGGTTTGAAAACGCTTAACCACTCCCCTCAAACCGTTAGTCTGCTATGAGCGAGAGATGGAGAAGAGGAGCGCTAGAGTAAAACCCTGCCCTCTGTTCAATATTCCGTTTTACTTGGAAATACGTCACAACACTGCAGAAAAGTCGTTTGCAACTTCCGGTTCTTGCAACTTCAACTGCAACTTCAACTTCCGGTTCTTGCAACTTCAAGTTTCGAGTTCTTACCAGAACCAGGAAGTATGACCATATTAGCTCAGTTCTGTCAACACTGCATTGGCTCCCTATTAAACATTGTATAAATTTAAAAATATTGCTGATTACTTACAAAGCACTAAATGGTTTAGCTCTACTACCCAGGGGGCAAAGGGGGTTTAGCAGACATGGGCTGCTGTAAAAGGTTGTCATATAAAAATGAAATCTATGATGTCTGAGGATCACAACCTGGGTGGCCAACCCGGTCAACAAGCTGCTGGAAACTTGTAATTAGGGTCAAAACAATGTTACCTCAAATTCGGCTTTAACTCCCAGAATCACCCAAACATGCTAAAACGGTTTAATTATATTCATGAATCGTGAGCCATATCTTCCTGATACTTTATGCTAGAAACAAACTGAGCACACCTTTAGAAAGAGTGGAAGATAAGCTTTCATCTGATGCCTTGATTGTACATGTAATTAGAATGTAAGAGTTAACAATGCCTCTTAATTCATAGGTAGGCAAAAAAAAAGAAAAAAATATTGAACATTCCATTTGTAATCGGTAGCATTCTTTTCCCTTTGTTGTTGTTAAAATAAACAAATTACCATGTAAAGTTAACTTTTACTGGATGAAATCATATTTTGATTTTTTTTTTACTAACCAGACAGTCCTCATGGCCCATAACACATTTAGAGGGAATTCAATGTCAAGCCTATATAGCCTGTCAATTCAAACAAGATCCAAGAAAGAAGTTAACCATTAACTGGTGTTAATTGTATAGTGCTCTGTTTCTGTATGTACAGTATATCGTTTGCATATTTATGCAATATCAATTATTTGTATTGCAATGTCTATTTCTAATATTCTTTCACAAGTGGGATAGCTTTATTTATTCTATTGAAATAAAAAAAGGGATTTGAGGATTTTGGGTTAGGCTGGTTAGTGTTCAATCCTGGTGTTTGGAGTGTGAGACAAAGGTACTGACAACTAAATGCTGAAAGACTAAAACACACAGGAGTCATGTGTGGAGTAGCTTTAAAAGTATTTACTGATTAAAACTGTTACATTAAGTAGCAATTTGTACCAAAAAAAAAAAAAAAAAAAAAACGAAACACACAAACAGATTACAATTCAGGGTGATAACTTATTTCTGTAATAATGTTTATACAATTTGTTTAGCTGTTTCGGAATCACCGCTGCTGTCGCTGCTCTAGTGTTTCAGCATGCTGTGTCCGGCTACATTTGGTTGCCAACCCCTAGCAACGGCATCCTATGTAGCATGGAGCAGTTCTTCTGACAACCTTTAACCAGAGATGGGCACAAATACATCAAAAAGTATTTAATTAAAATACAAGTAATTTGTAATTTGAAAATACAAAAATATATTTTTTACAGTTTTCTGTAGTGTAAGTGTGGCGTTAGGTACGTGTAAGAGTCTAGCATATTGCAATATTATTGTTTAGTGCAGAAGATGCGCTTTTAACGTACATGTTGCCACATACTGTCATAATAAAAGATAATTACGCATATAACACTATATTTGTATTATTTACACAAAAACTAGTTAACGCTGCTGTGAGCGTGTTTCTAATAGCGCGGCTGTGACAAAGTTGACAGCTTTCTTTCTTCCGACTGCCATTATCTATTTTTTTTACTCTTTTTGAAAGTTGTGAAAACACTGTTGTGGCGTTTTTCTTTTGCTATTTGAGCAAATTGGAACACAAAAATATATATTTAATGTAGTCTTTCATTCACTGCTATAGAATTTAACCCAACTATGATGCCTTACACTTCTGAGAAACCCAGAAATGTGAACAGGGTCAATAGGATGTGTCACATCACGTGATTTACTTGCCAAAAACTGTGATAGGCAATTTGGTAGTCCTATTTGTATTTTATGTCTATGGTCCTAGGGATAGTTCACCCAAAAAGGAAAATTAGCCCATGATTTACTTACCCTGACGTCATCCTAGGTGTATATTACTTTCTTCTTTCAGAAGAATACAATCAGAGTTATATTAAAAAGTGTCCTGGCTCTTCCAAGCTTTATAATGACAGTCAATGGGTATATTTTTCATCAAAGTGCAGCGGTGCAAACTGTTACAGCAGCCCATGTCTGATTTCCTAAAAAACAGGTGTTTTGCCCCCTGGGTATACAGTACTTGAGCGAGCTCTTAACACAATATAGTCCGTCACGTCTATTGCGATCTCAAAATACCGGCCAGTTCATAATAACTAGAATATCAAAATCGACTGCTGGCGGTAGATCCTTTTCCTATTTAGCACCAAAACTTTGCAACAGTCTTCCTAACATTGTCCGGGAAGCAGACACACTCTGTCAGTTCAAAGCTAGACTAAAAATACATCTCTTTGACCTAGCATATACACATAACACATTATAGACTTTTATAATTCAAGGTTAGGCTGTATAGATTAGGTCAGATGGAACCGGGAACACTTCCCATAAATCCTGATGTACTTGTTACATCATAAGAAGGATGGCGTCTACGCTAATATTAGTCTCTCTGTTTATCCCGAGGTTTACTGCAGTCCGCCGGATCCAGGCCGTATCCGGATCTGATGAAGGACCTGCACCTGGATGCGACGACAGCGCAGTCCTGAAGTGTCAACTAGTCTCTCCCCTGTGAAGGCCTCCTTCCCTTTACCCCTCTACAGATAAAACGTTGTCAAAAGGATTCCAGTTCACATGGATCATCACCATCATCACCATAAGTCCTCTAGCAGCTTTTAATTTTATTTATTACAGTAGCTCTGTGATTCTACAGCATTCTTCCATCAGTGTTTCAGTGATCAGTTATTTTGAAGTGCACAACACATTTTGAATTCATGCATCACTTAGACATAGGTTACACAGACACCAACAATCAGCAAATGAATCCCAACAATGGTGACAGTGTTGCCAGTATTTTACCATTCATTTACAGGAAAATGTTTTACAGTGAGTATTTAACTGAAGCACTTGAGACTCTCACACCCTAAGAGCAAATAACACATGTAGATAAACAAGTAAATAAATATGTAGATGCAGATGCTTTCATTATAATACACAACTGAGATGTATACAGATCACTTTTTCCAAATATAAACAGTTGATTATGAACCATAAGACACGTGAGTATAATTATTTTTTTTAATCAGAGTTATACTGGATTTGACAGTGATGTACACATGTATATACTGTAGGATCAAGTTTTCAGCTTAGACTTCCTCTACGTAATGATTTTTAAGTCTCAAAACATTAATTTGCCATGAATAAAGCAGATCTCATTAATGCTTTTATTTTACTAACATGAATTATTTGCAAACCAGAAAGCTTGAAAAAAGTAGTAGGTGTTTAGTTGATAAACTGATTAGTGTTCCAGGACAGCAAGTAAAGCCGGTTCCTTGATTAGTAGTAAATCGCCATCACCTGCTTTCAGATGGAGCGGCATTTACTACAAAGAGCCGTAGTTAACTGACAAGCTGAGCCAAATCACATCAATATCGCGGACGTATCGCCAGCGATATTTAATGCGATATGGCTCAGCTTGTCAGTTAACCCATTTAAGCCCACCGGCAACTATAGTTGCCGCAGTACATAGTTGTCATTTTCCTTTTGTAAATATTTTTCTAGATGTTGTCCATGTTTTATTTCTCAATGGAATGCAAGCAAACAACCAAATAAAGGATTTCAAGAAAAAAAAAAGGTATTCACTTCCTCCCTGTCACATGAGGCTGTCAACTTCCTACCCCTATTTCCAGGAAGCAGGACGAAGGCAAACCCTCCCAAAGAAAGGTCATTTTCATGTTACTAATAAGTATTTTTTGTTGACATATATATATCTACATAATCATGAAGGTCTCTAGAATCAGCCAAACAAAACAAATCTTACAAGAGATCTATAGTTTTTTGTATACTTAGTCAAAAGTCCAAGCGGCAACTATAGTTGCCGGTGGGCAAATGCCTTGTAAGTACATATATAATGGGAAAATGGGGTATACTGTGTTAATAGGTTAATAAATCAAGTTTATTGGTCTTGTTTAGTGCATAAACATAACTTAACCCTTTAAATGACATCTCTATATAGATATATTTTTTTCTTCATTCTATTTATT
Organism: Rutilus rutilus; assembly: GCF_951802725.1. Lineage (NCBI taxonomy): Eukaryota > Metazoa > Chordata > Actinopteri > Cypriniformes > Leuciscidae > Rutilus > Rutilus rutilus. The sequence goes on from NC_140209.1 coordinate 25,965,712, forward strand.
TGTATTTATTTATTTTCATTTAACTTTTTGATACACAATGCCCTGTTATGGCTGCACTTTGTTCTGCACTATGTTCCACAACTTTAACCCTTGTGCACTGTTCGTTTGCGGTTTACAGTCAGGCTGTTTGGGGTCTGAGAGACCCCAGGCAACAAAATGTTATTTTGTAACAACATATATATTTTAAACAAATGTAATTTTACTCAGTTTATTATTGTTTTTACTCTACATTTGGACATTTTTACTCCACAAAATGTTCAAAAAAAGAAAAGAAAAATTCGCCTTATAAAATACCCACATTTCTAACTTTCATTCATGGGGATAACATGGATAATTTGACATGGTTTAGTGTAAGATTTTTGGCCAAATCTTGGAAAATGCAGTTTTAAAAGTAAAAAAAAAAAAAAAATCACTTTAACCAGTAGATGGCTGCAGAGCTCTAAAAGTACTAAAAGTTTCAAACTAAAAGACATCTTTTCACAAGTTTTTCCAGTTAGATTCATATCTACATATAATGAAATCACAATTATAACAATGAAATTTACTTTTTGTCAAAGTTTGGCAGTTTTTGTACTGAAAAAAAAAAATCAGTTTTTCTATAATGTTCCATTATGATTAGAATCAAACCTGATCAGGATGTTACAAAGAGAAAAGTTGGAGTTTTTAGAGTTTATCATTTATTTCAAACATCTGTTTTTCATATAATTCTACAAATTTAAAGTGTGCCACTTCATTTCTGTCTGTGTGTTCTGTGTTGTTTCTGATTTTGAGGATGAATTTTGTCCATTGATCAAATTCATTTGATTCTAATCATAATATATAACATTACTGAAAAACTGATTTTTTTTCAGTACAAAAAGTAACTTTTATTATTATAATTGTGATTTCATTATATGTAGATATGAGTACAACTGGAAAAACTTGTGAAAAGATGTCTTTCAGTTAGTCAAAAAGCAAATAGCAAATAGTGGTGCTCTGCAGCCATCTACTGGTTAAAGTGATAATTTGTTACTTTTAGAACTGCATTTTCCAAAAGATGGGCAAAAATCTTTTAAAAACACTTAACCATGTCAAATTATCCATGTTATCCCCATGAATGAAAGTCAGAAATGTGGGTCAAAAAGACCCTGAACAGCGCACAATGGTTAAGGCAAATGGATTTGTTGTTTGTTGTGTTTTCATATTCAAGAGATTATAGATGCAGTTTTTTTTGGGGTCTGCATCAAATGTTTTTCGACTTTTATACATAATAAATTTGTTTATGAATAAAGATTGATCTGTTGAAAGCAGTTATTTTGAGATAAATGCCAAATGTTCTCCTCCTATTCATATTTTACATTGAAGGGGTGCATACAACATATTTGCCCACCGGCAACTATAGTTGCCGCACATTCAAATATGATTTTCAAGAAAGAAAAAAAAAAACCTGGGGAAAATAAATGCAGAACATGTTCACATAGGACACTATTAACAGGATTATATGCATGAAACCATTCAGAAAAATTTGGGCACAAATGGGTTAACTACGGCTCTTTGTACACAGCGAAACATCCAGTGTTAAATTAACACTCATGGGAGTGTATATGAGTCCACACTCAAGAGTGTTTAAGTTAATGAGATAACTAAGTGATTAATTTAGTGATGATTGAGCATTATTGAAGACACCTGATGTTAACAAGTAGAATCGCTGAAGGAGAAAATCGCAAATTGTAAGTTACCATTATTGTGATGGGTAGTTGCTTTAGTTGGGCTCTGACCCTTTTATGTGTTCTTTAGAATTGGTTTAGCTGTTGCAACTGAGTTAAAATTGCCATTTGAACAATGAATAAAATGTGATCTGATGGTGTTGGTTATATTATGACAATCATCATTTGAACTTGATCACTGTACTCTTTAAATTCCTTCTTTCTGACTTCAATTTATGTTGTTGGTTTCAGCATAATTGTGAATGTGGATAAATGGTCAGAATTTTTTTTATGTAATTTAAAGGATTTCTTAAAAGATGTTTAAAAAAGAAAATTATTTTTTAGGCACACACAGATGTCAAGATTCAGTCTATGCATCTCAACAATGGTGAGGAGCAGAATATTCAATGAGGAAAAGTAAATTACATAGACAATTCAGATCATAATTTATTCATACCGCAATGCATGATGGGAGCCATTAATGAGTTGTGATTGGTGGCAGCCACTGCAACATGCTTTATTATTGTCACCATTGTTGAGATTCACAGGCTGATTATTGATGTCTGTGTTTTAAATCACTTTATCTGAATGTCTTTTCGATCAGAACAATGTTTATTAAATTTAAATTATAAGTAAAGTACTGATAATCATAGGCTGAAGAATCACAAAACTGCTGCTAACAAGTTAAGCCAAACTATCTCAATATGTTTCCTTTTTCAGATCACAGCATGATTGTCAAAACGTAGCCAACACTATAAAATAACATTTTACTTTGTTCAGTTAACTGTTATAAATCAATAACAGCAGACGAACAACAGTAAATATAAAACTAATCATATATTGGTCTAGAGCCCAACTAAAGCAAACACCCATCACCTTAATGGTAACTTACAATTTGTGATTTGCTCCTTCAGTGATTCTGCTTGTTAACATCAGGTGTCTTCAATAATGCTCAATCATCACTAAATTAATCACTTAATTATTTCCTCAGCCCTAAATGCCGCTTCATCTGAAAGCAGGTGATGGCGATTTACTACTAATCAAGGAACCGGCTTTACTGACGAGATGCGCATAACAATATCGCGATTTAAATCGCCCAGCCCTAGTGTGCACACATAAGAACACTGAGCAGTGTTAATTTAACATGGGCGTTTTTCTGTGTACTATTACATAAATCTTACCGTTTCATTTACATATGACTGACAAATATAAATCACATTCAGTTTATTAATACAATTACATAAATCGTATCTGTTTCATTTATATATGACTTAAAAATATGAATCACATTCAGATTATTGATTGGTTTATGTTAAAACTATGTAATACAAATGCATGGAAATTTGGTATGTAATTCAAATACATAAATCTTATGTTTAGACACAATTTTTTTTTGAGTGTTATGTAAAAAAATATTTTCACAATTTGTATTCCTTAAAGCCCATGTTGCAGGTTAGAGTACCCAGTAAGCCAATGTATAGAAAAATAATGTAGGAACTAGATTTAAATATAAACATATACTTATAAAACGCTATTTAGGCTTTTGAGGTGCGTTCCATTTGACCGTAAGTGGACTGCGAAGTGGACTTCACAGGGTATTCCGCCATCTTAAGTGAGATTCCAATCCGAAGGGAGCGAACATGTTCAGTTCGAAGGGCACTGCGCACGGCATAGGGAATAAGGGAACATCGATACATCACTTCACAGGAAGTGGAGAGCGATGAACGCCCAACTGTCATTTCGCGCACGTCATCACCAGTCAGAACGGTCATAACTAACGATGGAGGAGTTTACCTATGTGTGTAAGTTCATACATTTCGCCATTGTTATACAAATGACAGTATTTTTAACGGTTATTGTTGTGAATATTAGGCTACATATACTATTTTTGATGATTATAATTTACCTCAGTGAATGCAGCCAGCTTAGCTAGTTTGTGAAGTAAAGTTATTTTATTTTAGGTAGTTGTAAAATAGTGCAATATAATTGTAAATATATAATATAATAATAAAAATTAAAATATGAATATAGTCCTATATATATTTATGTTATATCATAATCTGCGCGACCCCGTCGTTGACTTTCTTTGATGACGTTGGTGTTGCGACCTAGAAGTATAGACGTATTGTTTTATAATTTTATAATTTCATAATGGGTATATGTTTAGAATTCTGTAAGGGAAAGCATTATAATTTCATTGTAATTTCATTTGATAAATATTCTGGATATTATTCGGGTATATGTTACTGAGAGGTGAAAGTTCAGTTACGATGATGTCATCAGCCAGCGCACGCGCAGAAGGGGGAGAAACAGAGACGAGTGAAGTGATCGTCTAAAATATCACTGATGCATGAAGATTTTGTGTTGCTTTGTGTAAAAGAATAATTCCAACAGAACTGGCAAAATAAAGTTGCAAAAGAGAAGACGGAGTCTGTTTTAAGGGTGCAACATGAATTTGGTGTTTCTGCTCGGTTGGAGTTAATCACGAAGCAAGCAAGATGAGCCACGAGTGATTCAACATCGTCAAAAACTGCAGTGCTCCAGACGAAACAGTGAAGGTAAAAGTTTTCTATCATGTCAAAAGTGCAACAGATGTCGTCTGAGTGGGAAACGCTTGTAGCTGAGATAGAAGAAAAGTTACTGACACTGACAGCATCAAATTTGATCGATATATGCTGGGCACTCAGTCTAACAGTGGAAACAAGTGAAAAAGACCTACCTCGTAAGCTACGGAGAAATATCCTCCAGTATTTGGAAGGCGAAGATGTTATTTCACAAGAGGATGAAGGAATGTCTCTATTGCTGCAAGTAAATGACAAAATCGAGGAAATCAAAGGGAAAAGTGACGCTAATACAGTATTCCAGCCGCAACAAATCGCGGAAGAGCGCCGCCCGGTGGTCGAAAATGTTATTGCACCCGACAGTCCAAATGAACAAGGAGAAAATGTTTCTGGCCCAAATGCAACAGGAGCAGCTTCTCAAAATGTTTCCTTTGTCCATCCACTGTACAGAAGAGAATTAAAAATAATTGGACAAATTGGAGAACCAAATCAAAAGGATAAATTAGCATACACTAGTTTAGAAAGACAAATCCAAAGAGCACTAAAAAAAGGATATGATGAGGGAGAAGTCGTAGAAGCTGTCATTCAAGCTATAGCTCCAGGAACAAAACTGAAAAGTTATCTTGAAAGTAGAGTTGATCTGTCATTGCAAGCGCTCAGACAGATATTACGGACTCATTACATTGAGAGGGATGCTACAGACTTGTACCACTCTCTCACGCGTGCTGTTCAAGATTCAAAAGAAACACCCATTCAGTTTCTAGTGCGAGCAATGGATCTGAGACAACAAATTGTCTTTGCTTCAGAAAGAGCTAAATCTGGTTTGAAGTACAGTACAGAGCTAATCCAAAATCAGTTTCTCCAAACAGTACTCACTGGCCTCCATGATGATGCCATCCGTGCAGACATAAAGCCATACTTACAGGATTCAAAAGTTAAAGATGAAGTTCTTTTGGAGAAAATGACAGCTGCATACACTCTGGAAATGGAAAGAAAGAATAAGTTGTCAACTACATCAAAAACAAAGACAATAAAAATAGCAGCGGTTGGTGAGGAAAGCGAGGAATGTGGAAAGGAAAGCTACATTCACAAACCAAACAATAAGAATAAACACTGTGAGACAAACAAACGTGATACACTGATGGAAAAGGTTGACCAAGGTAATAAAGCTATATGTGAAGCTATTCAGGACCTCACCACTCAAATTGCTAGTCTTCACCAGGCCTCTAAGCCCCAACCAATGAGAGTGAGTGAACAACCAAACCGAAAATATCGACCACAACCAAAGACTGTAAACAGGAAACAGTGCCAGCAGTGTCAATTGTCAAATCCGGATGGAAGATGTAATCACTGTTATAAGTGTGGCAGCGCAGAACACTGGGCATCAGGTTGTAGAATGAGAGATACCTCAGTCAATACAAGCAAAATTGAAATTCACTCTCATCCTGCCGAAAACGCTGAAAACGTGGAGCTGTTCAGCTTAAGAGCACCACTCACTGGCAAACAACGACAAACAGCCAAACTAGTAGGGAAAAGATGCCTGGTTCGAGCCTCCCTAGGGGGAGTTGACACTTCAATACTGTGGGACACTGGTTCACAAGTATCAATAGTGGGAACTAACTGGAAAAGAAAATACCTACCAGATGTCAAGGTGAGACCAGTGGAGGAGCTGCTTGAGGAGGGAGCATTGGAGCTTTCAGCTGCGAACGGAACGGACATTCCTTATGATGGATGGATGGAAGTTGAATTCACCTTGTCTAAGAATGCTGTGGCCGGGATGAGTGACAAACCTGTTGTAGTCCCAATCCTGGTTGCCAGCAGTGACATTGAACGCCCCATCATTGGCTTTAATGTGATTGAAGAACTAGCATTGACAAACGACACCTGTGGAGACTGTACTCCTTCTGGTCACATGGTGGAAAAGCTGTGCTCAGCTCTGGAGGTAGGGCGCAAAACGGCGAGAGCTGTCTTGTCTGTTTTAAAAAAACAAAAGCTTGAGAACCAACCCCACATAGCCAGAGTAGGCCGACAACCAGTGACAATCCCAAAAAACAAAGTGGTAGCAGTGCCATGTGGCCGGCTAAATAAGAGAGTGTTTAGTTCGTCACATGTAGTGTTGGAGCCGAACCATGAGACACCATGGCCAACAGGTTTAGTCATTAGAGAGCAGTTAATCCAGCTCCCTTCAGAAGATAACAGTAAAATAGATGTTACTGTTGAAAACCTGACTGACAATGACATTATACTGAGTAGTCGCACAACACTTGGATGGCTGCACAGTGTTGGTGCCATTTACCCGTCACAGACGATGTCTACGATTGATCAGAGACCTGAGGCACGAGATAGCAGTAGTGTCACCTCATTTGCACAGCAACCCAGCCAGATACCACAAGCTGAGCCCTGGGATCCACCTGTAGACCTGAGCCATCTGTCAGATGACCGACGGCAACAGGTACAACAAATGCTCAGAGAGGAATGTGATGTTTTTGCAAAGGATGATTGGGACACAGGGTGTGTCAAAGATTTGCAAATGGACATACAATTAAAAGATAATGTGCCTGTGCAGAGAACATACAATGCAATTCCTAGACACCTCTACCAAGAAGTGAAAACTCACATACAGGACTTACTCAGTCGAGGCTGGATCCAGAAGTCTTGTTCGTCATATTCTTCACCAGTGGTATGTGTCAGGAAGAAAGACGGAGGTCTACGCCTGTGCATAGACTACAGACTGCTGAATGGGAAAACACAGCCGGATCGTCATCCAATCCCGAGAATACAGGAGATCCTGGAAAACCTGGGGGGCAACTCCTGGTTCACAGTGTTGGACCAGGGCAAGGCTTACCACCAGGGCTTCATGAGTGAGAAAAGCAGACCCTGCACCGCATTCATAACACCATGGGGACTGTATGAATGGGTGAGGATCCCGTTTGGACTCACTAATGCGCCTGCAGCTTTTCAGCGCTACATGGAGGGATGCCTGGGAGATCTGAGAGATGAGGTGTGTGTCCCTTATTTAGATGATGTGTTAGTGTTTAGCTCCAGCTTTGAACAACACATCCAAAACGTGAGACAGGTACTTCAGCGGCAAAGAGAGAGTGGTATAAAACTGAGGCCAAAGAAATGTGACTTTTTCAAAAGTGAGGTCTGTTATGTGGGTCGAGTAATCTCTGCAGAGGGATACAAGATGAATCCCAAAGAGGGGGAAGCAGTTCAAGCACTGAAACATGAGACACCAACCACTGTGCGAGAGGTGAGAAAGCTGATGGGTTTCCTCAGTTACTATAGATCCTATATACCAGACTTCTCCAGGATAGCCAAGCCTCTTTACGAACTGTTAGCAAAGCCCAAGTCTGAACAGACGCAAAGCCAAAAGAGAAGGAATGTAAGCCGTAAGTCTGCTCAGTTGCCACCGTCCTATCCTGTCCAGTGGACAATAATTCACCAAGACATACTGAACAGAATGGTGGACCAGCTGACAAATCCACCAGTGATGGCATATCCAGACCTGGAGAAACCCTTTGTTCTTCACGTGGATGCCTCAGAAGAGGGCTTAGGTGCAGTTTTGTACCAGCGTCAAGAGGGTGTTCTTAGGGTCATTGCCTATGGCTCACAGACACTGTCACCGGCAGAAAAGAATTACAAGCTACATTCTGGCAAATTAGAATTCTTGGCACTAAAATGGGCCATCACGGAACGTTTTCGTGACTATCTGTTCCATGCACCTGACTTTGTTGTATATAGTGACAATAATCCCTTGACTTATGTCACAAGGTCAGCTAAACTCAACGCAGCAGGACATCGCTGGGTGGCAGAGCTGGCGGATTATAGATTCACATTAAAGTACAGACCCGGAACAGCAAACAGGGATGCAGATTTCCTGTCACGAAGACAAAAGCCCATTGAAGAGATCATGCGAGAGTGCACAGAGGAATGCCCTCAGGAAGCTATCAAATGCATCGGAAACGCTGTAGAAAAAGATAAAACCGAGGATGTTGATTGGATCTCTGCTGTCACATGTAACATTGATGCACTGCCAGATGGGTGTAACATCTTAGAGCCAATCCAGCCCCTTGCAGTGGAAGACATCAGAGTTGCTCAAAATGCAGACTTAGCCATTAGCAGAGTTCTGGCTTTGAAAAAAACACATGCATCCTTGAAACATAAAGACAAGCTGGCAGAAAGTGACGCAGTGAGACAACTTCTCAGAGAGTGGCCCCGTCTAAGGATTGATGGAGATGGCATCCTCAAAAGAGAGACTGCGGCAAGAAAGCAGTTAGTTGTTCCTGAGTCCCTGAAGCCTATTGTGTACAAACATCTCCACGTGGAAATGGGACACTTGGGTGCTGATCGAATGATGGCACTCGCAAGAGAACGGTTCTTCTGGCCAAAAATGAGACAGGCAATGGAACACTATGTTACCCAGATGTGTCGCTGCATAAAAAGGAAAAAACCAAACAGAATAATCAGGACACCTATCCAAAGCATTGAGACTTCTGCACCGTTTGAAATGATATCCATTGACTACGTACACTTGGACAAGTGTAAAGGGGGTGAGGAGTATATACTTGTAGTTGTGGATCATTTTACCAAATACGCACAGGCCTACGCAACAAAGGACAAGTCTGGGAAGACCGCAGCCAGAAAACTCTTTGATGATTTTATTATGCGTTTTGGTTTCCCATCCAAGATACATCATGATCAGGGAAAAGAGTTTGAAAATACTCTCTTTCGTAAGCTACAAGACTACTCTGGTATCCGCCATTCACGCACTTCACCATATCACCCTCAAGCTAATCCTGCAGAGCGCTTCAACAGAACGTTGCTGGGTATGTTGCGCACGCTTGAAGAGTCTCAGAAGTCAAGGTGGAAAGAACACCTAAACAAAGTGGTCCATGCTTATAACTCAACTGTTCATGAAGCGACGGGATTCTCTCCATTCTTCCTTCTCTTTGGTCGTGAGCCAACTTTACCAGTCGATCTAATGTTCCCCAAGAAAGGAGGAGAAAGGAACCAGTCACAGACTGACTATGCAGAGAAGTGGAGAGAGGTCATGCATGAAGCCTATGCTATTGCGAGGCAAAACATGAAGAAAAGTGCAAGGAGAGGACAGAAACATTACAATCAGCGCACATGGAGTTCTGTTCTGGAGCCAGGTGATCATGTTCTGGTGAGAAATCTCACACCCAGAGGCGGTACTGGAAAGCTACGTAGCCACTGGGAAGATATGATTCATGTTGTCAAGGGAAGAAAAGGCCCTGATAGTCCAGTATACGTGATTGAACCATCCCAAGGAACAGGGAGAAGACGAGTGTTACATCGTAACTTACTTCTACCATGCCCTTATCTGGTTGACGAGCCAGAAAGTCATGAACCCGACCTTGGAGAGAAAAGCAAAAGAAGAAAAGCAAAACAGACAACAAGAAAGGATCATACAGCCAGACATGATACTTACCGAACAGACACCGACAGTTCCAGTGAGGAGGAGTATTGTCTCTGGACAGCAGAGAGACATGCTAAGACACCTCTGAATGCTGAAGCAGAAGAGTTCTGTCCAGGAACAGAGATACTCAGAGACAGGCCTGAGAGGGTGCTTGTACCAGAGTTACAGCCTGAAAAAGAGCCTATTGAGGAGAGACATAGCTCTGAGAGAGAGATTGATGTGCCAGCTGTTGAATCAGAGGATGAGCAAAGTGATACTGAGATGTGGAGGAACAGGCCAAGGAGAGCTAGGCAGCCCAGGCGTATCTACACCTATGACCAGCTAGGCCAGCCAACCTTTCAACAGCTGAATTAGATTAGATTAGATTAGATTCAACTTTATTGTCATTACACAAGTACAGGTACAAGGCAACGAAATGCAGTTTAGGTCTAACCAGAAGTGCAATAGCAGCAAGTGCAGGATATACAGTGGTTCATAAGTGCAGAACATGGATATGTACTGAATAAATATAGAGTTGAATACTATTATAAACAAAAATTTACAGATAGATTGTCCTATGAATATAATATACAGATAACTATTACTGTGAACAGAATTTACAGCTAGATATGTACTGAATATAATAATATACAGATGGCTATTACTATAAACAGAATGTTTACAGATAGATATGTACTGAATATAATATACAGATGGCTGTTACTATAAACATAATTTTACAGATAGATATGTACTATGGATATATATACAGATGGCTGTTACTATAAACAGAATGTGAGCATAATATACAGATGGATATTACTATAAACAGAATTTTACAAATAGATATATGTATAAGTTAGGCTAATGAGCAGTATAACAATGGATTTAAAGTAGTGCAAATAAAGTTTGGACAGAAGCTATCCGAGTGAGTGCAGTGGAAAGTAATTGCATATTACAGTTAAGGTACGATATTGCAATGTATATGTAACAGTCGGTACTGTAAATAAACAGTCGGCAGTGCAAATGAGCATATTCCAGTCAAGGTAGTAGTGCAAGATGCATATGTAAACAGTTGTTACTGTAATAACAGTCAGCAGTGCAAATGAACATTATAGTATTGCAAATAACAAAATGGAGGCAGGTGTGAGGAGGGAGAGGAGAGTCAATCAGTATATAAGGGGAGTGGGATCAATGAGGGTTAGAGTTTAATAAAGAGACAGCTCTGGGGAAAAAACTGTTCTTTAGTCTGCTGGTCCTGGTCCGGAGGCACCTGAAACGCCTGCCGGAGGGCAGGAGAGAAAACAGTCTGTGGGCTGGGTGAGAGGAGTCCTTAAGGATGCTGCGAGCTCGATGCAGACAGCGTTTCCTCTGGATGTGCTCGATGGCAGGTAGTGGAGTCCCAGTGATGCGCTGGGCGGTTTTCACCACCCGCTGCAGTGCCTTGCGCTCTGCAACAGAACAGCTCCCATACCACACTGTAGCACAGTTGGTCAGGATGCTTTCTATTGCACAGCGATAGAAGTTCACCAGGATAGTGGAGGAAAGCTGATTCTTCCTCAGTGTCCTCAGGAAGAAGAGGCGCTGGTGAGCCTTCTTGACCAGGCTGGAGGTGTTGGTTGTCCAGGTCATGTCCGCCGAGATGTGGGTCCCCAGGAACTTGAAACTGGAGACACGCTCAACAGCCATTCCATTGATGTGGATGGTGTCGTGTGTGCCTCTTGACACTTTCCTGAAGTCCACGATGAGCTCCTTCGTTTTGGTGGTGTTGAGGAGCTGGTTATTTTCGGTGCACCATGAGGCCAGGTGCTTGATCTCCTCCCTATAGGCAGTCTCATCGTTGTTGCTGATGAGACCAATCACTGTAGTGTCGTCCGCAAACTTGACGATGGAATTAGATCCGTACACAGGCTTGCAGTCGGAGGTGAAGAGGGAGTAGAGGAACGGGCTTAGCACACAGCCCTGTGGTACACCAGTGTTGAGTGTGATGGATGTGGAGCAGTTGGAGCCTGATCGAACATTCTGGGGTCTGTTGGTCAAGAAGTCCAAAATCCAGTTGCACATGGAGGTGTTGAAGCCCAGGTCTCCAAGTTTGGCTATTAACTTAGTTGGGATGACAGTGTTGAATGCTGAGCTGAAGTCAACAAACAGCATGCGTGCATAAGTGTTCTTATTGTCCAGATGTGTGAGCACAGAGTGCAGTGCCATGGAGACTGCATCCTCTGTGCTCCTATTGCTACGGTAGGCAAACTGGTGTGAGTCCAATGTGGATGGTAGAGAGTCTTTTAGGTGTGCCAGGACCAGCCGCTCAAAGCACTTCATTACGATGGGTGTGAGTGCTACAGGGCGGTAGTCATTAAGGCACTTCGGGCTGGAGTGTTTTGGCACTGGCACAATGGAAGTGCATTTAAAGCATGTTGGTACAGTTGCTTGGGCAAGAGACAGGTTGAAAATGTCTGTAAAAACCCCAGCGAGCTGCTCCGCACATGCCCTGAGTACGCGTCCAGGGATGTTGTCTGGTCCAGCAGCCTTGTGCGCGCTGATCCTGCTCAGTGCATTGCAGACATCTGTGGAGGAGAGTGTGATCGGTGGGTGGTCAGCTGAGGATTTGAGCTTGGTGGCAGTTTCTCTGTTGTCTCTTTCAAAGCGAGCATAAAAGTCATTTAGCTCGTTCAGGAAGTTGACATCAGTGGCTGCGGGGGTGGAGTGAGAGGGTTTGTAGTCACTGATGGCCTGAATGCCCTGCCACATGCGCCGAGGGTCAGCGTTGGAAAAGTGTCCCTCTATCTTAAGCTTGTAGCAGTGCTTGGCCTCTTTGATGCCCCTTTTCAGATTTGCTCTGGATGTGCTATAGGCTTGTGCATCTCCTGATCTGAAGGCAGTATTGCGTGTCTTCAATAGGAGTCGCACTTCCCTGTTCATCCATGGCTTCTGATTTGGGTATGTGGTGATCTGCTTCTGGGTTGTAACACTGTCAATGGTGGTATTAATATAATCCAGTACAGAGGAGGTGTAGCAGTCAATGTCCGTGTGAGAGCCACTGGTGGCTTGAGAAGCAAACATACTCCAGTCTGTGTGTAGAAACCTTTCCTGGAGTGAGAAATCTGCCCCCGCAGGCCACACCTTGATGGTCTTCACTGATGGCTTCACGCGATTGATCAGAGGTGCATATTTGGGGGTGAGGAACAAAGAAAGGTGATCTGACTGTCCCAAGTGGGGGAGGGGTGTCGCGACGTAAGCTTCAGCCATGTTTGTGTAAACATGGTCTAAGGTTTTGTTTCCTCTGGTGTGACAGGAAACATGCTGGTGAAATTTCGGTAGCACTGACTTTAAGTTTGAATGATTAAAATCACCCGCAACAATAAACGCAGCTTCCGGGTGAACGGTCTGTTGTTTACTGATGGCTGCGTGAAGTTCTTTCATAGCAAACTTGGCATCAGCATCCGGGGGAATATAGGCTGCAGTTATAATAGTGGAAGTGAACTCCCGCGGTAGATAAAACGGTCTACATTTAACCATGAGAAACTCAAGGTTAGCTGAACAATGTCTCCCAACAATAGCAGAGTTTGTGCACCAAGCTTTGTTAATGTAAATGCACAATCCACCACCTCTGGTCTTACCGGAGCCATGTAATGTTCTATCCGCCCGGAATGTATGGCGTCCCGCTAGCTCAATAGCGTTGTCCGGTATTCCGCTGTTTAACCATGTTTCCGTGAAAATTAGAACATTACAGTTCAAAAGTCTCTTGCTGTATGTGATGTTGAGTCGAATCTCCTCCATTTTGTTCAACAGCGACCGTACATTGGCAAGGAAAATGCTGGGTAAAGAGAGCCGGTGTGGTGTTAGCTTTAGCTTAGCTCTTAGTCCTCCGCGCTTCCCCCGCCTTTGTTTACGATCTCGCCGGCGCCTGCGAGCACTTCCGCCCGGCCGGGCAGAGTGCATAGCCTCGGGTGATCTGGCGATCTCAGGAAGGAGTCGAAGGTTGTCCATAAAACTGTCGGAAATTCGCAAACCAATATCCAAAAGCTCACCTTGGGTGTACGATGTTAAGGCACAACTGTTCTGGACGAACAGACCCGAAATGAGCAAGAAAAATACTGCTAAATTACAGAATCTGGAGAGACCGCGAGCCTCGCGATGTACTCGCGCCGCCATCTTGGATCTTGGAAGACTTACCATGTTGGTGTGAAGACATCTGCAGGAACTGCCTGTGACTCCTCTGCCAGATCATCATTTGTGTATCCTTTCTATCATGCAAAGATATAAAACACTCAGAGATAATCTTAGTATGTTAGTTTATAGTTAATGTTTATCAATCACAAGTTACAGTTCATGGTAATAGCTAACACGTAATACAGAACAGGAAATCTGGATAGTTATTTAAGTAATAAGTACAGAAATGAGTTATTATCCTAGTATATTGGAATTAAGACAGTAGTGTAATATACGAACAGTAGTTACAGGAACAGTAGTTGTGTGTACACTTACGGTATAGATTACTAAATGCATGGCTTTTGAATATGTAGACACATAAGTCTGGGTGTACATGGTATTTTCCTTGTCCCTTTTGTGAAGATTGGGGGGCCCACCAATACTTCAATGGATTATTCACCCTTTCATACTAATGGACTATGGATACTTAGTCTAGTATTGCTGCCATGAGAGACTTGAGAAAAAAAAAAAAAATTACTGAGAGATAATATGTTGATCAGCCTGTAATGTATGATGCGTGCAGAAATACTTAACTGTTTACTTACCTTCCACTATGTGTTCTGTTATAGAGACATTGTTGATTAATAATGTGAAGATAGGAAAGAAAATGTTTGGAGACATTTTTTTTTGTTAGTGGGGGAGGGTGTTGCGACCTAGAAGTATAGACGTATTGTTTTATAATTTTATAATTTCATAATGGGTATATGTTTAGAATTCTGTAAGGGAAAGCATTATAATTTCATTGTAATTTCATTTGATAAATATTCTGGATATTATTCGGGTATATGTTACTGAGAGGTGAAAGTTCAGTTACGATGATGTCATCAGCCAGCGCACGCGCAGAAGGGGGAGAAACAGAGACGAGTGAAGTGATCGTCTAAAATATCACTGATGCATGAAGATTTTGTGTTGCTTTGTGTAAAAGAATAATTCCAACAGAACTGGCAAAATAAAGTTGCAAAAGAGAAGACGGAGTCTGTTTTAAGGGTGCAACATTTGCAGGGCGTTTCAAATGAGCGGTTATTGTCCGTGAAGTCCACTTCAACTGATATACCGTGCTCAGGGAGTAGGGGAGCAGTGAACACTGCGTATGGACCCTGTCGAATGGAACGCACCTCTGGAGTCGTTTTTGTGAGACATTTTTACTTCCGCATTTGAAAATCGCTTAAACCGCCGAACCTGAAGTGACGTAACATGAGGTAGAGCGGTCAAAGAAAATCGACTAGCGAATAGGAAAGCAATGGATCGCAATGACAGCTCGGAAAGCTGGGGGAATTGTAGCCTAAATGTTTACTCGTATGATATATATATAATTCATATATAATTGATATATATTATATGATGATATCATATAATTATGAGCCTGATATGAAGCCAAGTGAGCAGGACAGGCCAGGGTTAGACAGAACAACGGTGAGTTGTGGTGTGAGGAGAACAGGGCGAGAGAACAGTGTTAGCTTATAGATGTATTCACGTTAGCCGACGATATGTATAACACTATGCTCAGATCACAATACTGTACAGATTATTATCATCATGTATCAGGCAATAGCAAAGCTAGTACTTAGACCCTTACCTGCATGTGTTGTGTGTGTCAGCCATTAGGAGACAGTTTCCAGAGGAAGAGGGACTTTATAAAGGCTTTGAATTGACCCATTTGGTGACGATGAATAAAAAAATGATCACAATCACAACTGTCTTACTGTATAAAAACTTTATATGTAGAAACAGCCAACACAAACATTAAAGTCGGTTTGTACAGATTGAAAATGAATTATAGAACATAATATATTATATTTATATTAATAATAATAATAATAGTGTCGGCTGCAGACTAATAACAAACACGTAAATGCATTACATTACAAGTTTATGTAGGATATGTTAATGAATTAAATTAAGACAAGGCACATTTTGTAAAACAGATGTACAATAAGTGATCTCTGACGGATCCGTGAGCGTCATGTTTCCCGCTGGCGGCCGAACCACATGCTGACGGCGGACCGTCACCGGGCGACCCGATGAAGGAGCTGGGACAGTGTGCACATATCGCCGGGATTAAGTTATAATCATTCGGTCTATAGTGAACGCTACACACTACCGCGTTTTTCAAAGCAGAAGCAGAAGTGAAGTCCCGTCTCTTACCCGGCACAAAACGCACACTGGCACGGAAGATTGCACCGTCCTTTTTCTTATTCGGAAACCTGTGGACTCGATGTCTTGACAGGCCATAATTCACAATCATTTACCACGACGATGATTAATTGAAATACAATAAGCACAGAAAACACACTGAATCATGACCGCTCCAACTGAATACCAACCTATCTCTGCACTGAGCGAACGCAGAGCCAAACGACTACCTCATGTGACGTCATATGACGCGTTGGTGAAAAAAAGCGCTTTTTCAACACGGTCAAGGAAACGGTCACGTTTTCTATTAAATTTGTGCCCTTATGTCTTGCAAAACAATTTTTAATCCTGCATTTACTTTTCATATGGTATTTTCATACAAGGTTATATTAATAAAAAAAAATAAAAAAAAACCTGCAACATGGGCTTTAAGTTTAGAAAATATTTGTAGCACTTCATGTATTTCTAATGATTGAATGAAATTAAAAAGTGTTGTCTTATGACTAGTTAATCTGTTTGTTTGTTTTTTTGTTTGTTTTTACAAACAATAAGTAGCCAAAGTCACAGAAATGCTGAAATATTGCTTCTGAATTTTTTTTGAAATATATTGAAATGTTTTTTCTTATGTTATTAGACCACACTGTAAAAACAAAATCCTAATTTTACAGAAAATAACTGTGATTTTTTGACGATCATTTTCTTTCATTTTAAATTGTACTCAAAACACAGTAAAATTACAAATAATATCTGTAAAATAAAAATTCAGCTGTTATTTTAGGTATTGTGACATTAATGACAAATTCCAGTAATTCACATTTTTTATAGAGAAAATGTATTGTATTTTTCTTACAGTATTTTTTCTGTTTTCTTAAATAACATAGAAATGTATGTAAAATTACATATATAATCTGTAATTAAACAGTAACAGAACAGTTAAATGATAAAATGGTCAAATGACTGTCAGCTGCGGCTGCCAAACAAAAACCATAAAATTAAAGTAAAATATTCTAATTTAAATAAACTGAAAAGCACAGTTATTTCACAGGTATTTCCTGCATTATTATGATCAAATACCTTCATTGTAAAAAATCGTAAAAAAAGGGTCAAATGACTGGCAGCTGCGGCTGCCAAACAAAAACCATAAAATTAAAGTAAAATATGCTAATTTAAATAAAGTGTAGAAAACTTTAAAATAAATTTGTTGTCACCATGATTGAGATCAGTGTCTGCTTTAGTTGGGCTCATGACCCTTGAGTTTTTGAGGTTTGTTTTTCTCTGGCTGCTTTAACTGTGCATTTGATACTCATTTATTATAGCAATAAAAGCAGGAGAAAATGTCAGATGATCCTAGTCATTCATTGATGATCAGATTCACTGATATGTCCGTCAAATCTCTGAATATAATAGCTTAGATTACACAATATGTAGATGGATTTTAGCTTTATACAAAGTCTTTAATTAATGTCAAAAATTTTCACATGGCCCTTGAAATATTGTGGCATCAGTATTATAACAATCTGTAATTTAAAAAAAAATATATATTATACAGAAAAAGTTTTGAGCTGGTTATTTTTTTCTTTTTTTGGAATATAGAGACATCAAGAATCAACATATGAATCTCAACAATGGTGACAACCAACAAAGCCTTTTTGTGACTTTATAGTAGTTCAGATTTATTTTTCATTGTCACCATTGTTGTGATTCATATGTTGATTCTTGATGTCTGAGTGAGTCTTTATAATCTTTACAAAACATAAAGCTTCAACTTCTAAATCTCTGTTAATTCTCAATAAGAATGTTAGTATGTTAAAGTCTGGATTGTAATAAGTGAAGATGCTGAGATCCTGAGAGATCTGGTAGTGTTTAATGTTCTGATGGGGTTTAACCCTCTGGGGTCTGAGGTGTTTTTGGGGTCCTTGAGATGTTCTGACATGCCCTGACATTTGTGCTTTTTTCAGTTGCTTATAAACATATTAATGGCAAAAAAAAATTACACACTATTTAGCACAAACAGGGCTACCATAATATGTGAGCAACAAGAATGTACATGTCTGCATTTTTGAGAGAATAATGTTTATGCGTGGTTATTGAAAAAACTAAAAACTAAAGTTTCTGAAATAAGGCCATAAAACACACACTAAATATGTGCCAATAAGACTTTTGTCTAATAGATGTCATTGCCTAGTGTTTTTTCTTCAAAATGATGTGAAAATCACCCTGCCTAATCATTCACATAACACAATACATTGATTTGAATTTTGCAAAGCACTTTCTGTTTGGAAAGGCCATATGCGGAGTGGGCGTCACAGATAATGCATATGCAGTGGTTCACACCTCAGGAGACAATGGGGCCCGCATACTTAATTAGCCATTCATTCAGGTGAGTCACTGAGCCACAAGAATGCAAGAGCAACAGTTGGAAGCATCTCAATTCTTTTTTATTTTTCCACATATTGTGCTTGCAATTTGGCCTATAATAGCCAAGGAAAACATGTCTAGTAATTGTGCAGTTAATTCTCATACTGTATTTTCAGTTTTGGAATATTTATCCTCTCCCCAAATTTGTCACTAATAAAACACAATAAAAATTATTTAAAGAAAAGGCTTATATTTACCTTTTAATAGTTTGTTTACATCTACCTTGTAAATATATTTTTTTATTAAAAAGGTTACAATTACAACAACAATTCAAGTGTAATCTTTCTTTGTAAAAACTAAAGTATACATTTTATCATACATATTTCAAAGTTAAAAAGGTTACAACAACAATAATTACAATTTCAACAATATTTCAAGTGTACTCTTTCTTTGTAAAAAAAAAAAGATTATAGGCCTACATTTTATCTATGTATTCATTACTTTGAATATAGCCAACATTGGAACAGCTAACATCTTAGTTGATGACTTTATTTTTGACAAAAATAGTAGGCTATTTTATATATAGAAATTGCTAAACAAAAGCTTATTTGATGTGGCAGTATATTCTACAGTAAAAACTGTACCCAAATCTAAACAAAATGTTGTCTTTCATATTTCGCCTGACTGTAACGTTGTTTTCATGAAATATTAGTGCATATTGTTAATTTTCCGTTTAATATGTTGCTTATACAAATAGCCTACATTTTATTTAAACATATTTCAGTTGATTTTTACTCATCTCAGTATAGCAATACAGTTTGCTAAAACAACATAATTCATTCACACACGCGATTTAAATTTAACCTCTGGCAAAGATGAAGTTGATGATTGACTCGCGATCTTCGCAGTAGGCTAGTGAACGCACCGGAGAAATGCACATTTATTAGGCTACATAGTTTTTTTTTTTTTGTGTGTGTTGTTGTGATTGCTAGCCTATATTTACTTTAAATCCAGTAAATTTGTTAATGAAAAAATTATTAAAATTAAGATACAATTGATACAAAACGAAATTCGTTTTAAAGAAAGGATTTGTACTTTCTGTTTTGAGGTCTCTGTGAATGTTTGAAAGTCTTTTAGTGCTTAGAGCGCTCGCGTCCATAATGGAGAACTGTCACGTAATATTGTTTTTTTCCTCATAAATGCGAACACGAAAAATAAAAGACAAAAGACTTTAAAGTAAAACTTACTCCGAAATTGTGTCCTCGGCGGAATTCGCTCTTCAATATGCTGCCGTTCGTCGTCTGTTACAATCTTCCTCTGAGGAAACAACCCGGCGCTGTCCAGAATCATCTGAAGGGCGTCTTTATTACCGGAGAAGCGTGCCATACTCAAAACGCGATGAACTATCAGTGAGTCTGATGAAGAAACGGTGTTTTTATGGCATTGATCGGGGGGCGTATGCGATGCATACTAGATCACCTAAACTATTTACATGTGAATCGCGCCGGGGGCGGGGCGGCCGCAGCTCATTTAGAGATAATGAAGGGAGAAGGAAAAACGGTACCTCTCCTTGCTTTCAAGCGGATTACATGAGTTGAAAACATTTGTGTTTTATATAAATTACTTCATTTAAAAGAAGAGATTTCAAGCTTCATAAAGACATAACTCACATGCCTGTGTGAGAAGTATTCGCTGAGTTATGATTCATTTTCGGACGCGTTTCAGAATGGACTACACGGACAGAGAGAAGGCAGAACCTAGCTTCGTGTTTATTTTTCTTTATTTGGCAAAAAGCACCACACTTTGTTTTTATTGTGAGTATACACAAAAATAATACACATTTAACAGAATCGATTGATGTATGAAACTCCTATGGAAAATCAAAGTCAACAGAGTATTTCTGAGTTTCTTTTACACTGATAAAAAAAAGCGAGCTGGTATCGCCGGCGATACCGCCGACCTCAGGGGGTTAAAGCAGTTCCAATCACCTGCTTTGAGGTGTTGATGGCATGCACCACATCCTCCAGTTTTTCGTCCCAGTCATTCTGCATGTCATTGCAGTACTTTGACAATGACCTCTTTATAGTCTGATTTGTCCTCTCATCCTGTCCATTTGACTGAGGGTGGTAAGCTGACGTGACACACTGCTTCACACCCAATTCCTTAAATATGTTCGCATTTAGCTGTTATCAAAAAGGTATCAAAGACATGGTAGATTATTATAACATATAGCCCAAAAATTGTATAATAAAATCTTCTTAACTAAATAATAATAACCTGGTTCACAAACTTCCTCCCCTGGTCTGTGATTATTCTTTCAACCAGTCCATATGCATTAAATGCTTGTAAGACCCCTGTAACCACCTCAACTGCGGTCTTACACTTCAGGGATTTGGCGAAAACCCATTTGGTGAAGAGGTCAGTCATTGTGAGGACATAAATGTTCCCCTGAGGACTGGTTGGAAATGGTCCCATCAAATCCATTCCTATTACATTCCAGGCTTTAGTGACCTTGATAGGGTGCAACACTGGAGCCACTGTTTTAATAGTATCATTACGCTGACACTGTGGACATTGGGCAATCTAAAAAAAAAATGTTAGGTGTTTGTACCATTACAAACAACAGAAACACATTACTTTGTACAACTACATCAGGGGTCTCAAACTCAACATAGGATTTTGAGGACACGACTTAACACCATTAAGTATTTAATAGAATATGATCTTGTGGCCTCAATATAATATGTCGTGGCCTCTACATAACGTACCAATGAGTTAATTATTTACACTTGAGGGGCTGTATGAAACCATCTCGTGGGTCAAGAATTTGAGTCTACAATTATCTTACCCACTTCGTGACGTCCGGAAAGATGCCTTGCCAGTAGTATGCGCTTGCAATCTTATTAAATGTCCTTGTTATCCCCTGATGCCCACCTGTAGCTGGGCTGTCATGGCAGTCCCGAAGGACTCGTTCCTTCTGTTGCTCATCCATGACAACTAGACGGTTTGATCCGTCTGCAGTCTTGTAATAAAGATGTCCACCTGTGTTAGAGACATAAAGAGGTAATGTGAGGGAACGCAACACACGCCATGTTCCTGACTCTTCCTGTTTTCGAATGCGCATGCGTCGCGTCTGAACGCGTTGTTGTCTTTGGAGCTCCATCGATTTGATTTATAAATCTTGATTTTATTCTTTAAACTTACAACAAACATTTTCTACTTTACCTCACTGAGAAGCACTACTGCTCAACCCTCATAGTTACAACGCGGACTGTTGAGCAGACGCGTCTCAAGCCTATTAGTGATCCAACGCTGGATACTCCTCAGGGTTCGAATTACGGGGGAGCTAAGGGGAGCTCGGCTCCCCTGAAAAGGACCTGGGCTCCCCTGAAAGCCTACTTTGAGACATTTAGGGGGAGCTCTAAAACACTGTCCATTTTTTGTGTCGCATATAGATTTTGATTTTCTGTACAAGGGAAAACTCCTTTTCTCGAGAATATTGAAGCCTTTATTTTAAAACGCATTGCAGCAGCACAAGCGAGAGCATCAGAGCTCGCGCGAGCGCGCTGATAGGCTGTGCTGAGGCAACTGCACAAACCAATGGCGAGAAAGCAGAAGCGCGCGATCCAATAGGAGCGCTTGACACCCTGCCAGACTCTGCGCGCCAAATAGAAGAGTATAAATACAGAGAAAACTCGCCATATCAGATCTAATCGACTGAAGCGAAAACACCTGACGTGAGAGAAATAGCACGGAAAGGCAACGCAGTACTCGTTCCCTTATCTCTAGTCTAAGGTAACCGAGGTTACGTAAGTAACCAAGTACGTTCTGTACTGTTTACTGTAAACCTATTGTTTTAAATACCCGAACATGCACCAAAAGCGTTAAAGTCAGTCAGGGAGGATCGGAAAATAAGGCTCCCCCGAAAGCCACTTTGTAATTCGAACCCTGATACTCCTATAGGTTACTCCCGTGGATCACGGCTGAACGCGTCTTCTCAACACTCACTTACAAACATTTTTCGCCTATCGTGCGTCTACTCTACACCCGTACCACTAAAAAGATGGATTATATCTAAAACTTCAGTCATAAATTAGTATAAATATTGATAGCATCACTGGTAGCTTCGTTGCTAACTTACTGTCCATCTGTTAAAATGGCGAATATATCAGATGAAAGTAGTCTACCTTTTGGTGCAGGTGAGGACACATTTGAGCTGCACGCACTGCAGTCTGAGCTGGAAGCTGTTGAGAAACAGATCCACGACCTTTTATTGAGACAAGCCGAGCTGATAGACCGGCGGTTAGCTCTTGAAACATCACGCGCCGATGCACACAAATCAGAGATTAACGTTACTAACCCGCTGACTTCGACTTCGTCTACTCCGTGCGTTTCTCAACATAGGTCCGCAGCGGAAGACGCGAGTCAGGTCTAGACCAAGACTCTCTCCGACCCTCCCGGTTTTCGAGTTATCCACACAAAACCGCTTCTCCCCTCTTCGCGAAACAGAACGCGATGCTGTGATCATCGGCGATTCCATCATTCGGCACGTACGCGCAACGTTAGGTAAAAGTAAGGTGCACAGTCACTGCTTTCCTGGTGCTCGTGTTTCTGAAATCGCTACTCACGTTCCCGAGATTCTGAACGGTGACGAGCGCGTCGGAACTGTTGTCCTGCACGCGGGAGTGAACGACATCAGGATGCGCCAGACAGAGATTCTGAAGAAAGACTTCAGGAATCTGATCGATACGGTACGCAGCACATCGCCTGAAACAACGATCATAGTGTCAGGACCGCTTCCCACGTACCGACTAGGACATGAAAAGTTTAGCAGATTATTTGCGCTAAATGAATGGTTAATGTCATGGTGCAATGAGCAGAAACTGCTCTTTGTAAATAATTGGAATCTGTTTTGGGAGCGTCCTAGGCTTTTCCGTGCCGATGGCTTACACCCAAGCAGATTCGGAGCAGATCTTCTGTCGGATAACATCTCCAAAATGTTAAATACCTTTTGACTAGTAACCAAAAGTCCAAATCATAGTCTCTGCTGCACCAATTTAACTGATATAAATACTAGTGTAGAATATTGCATAGAAACCGTGTCTATTCCTCGTTTAGTGAGATCAAATAACAAATCTACTGCAGGATCTAGGAAAAATCTAATTGTTATTAAAACAGAAAATGTTGCTATTAGTAAACAAAAACAATTTCTAAAGCTAGGTCTTCTAAACATTAGATCGCTCACACCTAAGGCAGTTATTGTAAATGAAATAGTCACAGATAATAGCTTCGATGTACTTTGCCTAACTGAAACCTGGCTTAAACCAAATGATTATTTCGGTCTAAATGAGTCTGCTCCTCCTGGATACTCCTATAAGCATGAGCCCCGTCTGATTGGTCGTGGCGGTGGTGTTGCGACAATTTATAGAGATATTCTCAATGTTACTCAGAAAGCGGGTTATAAGTTTATTTCGTTTGAAGTACTTGTACTAAATGTTACGCTCTTAGATGTTAGAAAAACATCCCTACACAGCAAAAACTCCAGTGTTAAATTAACACTCCTGGGAGTGTATATGAGTCCACACTCAAAAGTGTAAAGTGTTAAAATATGAGTGTTAAATTAACACTCAAGAGTGTTAAAGTTAATGAGATAGGTAAGTGATTAATTTAGTGATGATTGAACATTATTGAAGACACCTGATGTTAACAAGCAGAATCATTAAAGGAGGAAATCACTAATTGTAAGTTACCATTAAGGTGATGGGTGTTTGCTTTAGTTGGGCTCTTGACCCTTATATGTTTACTTTAAGTTTTACTTGTCTGCTGTTATTGATTTATAACAGTCAGATGAACAAAGAAACAATGTGATCTGATGGTGTTGGTTATGTTTTGACATAATCATGTTGTGATCCGTAAAACAAAACTTATTGAGATGGCTTAACTTGTTAGTTACAGCAGCTCTGTGATTCTACAGCACATGATTTTCAGTATTTTTCATATAGTCCAAAAATATTTCATAATCATTGTTCTGATCAAAAGACTTTCAAATGAATTTATTTAGAAACACAGACATCAATAATCAGCCTGTGAATCTCAACAATGGTGACAATAATAAAGCATGTTGCAGTGTCTGCCACCAATCACAACTCATTAATGGCTCCCATCATGCATTGCGGTATGAATAAATTATCATCTGAATTGTCTATGTAATTTACTTTTCCTAATTGAATATTCTGCTCGTCACCATTGTTGAGATGCATAGACTGAATCTTGACATCTGTGTGTGCCTAAAAGAAAGTTTTTTTTTTTTTCAAAACAACTTTGAGAAATCCAAAAGAAATCCTTTGTATTGTATCTGAAATTCTGGATATTTATGCAGATTCACAGTTATGCTGTAATCAACAACATAAATCTAAGTCAGAAATAAGGATCTTAATGAGTTCAGTGATCATTTTCAAATGATGATTGTCATAATATAACCAACATCATCAGATCACTTTTTTTCTTTGTTCATCTGGCAGTTATAAGATACAACAGCCAAACAAAATTTAAAGTAAATGTGTAAGGGTCAAGAGCCCGACTAAAGCAAACACTGATCACCATAATGGTAACTTACAATTTGTGATTTTCTCCTTCAGTGATTCTGCTAGTTAACATCAGGTGTCTTCAATAATGATCAATCATCACTAAACTAATCACTTAATTAGCTCATTAACTTTAACACTCTTGAGTGTTAATTTAACACTCATATTTTAACACTTTACACTCTTGAGTGTGGACTCATATACACTCCCAGGAGTGTTAATTTAACACTGGAGTTTTTGCTGTGTATTATCTCTAGCCTTGGCTACCGTATATAGACCGCCTGGGCCTTACGCTGATTTCCTAAAAGAGTTTGCAGATTTTCTCTCAGACCTATTAGTCAATGTCGATAAAGCATTAATTGTTGGAGATTTTAACATACACGTAGATAATCCAAATGATGCGTTAGGGGCTGCGTTTACAGATTTATTAAATTCATTTGGGGTCAAGCAAAACGTCACCGGACCAACTCATCGTCTTAATCATACACTCGATTTAATTATATCACATGGAACCGATCCAACCGATATAGATATTATACCGCAAAGTGATGAAGTCACTGACCATTACATGGTAACTTGCATATTACGTACTGCTGTAATATGTCATGCGGCGCCGCGTTATCAACCAGGCAGAACAATCCTTCCATCCACCATAGATAATTTCTCAAATTGCTTATCTGATCTGTCTCAGCTGCTGCCTGAACCCAAACAAACAGATGAACTAGAAGAACTAACTAGCACTATGAGCACTATTCTCTCTAGAACATTGGATGTTGTTGCACCTATTAAATTAAAAAAGGTCAGAGAGAAAATTAAAGCACCGTGGTACAACAATACTACGCATGTTCTAAAGAGAGAAACCCGTATTTTAGAGCGTAAATGGAAACAAACTAATTTAGAGGTCTTTAGAATCGCGTGGAAAGACAGTATGTCACGTTATAAAAAGGCCCTAAAAGCAGCCAGGGCTGAGCACCTCCGCAAACTAATAGAAAATAACCAAAATAATCCAAGGTTTTTATTTAACACCGTGGCTAGACTAACAAATAAACAGACATCACCCGAACAAAATATCCCGTTACAGTTTAGTAGTAATGATTTTATGAAGTTCTTCACTGAGAAAATAGAAAGCATCAGAACCACAATTGTAAACGTTCAATCTTCAGTTGCGCCTTATAATTCAGCCTTAATTATCACCCCGCAAGAACAATTACAGTGCTTTACAACTATAGAACAAATAGAGTTAAATAAACTTATCACTTCCTCTAAAACAACAACATGTTTATTAGATCCGATACCAACTAAACTACTGAAAGAAGTGTTACCTGTAGTGGAAGAGCCTCTCCTTAATATTATTAACTCGTCTTTATCTTTAGGTCATGTTCCAAGAACATTTAAACTGGCAGTTATAAAACCTCTCATTAAGAAACCACAATTAGATCATAATAACCTAGCAAATTATAGACCCATTTCAAATCTTCCATTTATGTCTAAAATATTAGAAAAAGTGGTGTCCGCTCAATTGTGTTCTTTCTTGCAAGAAAATGATATCTATGAGAAGTTTCAGTCTGGTTTCAGGCCGCACCATAGCACTGAAACTGCGCTCGTTAAAATCACAAATGATTTACTTTTAGCTTCTGACCAAGGCTGTATCTCAATACTAGTTTTACTTGATCTTAGTGCTGCGTTCGATACTATAGATCACACAATACTCTTAGATCGACTACAAAATTATACTGGTGTTCAAGGACAAGCATTAAGCTGGTTTAGATCATACTTATCTGACCGCTACCATTTTGTCTATTTAAATGGAGAAAAATCGATCATAACTCCAGTAAACTATGGAGTGCCGCAGGGATCTGTGTTAGGCCCTCTATTATTCTCAGTATATATGATGCCACTTGGAAATATTATAAGGAAACATGGAATTAGTTTCCATTGTTATGCTGATGACACTCAAATATATATTTCATCACGGCCAGATGAAAACGCTAAATTATCCAAATTGACAGAGTGTGTTAAAGATATAAAAGATTGGATGACGCGTAATTTTCTTTTATTAAATCCAGACAAAACAGAGGTACTACTTATCGGTTCAAAAAACCGCCCACAAAACCTCTCGCAATACAACTTTAATATAGTAGGATGTCCTGTTACTTTATCCTCTACAGTAAAAGACCTGGGTGTTATACTCGATTGCAACCTGTCTTTCAAAAATCATATTTCATATGTTACAGAAAACCGCCTTTTGCCACCTTAGAAACATTGCTAAGCTACGTAATATGCTATCAGTTTCTGATGCAGAAAAGTTAGTTCATGCATTCATGACCTCGAGACTAGATTACTGTAATGCTTTATTAGCCGGTTGTCCTGCATCCTCAATTAACAAGCTACAGTTAGTCCAAAATGCCGCCGCTAGAGTTCTTACTAGATCAAGAAAATATGATCATATAACACCGATTTTATCATCACTGCATTGGTTACCTATAAAGTTCCGTATTAATTACAAGGTATTGCTACTGACTTATAAAGCCCTAAACGGCTTAGCTCCAGTCTATTTAACGGATCTTCTATCGCCCTATAATCCATCGCGCTCTTTAAGATCACTAAATTCAAGGCTTTTGGTCATACCTAGGATATCCAGAACCACCAAAGGAGGGAGAGCATTTTCACATTTAGCCCCAAAACTCTGGAATAGTCTTCCTGATACTGTTCGTTGCTCAGACTCGCTCTCCCAGTTTAAAACTAGATTAAAGTCGCATCTCTTCAGCCAGGCATTCATATAATATTTTTAATCTTACAGTTCAAATTACAATCCGGCCTCTAGTTAATAAACGCCAGAGGAGAACTGGCCCCCGACTGAGCCTGGGTTCTCCCAAGGTTTTTTTTTCTCCATTGGGTCACCTGATGGAGTTTTAGGACACTATTAGGTCACTTGATGGAGTTTTTCGGTTCCTTGCCACTGTTGCCTTTGGCTTGCTCAGTTGGGGATATTCTGGGGATATCTAATTTGATTTTATCAATAAATTCCGAAACAAACCTTGTTGTATTATTTTAATTTAATACTGTGAAGCTGCTTTGATACAATCTGTATTGTGAAAAGCGCTATACAAATATACTTGACTTGACTTGACTTGACACAGTAAATCATGTTATTTATTGAAGAAAATATTACGTAAAATTTGTTGTTTTATCATAAGCAAACGTAGCGGATACTGTAAATTACATAATAGACATAACACATTAAAAGGCAATTATATTTTTTCTACTTCCCCTGCACAATGAACTTCTTAGTAGAACGCCTGACAATTCCCTTCCGTCCGGCGTCGGCGTTCCCTTGGTAAATTCCACGCTCCAGGTACTCCTTCACCTCAGCATGCAACGCAAACTGTAACATAACTTTAATGCAAAGCAAAAGTAATGATATTAGGTTGATTAAACGTATTAATTGTGCAGTCAATCGATCCAAAAAATTAACTCGATTAAATACACTTTTTTTCTGATTAAGCGTGATTGATCACAATCATACACAGCAAAAACTCCAGTGTTAAATTAACACTCCTGGGAGTGTATATGAGTCCACACTCAAGAGTGTAAAGTGTTAAAATATGAGTGTTAAATTAACACTCAAGAGTGTTAAAGTTAATGAGCTAATTAAGTGATTAGTTTAGTGATGATTGATCATTATTGAAGACACCTGATGTTAACTAGCAGAATCACTGAAGGAGAAAATCACAAATTGTAAGTTACCATTATGGTGATCAGTGTTTGCTTTAGTCGGGCTCTTGACCCTTATACATTTACTTTAAATTTTGTTTGGCTGTTGTATCTTATAACTGCCAGATGAACAAAGAAAAAAAGTGATCTGATGATGTTGGTTATATTATGACAATCATCATTTGAAAATGATCACTGAACTCATTAAGATCCTTATTTCTGACTTAGATTTATGTTGTTGATTACAGCATAACTGTGAATCTGCATAAATATCCAGAATTTTAGATATAATACAAAGGATTTCTTAAAAGTTGTTTTGAAAAAAAAAACCTTTCTTTTAGGCACACACAGATGTCAAGATTCAGTCTATGCATCTCAACAATGGTGACGAGCAGAATATTCAATTAGGAAAAGTAAATTACATAGACAATTCAGATCATAATTTATTCATACCGCAATGCATGATGGGAGCCATTAATGAGTTGTGATTGGTGGCAGACACTGCAACATGCTTTATTATTGTCACCATTGTTGAGATTCACAGGCTGATTATTGATGTCTGTGTTTCTAAATAAATTCATTTAAAAGTCTTTTGATCAGAACAATGATTATGAAATATTTTTGGACTATATGAAAAATACTGAAAATCATGTGCTGTAGAATCACAGAGCTGCTGTAACTAACAAGTTAAGCCATCTCAATAAGTTTTGTTTTACGGATCACAACATGATTATGTCAAAACATAACCAACACCATCAGATCACATTGTTTCTTTGTTCATCTGACTGTTATAAATCAATAACAGCAGACAAGTAAAACTTAAAGTAAACATATAAGGGTCAAGAGCCCAACTAAAGCAAACACCCATCACCTTAATGGTAACTTACAATTAGTGATTTCCTCCTTTAGTGATTCTGCTTGTTAACATCAGGTGTCTTCAATAATGTTCAATCATCACTAAATTAATCACTTACCTATCTCATTAACTTTAACACTCTTGAGTGTTAATTTAACACTCATATTTTAACACTTTACACTTTTGAGTGTGGACTCATATACACTCCCAGGAGTGTTAATTTAACACTGGAGTTTTTGCTGTGTAAACACTCAAGTTTCAGTAACACTGTATAATAACGTTCAGATGTAACTCATTTGTAAGTGGTTAGTTAATGATGAACTAATCATTTACAGAACATTCATAAATTATTAGCAAGTGATATACTAACATTTTATGTATGTTTTGTAAATTCCGTTACAAGTCATTTACAAATGATTAGTAAATGATTAACTAATCATTTACTAAACATGAATATGCGTTTCATACATGTTTAATAAATAATGTTATTTTTTCTGTATGTATGTAGTAATTAGAGGGTTCAGAAAGTGTTGTAAATGGCTTGAATACACATACAGATCATGTGTAACAGGTAAGTATCATTTGTAACAGGTAAGTGTAACACATTTACAAGTAATGAATATTTTACACTTTAGATTAGGGGATGCAAAAAGTGTTGTAAATGATTTATTCATGCGTTTACACATCTATAACAGGTGTTGAACACTGTAGTGTGTAGTGTCGTGTGTAGTGTAGTGTGCACTGCAGTGTAAGTGCTGACTGGTGAGGGTATAGACAGCTGTCTTCTCTGAAACACATGGAGTCTTTAACCACTGTGCACCTGATGTGAGCAAAACATACAGAAAAATTTTACATAATGAACATTTATGAAACGCATAGTCATATTTTATAAATGATTAGTTAATCATTAACTAATCATTTGTAAATTACTTGTAACGAAATGTACAAAACATACATAAAATGTTAGTATATTACTTATTAATCATTTATGAACGCATAGTCATGTTTCATAAATAATTAGTTACTCATTTACTAATCACTCAAAAAAAAAAAATTACAAAGCATACATAAAATGTTAGTATATCACATGCTAATCATTTATGCATGTTTTGTAAATGATTAGTTCATCATTAACTAAGCACTTATTAATGACCTACAACTGAACGTTATTATGAAGTGTTACCCAAGTCTCTATACGTTTTTACTATATTTTATAATTTAATCATTTCACATTTAATCTTCAGATTAATGTAGAAAAACATAAAATAACTAAATAAAGACATTATATTTTAAATACTTGTTTAATAACTTATATATATATAAATGAAGGCCAGTATCACTGATATTATACAGCTACTGATGTCTTGATAAATATGGGAAATAAAAAGAAATTGAATAAAACGTAAAACACTCTGCACTGCATAATTTATAAATTAGATATAAATGAATCCTTATTAAAGCTACAAAAGTTCTTTAGTTAGGAGCAGTGAGTAATTTTCTCTGTTCCCATTGTTATTTGATTGACCTCGTGTGAGACAACTATATTGGGTGCTGTCCCTTTAAGACCTGCAGTTGCCGACTGCCAATTACTGCTGCGCAGTGCGCACCAGTGACTGTCAGGACATGTGTGTGTCTTTTCGCGCTCGAATGTTTTTAAACCATTTGCTTTAAGTGCATGTTAAATGTAAAGCTAGCTAAAGAATGACAGAAAAAAAAAACGAATGCTGCGTTATTTTTATCGCGTTAAACTGGACTAAAATAATCGCATGCGTTAACTTTGATAGCACGAGTTATTAATATATTCAATGTTACTGTGCCAAGGTGCTCAAACTCGCTTTGATGTATTTATGCAAGTGCCTGCACGAGCTGAGGCCTTTAATTTTTAATTGTTCATTCGGCAAAAAAGACTTTCGTCCAAATTGTATTAGGCCTATAACATTGCAAATATTTTTTTTTTTTCGAAAGAAAAGCATGCTCATGCAATAATGTTGAACTGTGTCTTAAGTATCTATAACGGTAAAAATTATTACAGGCCGATAATTTCGTTTTTATTAAAATATAACTACAATTAAACATTATTAAAATACACCGGGTGATGGATATACTTACTGAAATGTTGGATGATGAGAAAAAAAAACACAATAATTAATGTAAAGTTAAATTGATAATTAAATTATATTTTTGAATTAAGTAAGGTAAATGTATTGGTCGCAGAGATGAAATTGTCCAGAGATATTTGGTCACAGAGATGAAACTGTCCAGAGAGATGCACAGATGTCCAAAGATGAAATTTTCGCAGAGATACTTTGTAGAATTTCTGACGAAAGGGACCTGTGAAACATGGCAATCGTATATATAGTCCCGCATTTAAAAAAAAAAAAGTGATGAGACATTCTCATTGGTCATTTTCAAGTGTCTTTAAAAATGACAATATTTTATTGATGAATTGCGTTACATTGTTTTGTTTTTTTAAACCTGTGTAACATATATATATATTATAAATTGCCCTTTCGATGTGTGCAAAAATATTGTATTGGTGAAAAACGTTATCTCTAATACGTTTTTTTTTTCTTTTTTTCTGTCATGTACAACCGGAATGGCAATATCATTACTTTTTGCATTAGAATATACAGAACAGGTGCATAAAAGAAATACAAATAAAACAAGAAAAATAATTATCATAGTATTAAACAAAAAAGATTGAAAGGTTAAAGGGGCTGGTTGTGTTTTTGTTTTGTAAATCATATTCTTCTTTAATGCAAACAATATTTATTGCATTCTTTTTTTTTCATCACTTTAAGGGCTTTTAAGACAAACTCATTAAGAAGTTTTCTCTCATTTACAACTCTTCTCATTTATAACTCATTTACAAGCAAAGTAATACATTACAAGTAACATGCATTACATAATCAGATCACTTTTTGATGTTATGAGTAAATAAATGCAATAAAATCACATACATTATGTAAGCACGTTACATTCTAATAATACAAATACATTTATTTACATGAATGTCACTGCAGATTAAGTATTTTCAAAAACACTATTCACAGTATAAGTATGAATTGTAGCTGAAATATAGCCATTGATGTATGAGGTCCACGACAGTGGACAGATAATTGATCAGATTTTTCTCCCAATCTAAAATCAAAACTTGAAAATTTTAACTGTGATATGACTCATTAGATATTGTTTGATGCTGCAAAAAATTTTTTAACTACAAGAGTCTCCTAGGAAAGAAGGAATGGTTGAATATTCCGGAGCAACTTGGCATTTCTGACTGACCATTGACCATCTTGGTTTGGAGGGGAAAAAAATCGAAACACAACGGCTTGCCACTTGGTTGCAATGTATAGGATGATGCACCCGGGTCCAATAAAGAGGCTGATGTGCAACTATGCCATCAAAACCCGTGCAAATGTAAGCAAATGTTTTTTTAATAGCTGTCCACTGTAGTGACCACTATGCATGAAAGGGTTAATCCATATAAAACAGCGCTTAATCTTGCAAAGTATGTTTTGGTGCTACTGCTATCATTACGTTAGTAATTCATTAAGTTAACTATAAAGTGTCGCTATGTTGTAGATTGTTTTCATAGTTATGTGTGAACTTGTGTGTATGTGTGGTTGCATTAGTTGCAGCCTATAATTTCAGTTTTATTGATCAATAATAGCCATTATAAAAGCAGCCTAAAAGGTATAAGAAGCTATACAAGTCAAGAAATTAATTAAGTAAAACGATTCAGTCAAACATAAGTCAGCAGGCTACAACGGTAAAGATAAATAGCCTAAATAATTTAACGTTATATAAAATTATGAAACTAAAACTTTGCCCTCAGCCAAAACGATTTGCCAGGGAACAAATTATAGATTAATGATATCAAAGATCGTACACGATCGATACACAAGACCAGCGGCAGACTTCAGCATCTCATCAGCCGAGGTATGGTTGTTCCAAGCGGGATACATGAGCGCTGAGCACCCGGTGATCCCTTCGATCTCACATCTCCGAAAACGTCAGATCAAATTTTTAAATAGGCGCTATCTGTATAAACAAACAACATATTTGAGATTGAAACAACTACATTATCGACTGAAAAACTCTTAAAACTACATTTCGTGACACATTAACAGTAGTATTTTTAAATTTCGCGGTCTTTCTCCTGCTATTGACGCAACTTGAGATTTTAAATATTAGCTATAGAATATACACAGTTTACATATACAATATACAATTTAATTTAATCTTACCTTGCATATAGCAGCGGGATTTAGCATTCTACATAAAGCTACCACATAATAACACTAAAACAGCTCACGTTAGCTACAAGTTATCGCGAGAACAGATTTAGATCAGGCATACTACTGGCATACTAATTGGGTCCTCAGGGTTACCGAATACTATACGGTTACTGGATACTATACCACACCGGAAGTCAATGTCCTTATTTGGCAGTTCCACTGCAAATACTGTGATGTATTAGTTCACAAAACGTCATAGATAACAGAAAAATCTGAACCGGTTGAAAAATATGACCAAAACAGAATATAAAGATATCAACGAAGCACCTGAAGAGAATAATTTCATCTTTTCTGTACTTCTAAACACTCCAAATATACAACAAAATGCTTTTAAGGGCTAAAAAAGTGCATTTAGCATGATATGTCCCCTTTAAGTTACACTACGCCATAAAAGTATGTACTCTTTTTGTGCAGAAAATGTATTTACTTTTGAATGTGTAGCAAAAAAGTAGGCAAGCTTTGTATTGGGACATACTACTTCATCATCTTTATAGGACGGATCTGTCGCGTGCATCCTGTCACTTAAACTGCCCCGTCAATCATCTTGTCACAGTTAAAATCCTCTATTAAATCTAATTTAATTTCCTACCGTTTCGGAGAGAAATGTAGTAGCGCGTTCATCTGCCAGTGGGTCTTTCATGGAGACTGTCCTCATGTGTTTGCAATTTGAATATAATAATGCATTTAAAAGTTGGTGTGCTTCACCAACGGACGTCGCTCAAATGCCTCTGGGCGCAATTGGATAGACCCAGTGGCGGCTGGTGCTAAAAAAATTTGTGGGGGGCGCAACAAACTGAATTATTAATTCAGGACTGAATGTAGGCTAATTGTTAAATAGCAATTTAACAGTGATAATGTAGCTATCATTAGCCTAAAGTTTAGCTAAAACTTCAGCCGGTAGGGTTGGGAAATAGCCAATTGCCAAATAAATCAGAATTTTTGGGCTAAATGGCGATGTATGGTATAATCTGAGTATTTAATTATTATTTTTCTATTTGAATAAAAAATAAAAAAAAAACTGTATTTAATTTTTTTTTTTTTTATATTTAATATCCTGATCAATATTGTCCTACAAACAATGTTCATATTGAAGGTTATAAAAACAAACATAGTGAAACCTTGCTGTCTATCTGCAGTCTATCCAAAAAAGGGGTCAAATCACATTACATTCTAACATTGCAACATTACAATCTAAAAACAAAATAATGCTTTTTAAAGAAGTAGTTCAATTTACTAAACTTAAAAAAAAAAATTAAATTAAATCAAAGCTAATATCATAAAAATACACATGTAGGTTTGAAATTTTCTAGCACATTTATGTTCACCAACAACAACAAATATTCAACAACAAATATTTTAGCTAAATATAATTTAGTGCTAATGTATATTTTAGTCAGAATAATTGCGCTCCTATTCTATTGCTAGTCTGTTCGGCGCGCATGCACGCGGCGGCGCTCGTTCACGGAAGTTTAGCTCATGACAACAAGCTGGAAATATTGACTTTCTAACATTTACAGATGGAGAATATGTCCGTGAAATGTAAGTTATGCACTGAGGAAATTATTGGATGTCACTTCAGCTTATGGCTAAATATTATTAGAGGTATAATTTGTTTCAACCAATCGCTGCACAAGTGAAGTTTACGTGTGATGACGAAAGCACGTTAGTGCGAGCCCTCCCGGAACCCATAGAGAATGCATTGCAGTGCCTACAGTTCGAAAAAAAAAATCTTTGAATGTAAGTCTATGGGAACAGTCTGGGCGATTTTCGGCCATAGTGACATCGCCCAAAAAGAGGCGGTACTCCACAGAACGTGACTTGGCGCTGATTGGACTATATCCAGAGGCAGAACAACAGTGAGTGACTGCTAGCGTAACTCTGTTGTTGAATGAGATTGTGATTGTGAAGTCCCTTTCACACTTTGGTGGTGCGTCGCCCAATCGCCCTAATGAAGAAACCGCCGCTAGACCTAAAACCAATCAGAGCGATCATCATCGTGTATAAAGCCCGCCTCAACGTTTCTGATTGGTGCCGCGATTTCGACGGCATGGAAATGGGCTTGAATGAGCTCTTTGCCAGACTACTTGCAGAGCAAATCTAAATTTGCCGGAAGTTGTCTGGGTTTTCCCAGGGGGGCAGGGTTTTCTATTATTTTGAAGGTACCCCCGGGCGCCGCCATTGGCTAGCGGACCCCCACCTGCTGTTAGCATCCCATTGACTCCCATTCATTTTGGCGCATAACTTCACATCTGAGGCGTTTAAAGACGCCATTTGTCCATTATTTATTTCTAAAGAAACACGAAAATGTATAAAAGGCTCCATTACCTTGTAGCCTCCGTTATGGCCCCGTAGAAGCAATTTTTGTAAAAATAAGCTAACGATTGCGTCATAACCACGCGACTCTCTGTCGCACAGTAGAGAATTAGCGTATGGACAGGAGGAGAAGCTCGCGCGCAATCAGGGGGACGTGGAGGCAAAGTGACAAAATAATTAATCAGAATACATAGCAAACGTTTCTCTTGCTTCTAGCTCATGGACAGCTCCTACTCACACTCTCCGTCTCTGCAAGTTTCGGAAAGAAATTATTCAGATTTCCATTGACACAGCTACTAGAAGACAGACGGGTTGCTCACGTCACATCTACGTCGTCAAGCTCAGTTTGAGTCTGCGCAGTACGCTGGACCCCCAAGAAGTAAGAGTTTCTAATTGACTTCACTTTGTCTCCGCTGAATCCAATGGGGTCGCTGTGTCCATTTCTTTTACTGTCTATGGGTTTTCCCAGGCTAGCTGCCAGTGACTGTTACTGTGTTACCACACAGAGAGTAGTAGAAACCAGTTCAACCTAGGGTGACCACCATCAAACAAACCAAATGTGGGACGATTACAAGTTTGCGTGGGACAATGTGGGACATGTTACCAACACTAAAACATAACCTCAAACTGTTATAAATGTTTATCTAACTTAATAAAAACATTTGTATTATGCCTTTCAGCTGATAAAAATTATTTGTTCTTTATAGTCCCTTCCAGATAACATAACATGTCTTTATTTTACATGTCATTTAAATTCAACATCACTGAGCCAAAAGGCAGCAGGCAGATAACTATTTTTGAAACAGTCCAACTAAAATCCAACTAAATAAATAATGAACAAATAAAATATAAAACAACATGAAATTAGATCGTTGACAGTCTTATAACCTATATTAAGAATATATGAAACCAAAAACTTTCATATTTTTAGAAAGGATGTGAATTAAAACAACAACAGCAGGCAAGCAAGTTGATAAAATATGTTACATTTTAATTTACCGAATTATCCATTTGTTTTCTGACAGTGAACACATGGAACGAATCACCGCTCCACATTTTGATTGACAGCCGTCACAACCTACTAGTGACCGTGTTTACTCCTTTGCTTTCAACCATTGGATAGGATTTTTAAAAAACGGCTGTTTTATTTGTAGGCCTACTTCTGTTCTGACGAAGCTCTAGTAAAATATAGGTGCAAAACTATGCCGCAAAAAGAATAAATAAAAGGCTTTCTTAAAAAGGCAAAAGAACGCATGCACGTTTTCTTAATATGCTAATTAAAAACCAACAGACTGATGAAAATGCGGGACATTTTCTCAATATGCGACGGGCGGGACAAGGGGTGAAAATGCTGTGCGGTGAAACGCAAAGCGGGACGGGTGGTCACCCTAGTTCAACCACTGAACACTCAAGTGGCACTCCATTAGAACATGTGGAGGACAGTAGTAATGAAACAGTAAGAATTATGCACTTATATTCTCAGAAGGCGAAGCACTGCTACTTGGGCGGAGTGATTAGCGCAACACTCTAAGCGAACTCTCTGCTCCTCACCAAGGGGCTTCTCATGTGCGAGCAAATCACTCCGCCCAAGTAGCAGTGCTTCGCCTTCTAAGAATATAGTTCCCAGTATGTATACGGTTAGAAGACGGCTGTGTCTCATGTGACCTTGTTATTTGTACACGCTGTGACTATAAAAATCACAACATGTAAATAGGAAAATGTTGCCGTTATTTTGTCACTTATCGGGAGCAGTATGCTAGCTGGAGCCGTTTACCAGTCTTTGTGCTAAGCTAGGCTAGCGGTGTGTGCGTCAGACAGAGTTACGGCACGCACGGAGATGAAAAGGGTGTGTATCGACTTATCTAACTCTGGGGGTTACGGTGAATAAGCTAAAGTCCCAAAAATGTGTGATTTTTTCCTTCAGTGATTCTGCTTGTTAATATCAGGTGTCTTCAATAAAATTAATCATCACTCAATTAATCACTTAATTATCTCATTAACTTTAACACAGCTTCAGTGTCACTTATAACACTCTGAGGGGGCTTTCACACTGGGCTCGTTTGCTGTGGCCCGAGCGCGATTGTTCCCGGCGCCCCCCACAGCGTTGGTCTGGTTTCACACTCAACTTGATTCTATCAAACCCTGGTGCGTTTGTGTGCATCTTACGTCATCGCAAACGTGCACGGCGCATGATAGAAAACAGAATGCTGCACAGCAAAATCCCCAGTGTTAAATTAACACTGCTCAGTGTTTATATAATCCACACTCTCAGAGTATTATAAGTGACACTGAAGCTGTGTTAAAGTTAATGAGATAATTAAGTGATTCATTGAATGATGATTGAGCATTATTGAAGACACCTGATGATAACAAGCAGAATCACTGAAGGAGAAAATCACAAATTTTAAGTCACCATTATGGAGATGAGTGTTTGCTTTAGTTGAGCTCATGACCTTTAAATTAATAACATTACATCTAGGTTGGCTGTTCTAACTGGGTTATAACAGCCAGATGAACATAAAGAATAGATGATCTGCTGGTGTTTGTTGTGTACTGAGAGTCATTATTTCACAATCATTTGACCTGAATCACTGAACTCATTTAGAAACAAATTTCTAAGTTAGATTAACTTTATTGATTATAGCAGTACTGTCCTTGAACAGCATAATTTAACATTTACAATGTAATCCAAATTATTTTCAGACAGAATCAGTCTGTGAATCTCAACATGGGTGACAATTATAAAGCATGTTGCAGTGCATTCTGGGTGTCACCAATCAAAACTCATTCATGGCTCCCATAATGCATTGCTGCATGAATAAAAAAATGAATGAATAATGAGCTTATGTTTAGAGTTGATCTCATCTCTTTATCTGAAAATGCATTTTGTCCCCATTGCTGAGATTAATACACTAATTCTTGATGTCTGTGACTTATAGATTTTATGCAAATCTACATGTCAGCCCATCAGAGGTGATCTGAAAACTACTGCTCTCAGTAAATCACATGACATTAAGGAAACTTCATGTTATGAAACTTCATGTTTTAGTAGAGCACTTGGACCTTGGTTTATGGTCAATTACTATTAGTTCAGCTATTGCAACAGTCTTTTATCAAACACATTTGCTTGTATGAAACTGAGATATGAAGACTTCAGCTGATGTTGGACATGATTTGCTTTTGAGATGCAGCAAATATACTTGTTTTATGCAAATTTCAGGAGTGACTGTCAAGTAATAATGAGGTCAACTGAGGATCTGTTATTTATCCTCTGGGGTCAGAGAGTGTTTTCTGGGCCCTGGGGAAGTGTTGACGCCCTGACATTTGTGCTTTTTTCAGGTGCTTATAAACATTAATGGCTAAAGTCTGACTACACTGTATGCAGCACAAACAGAGTTACAATAATATGTGAGCAACATGTATACATGTTTGTATTTTTGAGAAAATAACATTTATGCATGGTTATTGAAAACACAAGATTTTTAATTAACTGCAGTAAGGCCATATTACACATATGAATCATTTGTTCACAAGACTTTTGAGAACCGAATCTTATAGCCCTAGAGTTTATTCTTCAAAACGATGTGAAAATCATCCTGCCTACTCATTCACATAAAACAAATAATAAAAGCAGTCATGTTGATCTGCTTTATTAATGCAGCAATGTTTTCTGAAAATAACTACAATGGCTGAAAAAGAAGTAACAAAAAAAGTCAAGGGTCAAGAGCCCAACTAAAGTAAACGCTGATAACCATAATGGTGACGTCAAATGAAACAATCATTCATCAACATCTAAACCTCTATTAGTACTCAATAAGAACTTCTGTAGACGTCAGTCAGACAGAAAGTCAGTCTAGGGTGCATTTCCCGAAAGCATCGTTGGCCAACTAGGGTCGCAAGTTCCGTCGTTACCAATAGAGTTCAATGGACATTGCGATGAACTTGTGACCATAGTTGGCTAACGATAACTGGTAATGCTGTTTGTGGAGTTGTTTAATCCTCCTCTGCTGAGATCTTCACAGATTTAATGTCTTCTTTTCTCTTCAGTTGATTTCATCTGCTGTGCCTGACGAAAGTTGTTTGTGTTTTTATTTCTCTTTCTTTCAGTGCTTGTTCACAGCAGGAAATTATTCAGGAACATCATACTAACCTTTAAATAACATTCTATTAACATTCAGAAAACTGGATATTTTATGTTCCTAGAATGTTTTTAAGTTGAAAGAACGTTTGAGGAACATCATACCTTTTAAAACATGTTCCTCTATTGTCAAGAAAACTGGACATTTTTTACATTCCCAGAACTAACACTGAATATTTGGAGAACGTTCTTATAACAAAAATCTGTTAGCTGGAAAAAGCGTTAACACTGGTGACTTTGCTGTGAACTCCTGTGGCTTTGTGAAAGTCACATGACTTTGGGGAAACTGTAGAGCGATATAAGATAAGAACAGGGATGTGCAAAGGGGGTAGAGCCACTGAGTCACAAATGTCTTCAGCTGAGGTGAAGAGAACGTAATTTTATTTGCATGATTCATTATGCATACACTTTAATCAACAGCTACAAAGCCATTTTTATGTTGTTGTTGTTGTTAGTATTAATTTTACAGTTTTTCTAAATGGCTAAAACACATTTCTTGAAACCATCACTCACTTCCTCAAAACCTTACAGACAAAACCAAATTGTCAAACCACATTCAGAGAACCTCTGACTTTTTGGCAAAATCAAACAATTGCCTCAAAACCATTTTATCTGTGCTCAAAATCAAACAATGCTTTCAGATTATATGCACAGCGAGTCAATATTATAAACACTAGGCTACAGATCATTCCTTAGACACTACATAAAAAAATGGAGAACAATGAATTCAAAGCATGCAGTTAGAGAAAAAAAAGTGCTAACAAATTTTGCAATTATGTAAAAAGTATAGTAATGACAACTTACAGTAAGGTGAATAAATTGTATATGCACTGCAAGTATAGTATTGTACTGAATATAGTATTGAATGTCTGTATATTCAGCACTTACATACAGTGAAAATGCAGTGACCCAACGGCAGAAGCCAAAAAGGTTACAGTAAAAAACTCTAAATGAAAAGCATGTTACAATACACTCAGAAGAGTTGTGCAACTTCACAATCAAGGTCAGCGAGAAAGATTTTACATGTATTCTGCTTCTGCTTCATGTCCTCATGTTGGCCCAGAGGACATTGTCCACATCACAGACGATGTCATGTCTGCAGAGAAATCCTAAAGCCAGATCCAGCCTTGACAACATTCTCCACACCTTGCTCTTCCTTGTCCTCTTCCTCCTTGTTCACCACATCTTATACATAGCCTTCCTCTTCTCTCTCTTATATTTTTACATCCATTGTTGGTATCAACATTCAGCGCAATATTTCGAGTCAATTTTGGCACTCTGAACTGACTTGTATTTTGTACAGTTGGTTTGGTCACATCATTAGAAATAAGTGTGAAAAATTGAGTCGTTGTGTGTAAACGATGACAACTGTGTTGTAGTTGTGTTTAACTTTTGCCTGCCTGTGTTTAGCGTTTTGAAATATAAGTGCATCACAGTGTGAAATGTGTTAAGAGTTCAGGAGATTTGCAAACAGTGTTTTAACTACCTGAACTTGTTTAATGTCTTACAGAAAGAGTGATTTATTTTACAAATTGGTTTAGGCTATTGATAATTTGGTTTAGAAAATGGGGTTTAGTGTTTTAGCAATTCAGAAAAAAAATATTATTTATGTAAGCATGTGCTGGTTCCATTCCTAGATAGCAACATTGTGTCGGGCCCACATCAGGCACTTGTGGAATGATGATCTGGCCCACATGCAGCGTGTAATGACGGCACTTGGGTGGCCCACTCCTGTTTGCCAGATCTGGGCCACAAGCAGGCCATAGCAATGCCACATGTCAGCCAAGAGCAAAGAAATAAACCAGAACTGGACCTTATCTGAGCCACAAAGTCTGTGTATATTAAAAATGGAGTCATTTCTACTTCAGCACTGCTACTTCTGCGGAGTGATTTACTCCAACTCTGAGCGAACTCTCGGCTCCTCACCACAGGGCTTCTCAGGTGCTGCGAGCAAATCCCTCTGTAGAAATAGCATTGCTTCGCCTTCTGAGAATATAGTTCCCTGTATGTATACGGTTAGAAGACGGCTGTGTCTCATGATGTGACCATGTTATTTGTACACGCTGTGACTATACAAATCACAACATGTAAATAGGAAAACGTTGGCGTTATTTTGTCACTTATCGGGAGTAGTCGGGTCATTTTTATTCTTTTCTTTTTACAGATCAGACTTTGGTCGGACTCGGGCTCATTTAGCTTCTCTCCTTTCATCGTGCCCATAATATACGTGCAGAGTGCAGGCTACTGTATGAAATATTGTTATATTGATAATATTATAAATATGCAACGCAATATGCGATTACGCGAGTAACGCAACGCGCGTGCAATGCATTAGGTGACAGTTTACCATGCAGAGCATCAGGGAGAAGTTGGAGCGTGGGGAATTACTAAAAGTTCCCAATACTTCAGGAAAAGCTGCATTTTGCAAGAGTTTTGATTTGATTACCACAACAAACAATGAGCCTGAAGCCTTCAACAGTGGATGCTATTCTTTTTCTTCACAACACTCGCGAGTAAACAGTGAATGAGCCTACTCAGTTCAACAGATTTTTATTTATTTATTTATTTATTATATTTTTATTATTATTTAACGTTAGCCAGTTGGCGAAGAGGGGTCTATGTTGAAACGCTGCTGTCAATCACAATCGTGTAAGGGGCGTCCAACGTCACAAAATCGAACGGCTTGATTTCAGAGAGTGTAGAACATATAAGGAGATTTAAAAAAAAAAAAAACACTGGATGGATTTTTATCATTTTATGATGGTTGTGTACAGGCACTGCCAACACACATTTCAGTACAATCAACTTGTAAAAGTGCATGTACCATTATATGACCCCTTTAAAATCTACACAACATGTGATGTCCCCGAGCACACACGTGTTAAATCTACACAACATGTGTTGTCCCTGAGCACACACACTGCATGTGTTAAAATCTACACAACATGTGTCGACGACACTCTCCATCAATGTGCATTGTATGCAGTGTTTGCTATGTTCTCAAACAAACTGACATGTGTAAATAAAAGTTATTAATATACAATATTTTGTCAGTTGCTACATTTTAATTTAATTCAAAGTGCAAACTCAGTTAACTGTTATCTCTTCATGAACTTTTCTCAAAAGCAGAATTATCAATTAGGGGTTGAAGTGTGAATAACTAAATAATGTACAGTGCAGTGAGTCTGTCCAGAGCTTGAAACATTGTCTTGTACTTTGTGTGCACATGAATTCTGTATTCGACTATTGATTAAATGGTTAATCTTTTTACATCTGCCCCTTTCACTTTTTTTTTTATTTTTTTTTTGCTTTCAACAAAACGTGTCATTTTTAACATCTCTTTTTAGAGTTCTCGTACAAGCAAATGATAAAACACTGTTGCAATAGCTGAACTACCGGTAATAATAATTGACCATAAACCAAGGTCCAAGTTCCCTACTAAAACATTAAGTTTCATAACATGAAGTTTCTTTAATGTCATGTGATTTACTGGAAGGCAGTAGCCTACAGATCACCTCTGATTGGCTGACATGTAGATTCGCATAAATTAATTAAAGTATTTAAGACAGACTTACACAGTTTACCATAGACAGTAGCAGAGTAACACATGCAGATACAATGGCTTACATCACTCAGGTGATTTAAGGATTCAAGACATTACTGTTGTATGATATTCAGCAGAGAACCTTCGTTTGCTGTTTGGAATCCAGATTCACTTCAGGTTAGTCAAATTTGACTTAATCTCAGTTAGAGTGTTAGCCAGTTACAAATGTGATAAAGGAGTGAAATCACAAACATGATCCCCACCCCGAGGTGACTGTAGAGGTCTCTTGTAAAATCTAAAAGATTTAAGATTTAATGATAATAATTAAAAAAAAAATCTCATCACAATTTTCACATTTAGTTGACAAATTGACTTGTTTCCTTTTTAAGGATTTAAATGTAAATAGGTCACTTGAATGCTAGGGTTTCATTTTTAATGTAATATAACTATATGTGTATCAAGCAAACATTTTTGAAAGTGACAAACATCTTTTTTAGGTTCTGTTTTATATTGTATATATGTTCAATATTTGTATTATTCAATATCAGTTTAATGTATGTTCATTTGGGTTAT
The DNA here is from genome assembly GCF_951802725.1 of Rutilus rutilus. Classification (NCBI taxonomy): domain Eukaryota; kingdom Metazoa; phylum Chordata; class Actinopteri; order Cypriniformes; family Leuciscidae; genus Rutilus; species Rutilus rutilus. The sequence continues at coordinate 26,010,106 of NC_140209.1, forward strand.
TTAAATGATCAATTTAACACTATGGGCTGTGGAACTGGTATATAAATGCTTCCAGTAATGTGTAATCTGATCAATACAGGCATCTGACAAGTATGAAGGATGAAACCTGCAAAATTACAAGTAAATGTGAATGATAAATAAGCATGTAGACTCCCAGATTTCCAGTGACCCTGAGGATAAAAAAAATTATCTAATTTTTTAATATTGAATTTAATATTTGATTTAATATTGAAAGTAGTTCAAAAGTTTAATATTGAAAGTAGTTTTTCCCCCCAAAAAAAAGAACAAAAAAAAAAGAAAGAAATGAAAAACAAGAATTCAGCTTGACTTTTCATTTTTCGTTCTGGGGTAGAAAAATTAATAAACATTATATAGGCCTAAGTCACTTAGGAATAAATCACAGCGTGCTTCATGATAAAAATAAAAAAAAAACAAAGAAAAGCCTGTCTAGTGTGACGGTGTTGCCTGGGCAGTCTGCACAATGGAGATATAAACGTGGAAATAGGGGTTTCACTTCACAGAGAATAAATCAGTTCCACACCATATCTCGTTATCTCTGCTATTTATTTAAAACAGTACTCTTTCTTTTTAATCTTTTCCTTTTTTTTCTTTGATCGTATGAGTACAATTTTGCAGATTGACAATTATAAAACAGTTTCAGTGAATTAATCACAAATCAACTCAATGAAAAACAGAACAATTAAATTAAATTCAATAGAAAGGGAAACATCCCCACCTAGTGGTGAACATGCACAATTCTACATGAATAAAGCAATTAATCCATAAAACACATAACAATATATTTTATACACATTACCTGCACAATGGAGATATAAACGTGGAAATAGGGGTTTCACTTCACATGGAATAAATCAGTTCTACATAAAACACAAAACAATGCACAAATTAATTACGATTGTGTCTCGTAATACAAAGTCAAAATAACTCGATATAACAGAACACACTCGACGCCAAACACACATCAAAATAAATATGCCTTACAAGTTCATTGCAGGATAAATCCACAATAAATAAGTAGGGCTGGGGTGCGTTTCCCGAAAGCATCGTTGGCCAACTATGGTCGCAAGTTCCGTCGTTACCAATAGAGTTCAATGGACATTGCGATGAACTTGCGACCATAGTTGGCCAACGATGCTTTCGGGAAACGCACCCCTGGGCGATTTAAATTGCGATATTGTTATGCGCATCTCGTCAGTAAAGCCGGTTCCTTGATTAGTAGTAAATCACCATCACCTGCTTTCAGATGGAGCGGCATTTAGGGCTGAGGAGATAATTAAGTGATTAATTTAGTGATGATTGAGCATTATTGAAGACACCTGATGTTAACAAGCAGAATCACTGAAGAAGAAAATCACAAATTGTAAGTTACCATTAAGGTGATGGGTGTTTGCTTTAGTTGGGTTCTAGACCATTATATGTATACTTTTATATTTACTGTTGTTTGTCTGCTGTTATTGATTTATAACAGTTAAATGAACAAAGTAAAATGTTTTCTTATAGTGTTGGTTATGTTTTGACATAATCATGCTGTGATCTGAAAAAGGAATCTTATTGAGATAGTTTGGTTTAACTTGATAGCAGCAGTTTAGTGATTCTTCAGCCTATGATTATCAGTACTTTACTTATAATTCAAAATATTTAATAAACATTGTTCTGATTAAAAGACATTCAGATAAATTCATTTAAAACACAGACATCAATAATCAGCCTGTGAATCTCAACAATGGTGACAATAATAAAGCATCTCGCAGTGGCTGCCACCAATCACAACTCATTAATGGCTCCCATCATGCATTGCGGTATGAATAAATTATTATCTGAATTGTCTATGACTGTAATTTACTTTTCCTAATTGAATATTCTGCTCCTCACCATTGTTGAGATGCATAGACTGAATCTTGAAATCTGTATGTGTCTAAACAAATGATTTTTTTTTGTTTAAACAACTTTTAAGAAATCCTTTATATTATATCGAAAATTCTGGGCATTTATGCAGATTCACTAACCAACAACATAAATCGAAGTCAGAAAGAAGGATTTTAACAGTGATCAAGTTCAAATGATGATTGTCATAACATAACCAACACCATCAGATCACTTTTTTCTTTGTTCAACTGGTGATTATAATTCAGAAACAACAGACAAACAAAATCTAAAGTTAATAATATCAAGAGTCCAACTAAAGCAACCATTGATCGTCATAACGGTGGCTTACAATTTGTGATTTCCTCCTTCAGTGATTCTGCTTGTTAACATCAGGTGTCTTCAATAATGTTCAATCATCACTAAATTAATCACTTAATTATCACATTAACTTCAACACTCTTGAGTGTGGACTCATACACTCCCAGGAGTGTTAATTTAACACTGGAGTTTTTGCTGTGTACAAAGAGCCGTAGTTAACTGACAAGCTGAGCCATATCGCATTAATTATCGCTGGCGATACGTCCGCGATATTAATGCGATATGGCTCAGCTTGTCAGTTAACTACGGTTCTTTGTAGTAAATGCCGCTCCATCTGAAAGCAGGTGATGGTGATTTACTACTAATCAAGGAACCGGCTTTACTGACGAGATGCGCATAACAATATCGCGATTTAAATCGCCCAGCCCTATAAATAAGTTATTTATGTGTTTTGAACAATTTTAACTGATAATTCTCTGACCGCTCAAAACGTGCAACTTACCCACAGGCTAAGCATATCTCGTTACCGGTATCTCTGCTGTGGGCGGTCCCTATTCCGTACACTAAATGCCATCACGCATCAGACAGATGGCGCTGTCCCCATTTGTTGCATCTCTGTCTTAATCAAATAAACACACGGACACAAAGGCTGCGTTCGAAACCGCATACTCAATGAGTAGGTACTTAATTTCAATAAGTACTTACTTAACGAGCGCTAAAAGAGTAGGTACTTTATAGCCAGATCTCGTTGAGTATGAATGCGAACCGGACATCTGCCATGTTGACGTTATCATGTGACCTACGACACGTTAGGCTTGTTTGAGATGCGCCTTGCCTCGCCTGAAATGTATGCGAGAGTAGGCGGCTGCAGTGAGAGGAGGAGTGAAAAAAACGCAGGCAAGACGGACAGGGCTGCATTCCAGTCCAAAATTGTCATGCCCTTCACTTGCTAACTTCCCTCCGTCTCGTTCACTCGGATGTACGTCACATAGACAGTAAAAGAAATGGACACAGCGACCCCATTGGATTCAACGGAGACAAAGTGAAGCCAATTAGAAACTCTTACTTCCTGGGGGTCGAGCGTACTGCGCAGTCTCAAACTGAGCTTGACGACGTAGATGTGACGTGAGCAAACCGTCTGTCTTCTAGTAGCTGTGCCAAGCGAAATCTGAATCATTCCCTTCCGAGACTTGCAGAGACGGAGAGTGTGAGTAGGAGCTGTCCATGAGCTAGGAGCAGGAGAAACTTTTTGTAGGTGTTTTGATTAATTACTTTGTCATTTTGCCTCCACGTCCTCCCGATTGCCCGCGAGCTTCTCCTCCTGTCCATACGGTAATTTCCTACTGTGCGACAGAGAGTCGCGTGGCTATGACGCAATCGTTAGCCTATTTTTACAAAAATTGCTTCTACGGGGCCATAACGTAAGATACAAGGTAATGAAGCCTTTTATACATTTTCGTGTTTCTTTAGAAATAAATAATGGACAAATGGAGTCTTTAAACGCCTCAGATGTGAAGTTATTCGCTGTCAAAGTGACGCCAAAATGAATGGGAGTCAATGGGATGCTAACAGCAGGTGGGGGCCGCTAGCCAATGGCGGCGCCCGGGGGTACCTTCAAAATAGAATTAATAGGCTTGTTTGAGATGAGCAAAATCTGCGCAGAATCGATCACCGGTGATCAGCGCGAGATGCATGCCGGTTAGAAATGTGTCCGAGTGCGGTCCGCCTTGCTCTGATGTCATGCTGACGTATGTCAAAAATCTCTCGCGAGCGCAAGGCACACCTGTCGGATTCTGCAGTCGAGCGCAGTTGCTCCAAAGAGTATAGAAGCCCAAGAGGCGAAACTCTGTTGTGTTATGGGTAACAGTCTGTAGATGGCGCTGCGGAGGCGCGTCCGCCATTATGGACTGAAAGCTGCTGAAATCGTTAGCGCCAGTCAATGGCAAAATCCATTTTAGTAGGTGTTTATAGTTCATGTGTGCACTTGCTAGATTGCACATCTTTTTTGTACCTTTCCGCCTGTAATAGGACATTCATAGATTGTTTTCTTGCCATTGAAACGTTCACTGTGTGCACTTTCACTGAAGATGTTGAAAAAACAAGTTGTTCATATTTTTGTGATATTCTATGTAAAATATTAACTGTCTTTAGAAATGTTCATTTATAATTTATAATTTTTTCAAATCATATATATGGTGATGTTCACTAATTTCAAAATCAACATTGAATACCTTATTACTTATATCTAATTACTGTGTGTCTGCCTATAGCCTAGCCTATATTATTTCATGAATTTCTGTTAGTCATATAACAAGGAAAATGCATAATAGAACATAAATATTAATTGATTCAAGTTTTGCAGTAATTTTATAATTGTATCTTTGCAAACCGTATAGGCTAATGAAGCCGATTCAGTGGGGGACATACCCTTACTAAAAAGTACTATAGGAATCTTATAGTATTTTGGGACAAATTATTATAGTAATCTTATAGGAATACTATAGTAATTTGGGACATACTACAGAAGTACGATAAGACTACTATATAAATACTATAGCAGCTTTAAAATAAGAGGTATCACAGAACATCACAGAAGTATGTTATGTTCTGTAATACCTCTATAATATCCTAGAGCCGCTATAGTATTTCTATAGTAGTCTTATAGTACTTCTATAGTAATATTTTGTCCCAAAATACTATTTTCCTAAGGGTAATTAGGCCATGCATAACCAACACATAGACGTATATTTTCTGTCATTTAACGTCATTTAACGTCGGTCATCCTCATTAATGTATTTTAAATTGCTTCCATATTTAGATATGACGGCCAGAAAAAATTTAGTTATGTTAAGTTTTTGTTATGTTAAGTTTTTCAGTGCCATTGACTCCCATTATTTTTCGGCGTTTTCCTTCAGTTTTCAGTCCATAATGGCGGCCGCGCCGTCACGTCATGGGGGCAACTGTTGCTATGGAGCGTTCTATTGAGTTTCGCCTCTTGGGCTTCTATACTCTTTGGTTGCTCTCCACCGACTGCGCTGATCAAAAGCATGATGGGAAACGACTTGCTGACGACACAGCTTAATGTTCATTGGTTTAAACAACCGTGATGTATTGTTCTCTTTTAAAATGTTTGATTTTAAAACTCTGATATCATGTTTTATGTATGTGTGAATATTCCCAAACTATCTAACAGTGCGATCTCTATGGATTATGCAATGTATTTTTTTATAAAAAAAAAAACAAAAAAAAAAAACACATGTCTGTATTAAAGAAAAAAAGACTGATAAACATGTATTTGGAATGGAATTAAATAACAAGTACTTTGGGTGGCTTGTTCATTATATTTATTTTCATATAAAAGCAACAGAACTTAAATTCCATCCAGTTTATTAGCAACACTGTGCACGAGCGTGAATCCCGCGATATCCATCTTTGATCTCGCAGGTGTCAGATCCACTGCGAGAAGAGAGAACTGTCCGGCTTGCCTGCGCTTTTTTCACTCCTCCCCTCCCCCCCTACATTTCAGGCGAGGCGAGGCGCATCTCAAACAAGCCTAATATATCATTGAGTTGTTTATTGTGGTGGTGATTAGACGAGATCTGTGGTGACGTCACAATCGTACTGCATTGTGGGACATATAGATGCCTGAAGTGTACATATGAAGTAGACTCGCTCCCTCGGTCAAAATCGAGGGATCGAGGGTCTGTCCATCTAAACTTCCCTCGTCCACTTCACGAAGTGGAACGCACTTCAAAATGGCGGCGGGGATTCCCCCGAGGGGAAGTGCTTAGGGAAGTTCGCAAGTGCGTGTCTAAAAGTGGACTGGAACGCAGCACAGTTCTCTCTTCACGCAGTGGATCTGACACCTGTGAGATCAAAGATGGATATCGCGGGATTCACGCTCATGCACAGTGTTGCCAATAAACTGGATGGAATTTAAGTTCTGTTGCTTCTATATGAAAATAAATAAAATGAACAAGACACCCAAAGTAGGCCTACTTGTTATTTAATTCCATTCCAAATACATGTTTATCAATATTTTTTTCTTTAACCCTAAAATAAAACATAAAAATAAGCATAATTTACATAGAAAATATGGTACTTTTTTAAGTAAATAAATTCAAAAATACCCAAAAAAAAAAAAAAAAAAAAAACACCATAAATGGATAGACAAAATTTTATCGAAGACAGTGATATAACATTTATAAAAAATAAAAAATAGGATCACACCTGAGTCCTCTGTGCCCACATTTGTCCGCAATTACAGGATTAAGGGCTATAAAGTGAATACGGTTTGAGAGTTAATACAGACATATGTGTTTTTATTTTTTGTATTTTTTTTTAATAAAAAATTAAATTGCATAACCCAAAGAGATCGCACTGTCAGATAGTTTGGGAATATTCACAGATAACATAGGCTATACACATAAAACATGATATTAGAGTTTTAAAATCAAACATTTTAAAAGACAACAATACATCACAGTTGTTTAAACCAATGAGCATTAAGCTGTGTCGTCAGTAGCCGCGTTTCCACTGTCGGGCCAGGGCCGGGCCGTGCTAGTGCGTGCCAGGGCCAGTCGCGTTTCCACTGTCACTTCCGGGGCTTGATCGGGGCTTACTCGGGGCCAACGGCCAGGATTTCTGGCCCGTCGAATACCTTGGTCCAAAGCGGGCCAGCTCGGGCTAGAGGAGTGGTTACGAACAGAGGCGGAGTTCACCTGAGTCGGGAGACGGCAGCGCTGGATGATTCTGTCAGCATTAAAGACTTTTAAAATAATTTAACTCGCGTTCATGTTTGAATGCCTTCTGTTTGTGATGCAAAAGACTATGCGCGCTAACCGTTACCATAGTAAACATAGTAAACGCTTGAAGATACGCATAGTAAAAAAAAAACATAGTGAACGCTTGCAGAAATCAGACCAATCATAAAGGCTATCACAGTCATGTTTTTATTTTATCTGTCAGTAGCATACGTCTCGTCTCTTTATACCGGACTATCATAAAATAAAGCAACTTTTTTTCGGGAGCTTCCTCTGTTTCTCTGACTGAAAATATCTGTATGGGAGTTGAGAGAGTGCTAAAGCTCCTCAGGTCGTATTTATGGTGGCATATATTTGTAGAAATTATCATTCTTTCTAAATGTGATGTAAATATGTCCTGTGACTACCAGATAAACAGAAACAGACGCGACTGAAGAAGTAAGTGTGTCCTCTTTCTTTTGTGAAATAGACCTAACGGTAATTTGACTAAATAATAGTGACTAATGTGCAATTTTGACATAAATTAATTCATTATGATCAATGTATCACTTTTTATTGTAAACCTGTGGTAAAACATCGATGCTTGGGTTTTAAATATTCAAGTAAACAACAAAAATGCCAGCAAACGGCCGCTTTTATCATGTTTGTTTTCAACGTTGTTTCCAGTGATATCTGATTAGTTTTCTGATAAAACTTCCATTTGTTGGTGAAATGATGGGTTAGTGTGACGTTGTTCCAGAGAGGCGTGTTACGGGCGTGTTTTAGTGAAGCGCTGTGGAGCTTCTGGCCCGACAGTGGAAACGAAGGCTCGGTGCTATTATCGGTGCTATGTTTAATTCATCTATCTGTAAATATCTAAATATTGATTAAACTTGCTCATTTTGTGGTCTTTTTGAAGAAACTGCTGCCCATTTATTTTGTGAATATATTTAGGGTTGATTTAAGTTTTTATATTTAACCCTACTGATGTGACCCACCGTTTTATCCTTAACGATATTTTTTTTTATTACGAAATCCCCAAATTGTCATCTCTTGAATATGTTGTTAATTTCTTTATTTTATATCCAAACATTTTCATCCATAAGCAAAAGTGGCTTACTGCTTTATGTTTTCCTCTTTTTCTTGTTGAATTTAACTCTCGTTTCATCCCTCAGGCCTATAAATAACAAAAAAAGAATTTTTTAAATGTATTATAATTAATTATTTAAGAAAATATATATTATGATATTCAACCTTGTAGGTTCTTTTTTCCTGTGTATAAAATCTCATATTATGTATGCAAACCCATTATATATATATATATATATATATATATATATATATATATATATATATATACATACATACATATACCTCATAACATCAGTAACTCGACAGCCCTACCTAGAATGTTGTAATGTCTGCTCAAAGGGCAGCTGTGTGAAGATTCGCCTTTGGAGAAAACTGTTGATTTTATACTCGAAAAATTTAAGTATCATTATAAAAAAATAATAATACCCCAGAATGAATTGCATTGCTATCCCACCCCACAATAATAACAACGATAATAACACCAATTAATTATATTACTTTTTACTGAAAATGATATAATTCAATAAAACAAACAAAATGTAATGTATGTCATATGACATAGCTATGCATGATTGAATACACTCTAGATGTGTATATAGTGAACATATCTACATTTTCATTCAAACAATAAATAAAGCATTAATTAAATAATTTTATTTTATTTACTGACAACAATGAGAAATATTAATAAATTAGTAAAAGAATGAATCAAAGTCACCATCACACAATAAACAAATGCATAAGTCAACACATGAAACAAAGCTTTATTCAAACTACAATCATGTATGTAGGCTACAAGCGCTGAACCCCACATCCTTCTGCCATCTCAACACAGCGGTTCCCATTCTGCGGCTTTATTCTGATTAATCAGCTGACCGCCAGAGGTGAGCCGTGCCTTCGTGCCTGAGGTTGTTGCGTGTTGTGTTGAGGCAATAAGAGCAGGTGGAGTGATGGAGGGTCTCGTAAGGGCTGGTGGAGTGATGGTGGGTTTCGTAAGGGCAGGTGGAGAGATGGAGGGTCTCATAAGGGCAGGTGGAGTGATGGAGGGTCTCTTAAGGGCTGGTGGAGTGATGGAGGGCCTCTTAAGGGCTGGTGGAGTGATGGAGGGTCTCGTAAGGGCTGGTGGAGTGATAGAGGGTCTCGTAAGGGCAGGTGGAGTGATGGAGGGTCTCTTAAGGGCTGGTGGAGTGATGGAGGGCCTCTTAAGGGCTGGTGGAGTGATGGAGGGTCTCTTAAGGGCTGGTGGAGTGATGGAGGGCCTCTTAAGGGCTGGTGGAGTGATAGAGGGTCTTGTAAGGGCAGGTGGAGTGATGGAGGGTCTCATCCATGGCACCGTTTCCAGGATTCAGCTCTGTGCTCTTCATCCTCAGTGCTCACACCAGTCTGCTGACATTTCAGATCCTACAAAAATGCACAAACATAACACAAAAGTAGTCATTTTAACAGCACAATGTCATTTGATTTCAGTATTATTTAGAAGACAAAAACGCTTTTTTCTCACAAATGCCGCCATCATCTTTCCTTGCAGGTCCTGCTCCACCACAAAAGATCTGCAGCAAATGCACAGAAATCAAGAATCAGAAAAGTGCTGTAATAGCTCTGTTTAAAATTACAATAATTAAAATAAACTACAACTTAATATTTAAATAGTTGTTGTTATTCATTTCTGTAATGTCACAAAGCCTTTGATGGCAGCATTCAGCTTCATGAGCCACTCTCCACTGGATAAACACACACATGTTCATCTGTCCCTGTAACATCCAGACCAGATTAACGTTACCTCAGTGATTTATCAGCTCAACTCTACATTTACATGTTGAGGTTGTTTTAACTTTTTATCCAACATAAATGTTCCTCAATTTATCAACTACTAATGGACAAATAAAATAGATAACTTATGTTTAGTTACTTTATAGATTTATTCTACATAATAGCACACATACATCACTCAGATGTCTATTTCATATCTATTAGACGTAGTAATCTGCAATTCTTATAGAAGATTTTCTTGCCAGATATTAAATAGACATTTAGAAATTGTATTTAAGATGTATACGGTTTAAAATGTATGCAAATCCACTTTGGAGACGTAGCCTATGTGTCCTTACTGGAGCTCCTCTGTTAGCTATACATAATAAAATGTGATTTACAGCAAAATCACAAATATATAGCGTCTTTACACCTTCAACAATTCAACAGTTTACTGTACAGTAGTTCAACACATGGGATCATTTAATTTGTAATACTCACATTTTTAAACACTCTCGTCCGTCATCCTTTCCGTCACGTTCGAGAATGACCTATCCTTCTTCTTCTTTTTTATGATGTATCCTCTCGCGTGGCCTCCTGGGATAGAAGAGTATCCATCGGTTGAGCACTCAAAAATCTGGGCGAAAGCAGTAAGCCATCCGGGAACCTTTACGTACTGTTTTCGCCTACTATATAGTAGGAAAGTAGGCATATTCGAACGCACTTAAGTCCGAATCTCGCGATAATTAGTACGTCACCCAGGTAATTCTCGCCTACTCTTTTGGATTCGTACGTACTTTTTCACTCACCTACTCTTTTTCCCATACTAAATAGTAGGGAAGTATGCGGTTTCGAACGCAGCCAAACTTTTGATTCTCAACCTCCTCAACTCTCCTTCTTTTACTGAATGTTTTACACTACCTTTACTTTTTAGGCAACAGCGCCTTCTAGTGACAACTGCTTGAAACAACGCCAGTAATACTCAGTATCAGTTGATACATTACACTCTTAGAAGAAAAGGTTCTATATAGAACCTTAAAAGGTTCTATCAGGCGCTACGTATTTGGAACCCCTAAAAGGTTCTATATAGAACCCTTTTTAAGGGTTCAATCAAAAGAACCCTTTAGGGTTCTTTGTAACAGGAAAAAGGTTCTATATGGAACCTTTTAGGGGTTCATTCATTATCATTTGTTTTGTCCTTACCGGATTAAATATTTAATATTATTGACAAACATCAAGACCCTAAAATGTAAAAATGTAATTCACATAAAAAAGTCAGTAGTACTTATCCTGCACCTTGTGTCAAAATGATTAATGACTTTGACCTTTGACCTTTTGACAGGTTGAACTTCCGGTGACCTTATGATTGATGGGTTGAACTTCCTGGTATGCGGTCATGGGATTAACCTATTGACCCTGCTAGCCTATCGATCATGTTGTATGACAGTTAGTTTTGAACTATGACCTATGTAGGACTAAATCATAATTTTGACGGTTAGTTTTTGACCTTATTAACCATTTTAGCCCTAAATCATAGTTTTGCCGGTTGTTTGAACTTTGTCCCAGTTATGTGTGTGTGCGTGTGTGGTTATATGGCTTGTGCCTGCGCCCCCACCTCCCATTACATTCCTGAGCAGTATATAAATGGGGTCAGTTATTTCATATATGTGACATTCAGTTATTTCACATTTATATATAAAACATTCTATAATTTATATAATCTAAAACAATTAAAGGTTGAAAAAACAATTAGTTATTTCACATTCATATGTAAAGCATCCTATCCTTTATATTCTATCCTTTATATAATTTATATAATATAAATTATATAATCTAAAACAATTAAACTAAAGTTGAAAAAACATTCTATCCTTTAAAAGTATATAATGGAATGCTTACACAATATATCTTACTAAAAAGAATACAAATAAAAATCTTCTTACATGTTTGTAAGTCTGGACGGTCTCTGACTTCAGTGATCAAGATATCAGGGGCTGAAATTATTTCAAAGTTTAAATGATATCTTGTTAAAAATGTTTTAAATTTAATACATTATTAAAAGTTGTAATAGAGTTGTTAAATTATTAAAAGTTGTAAAACAAAAACACTGTTTTTCCTGAATGACCTCACACTGTCTCAAAAAAGTAAAGGAGCCGCGCGCGCTCTCTCTGTCTGACATCCCCCTCCTTTGCACCCCTCAGTATAGTGAAATCTCACACTAACAAAAGTTGAAAACATGCCTTTAAAAGTATAATATAAATATCTTATTGATCCAATTGTTTTAGTTTTAGATGAATAAAAGTATATAAAAAAGCTTACTAAAACCAATTATTTTAGTTTTAGATGAATACAAGTATACAAAATAAAAAGCTTAATAAAACCAACTATTTTAGTTTTAGATGAATAAAAGAATAAAAAATGACTGAGTTAAAATTAACACATCAATGTCCATACCATTGATGGCCACAAAAATAATTAAACTATAGTTGAAAAACATACCTTTAAAAATGTATAAATGTAATGGTTATAAAATAATTTTACTAAGGTTGAAAAAATATTCAGTTCTTTTAAAAGAATATAACATAAAAAGCTTACTAAAACCAATTCATTCAGCTGAATAAAATCATCTTACCTTATTTTAGAGAGAGAGAGTTGAAGAAGTGGCTCCTAACACATCATTGTCCATTGATGTCCACAAAAAATGCAATGTATGAATGGATTCAAAATTGTTTTACACAACTGAATTCATATAGTCATTCCTGAATGTCTCTCAAAGCACCGTCTCAAAACATAGGGAGGCGCGCGGTGTGTGTGTGTGTGTGTGTGTGCGTGTGTGTGTGTGTGTGTGTGTGTGTGTCTGTGCGTGCCCCTTCACGTGAGCCTTGACCCCTCTCCTTCGCATACCAAAGCACTGTGAAAGTGAGGAAGGGGTTTCCTAATATCACACTCACAAAAGTTGAAAAACATACTGTTCCTTAAAAGTGTATAAATAAAATGGTTATATAAATATACTGAAACCAATTATTTTAGATGAATAAATAAAATTCATCTTACATGTTTAGAGTTACAACTCTTAAGAGAGTTAACATAAATCACAGAGGTTCTCTCTCACACCAGCGTCTCTGACTCAGAGGGCTGTATTCAGTGATGGGATGAGACATTTTGAATGGTATGTTAAACTTATAATCCTAAAAGTTTAAATGACATCTTTTAAAAATAAAAGATGTTTTAAATAAATTATTAAAAGTCTTAATAAAAAACAAATACAACGATGGTCTGTGGAAAAATTTGACTTGAACTTAAAGTATTTTTATTTATTTATAATGGGTATGTAAAATAATTTGAAAATTTTTAAAGCGTCACAAGTCATCTCACGCCTGTGAAATATTCAATAATTTCTTAAGTTGTATCTGTGAGAAAATGACAACCACATAGGCCTATCTTCAGACAGAGCAACCATGAAAACATTTAGAAACTGGGAATCTTCCAGAAATAAGGTCCTTCCGATCAGCGCTGAGAAAGAAGTTACTGGACAATAACGATAGCTGCCTTCAGAATATCGGATGACAGATGAGCCTCTGTGCATCGTGTCAGAGCGTATGTCATGTTAGTCTGCTAACGCCTTTACAGAGCCAAAAGTTTTGTACACACTAAATTTATTTCAAATCATAATCGTAAAAGTTTAAATATTGTTTAAATTAAATCTTTAAAGTTTGAATACATACTCATCTTCTATTTATCTTTTAGAAGACTTGTGTATGATATAAACAATTTTGCTTAACGGTGACCTAAAGTATAATTGTTATTAAACAATGTCTGTTCAAAAACTGTACTTGGTCGTCTTAAATCTAATTTATATGAAAAAGATTCAATCAGCATTTTTTGTCCATGCTGGGTTTCAATTTTTATGGTGGGGGCTTTCCATCACAGAAAACTACATTAAAAATGAAATAAATAAGTAAATCATTTAATATCATTTTGCGCACACACACGGTTCTAAAAAATAAACTCATTTCTATTTTAAATTAAATTATATATATATATATATATATATATATATATATATATATATATATATAACATATGCTACTAAAATGAAAACAAAGTTTTAGCTAAATTAAAACACCTTACATTTCCAGAGAGGCGAAGTAGTTCTTTATGCAATGATAAAAATAATCCAAAAAAGCAAATAGTTTAAGTTGTCATAAACAGAGCAAAACAAAACAAATCCTTCAGTGATAAACTACAGTGTGAACTGAAGCTTCAGGATATAGGGCGACAGAACAGATGAGTCTCGGCGGACAATGTCGCAGTAAATCTAGTCTGCTAACGCCTTTCTAGAGTACATCCAGAGTTTACACTAATTTCATTTAAAAGCATAACCTTAAAAGTTTAAATCAAATCTTTAAAATCATATCTTCTTAGAAGATTTATGTATTATTGTTACTAAGCAGCATCTGTCCAAAAACTTTAGATTGTTACATACAACATACAACATGAAACATGTTGTCAAAGTTTGTCACAATGTTTTTTAAGAAATCCGAGGACTTCACATTGCTCTTATTTAGTCAAAGTTGTATCATTTGGAAAATCAAAGTAAAAATCATACATCGTCTTAATTCAGAGTATAAGTATAAGTATAAGATCATTTTTACTTTTATCTCCCGAACTAGGGTGAAACCCTTTACTGAGAATATACCACCGGTCATCTACTCAAAATATATGTAGAAGTTTCAAATGTTAGCATTTGTTGATGGTGGCCGCATGAACAGACTTTGGGGAGAGCTATAGCAGAAAGCATGCCCTTTGACCTCCTCGATTTTGGAGGCTTTTTTGTTAAAGATTTCTCCCATCTAGCGGTTCTCCCATCTACTCGCTTTTTCAACTTTGGTAAATGTGTCAAGAAGCTATGACAACGTGTCTTCCGATAGCGCTTCATCGAGTTTAATTGTACATGTTCTACCGTTATGCCGTCTATATAATGATTTACACAACCAAGCTCGTCATTTAGACCGTGCCTTTGACTTACCCGTCGAGAAGAACGCAGGCAACTTCCCTTTCAAAGTGTTTCCACCTGGGAAAAGCTATCCCGATATTTATTTACATACCGATAAATAAAATTTTTGCTTTTTGGCGACGACCAGTGCAGCCTTTCAAATGTGCCTGGGGCAGTATCAACATTCGGTACTGAATCATTTTCTTGAAGATTCGGTACTGAATCATTTTCACAAATACAATTATTGAATTCAGAAAATTTCACTATGGAATATTTACTTTATCTATCATAATTTCAATTTAGTACGTCATCATTTAAACTTTTCATCTCATAATTATGACGCATAGTCATAATTTTAATTTCAACTTTTTAATTCAGAATTACAATTTTTGTCAATTACGCCTTTTTAATGTAATAATTAAAACCTTTTTAAGTCATCATTTGGTTGTTGACTATAGTAGTGCTGATGATGAAATGTGTCGAGTTAGGCTAGCGCTTTTTGTACCTCTCTGGTCTTTTTCAAGATGGCGGAACGACACGGAAGCTTCCTTGGACATACCCGCCCCATGTAAATAAAGATAAGAAATGATCTGATTTTAAGAAAGATCATTTTACACCCATGAGGACATATTTTATGAATACAGACAATGATTTTAGCTAATAAAATACCATTTTTCAACCCGAGCGAATCTACGCATGAGAGGCCTTCAGAAGTCATAACTTCAGCGGCTTAGGCCCATTGGTGTAGGTATTTGTAAAAATCAAATACTGTATGACGCTTTTCAAAGTTAGAATAAAAAGACCTGTTGTGTTGTCTGACACAAGGCCATTAACTTGTTTTATAAATGTACTTTGCTTATTTCTACAAATATCAACCTGATAAATGAAAATCAGAAAAAAGAAAAACAGTGTTTTAAAATACAACTAAACCATGATAATGTTTAGTTTAGATGTTGATGACTCAGGCATAGTGCAACCAGATTTCTCTAACATCTCACTCACAACGCAAAACGTTGTAAATAAACATTTTCAAATTGTAATTTAACTGTATTTTATTAATATTATGTTGATTTAAAGTTTTTGTTATTAACTAATACCTTTATCTTTTAACATCCGGCACAAAATGAAAGAGATGAATTATTTGAAAAAAGGAATATTCACAATCTACACTATACAGTTAGATTTTCTCCTACTTAGTATCTGTGGGTGTATTTTTACACACTCTTGTAAAGACTATGGACTAACTTTAAAAAACAAAACAAAATTTGTGAAAAAACACATACACATCATTTCTTAATTAAGCAACTGTTTCTTAAATGATCAGACACTCACCGCACCGATGTTAACATCACCATATATTGTGTTTTCTACCATGATTGCAGTAACTATTGTCCCACCATTCTTCCGGGCAATTGTGAAGTTAAGCTGATTAGGGTTCTGAATTAATGGCTGTCCGAATAATGTAGTATTATTATGCTGTCGTTGTGGAAGGTTGTTAGGCTGTTGATTTGTCATGTTTCCAGAATGTGTTTGAACGCTCAGCGTTTGAATGTCACCATCTGTTAAAAAATTAACAATTAAATACACAACCAAAACCATGTAAACATTATAGTAAAGCTTATTGAAGATTGAGAAACATATTGACTACTAACAAAGTAAATTATAAATCTTTTCCTACGTTTGATATTCTTTTTTCTGATTTTTTTCACTACGGACTTTATCCTTTTTAATGCTGTTTTCTCTCCATATTTATTCTGTAGTTCCTCTACTGTGTCTTCCAACCTCCCTGTTGTTCTTCTCCAACTGTGTTAACCAAAGACAAACAGTTAGAAGAATAAAATGTATGTACAATAGCAAAAATAAAGTTAACATAAAATAAACACATTCATACACCAGTTCAAAGTCAATGAAGCGGCTGATGCTGCAGTGTTAGAGCACATGCTGGCCGGTGAACAGACGCACAGCAGGTTAAACCAGAGTTAAAACAATAGTCTATGTTAGGACAATAGTATCTGATAATAGCTGATAACGGTCAAAGTGCGAGATAAGGTGCAAGTAGCTAAACTAAACATTTCATATTTGACAGAAATGTTTTGAGAAATGTTAAACAATGACAAAAATAATCAAACTAATCAACTTTTTTCTAATTTCACCATTTTGACCTTAAAATAGGCCTATATAATACATGTGATTTAATGTGAGAGGAGAAGAAGAAACACATAACGTGTACATGAATGAATGTGTACAATTTGATAAACATATTTACCTAACATCCATAGCCTTCAGTAAATTAAGGCTAAGTTCCTTTTTGTGGACAAAGTGAACTTTGGAACTCTTTTATCAAAAAAATATGTTGATAATGATTAGTTATGCCAAATGATAGTTTGGCATGGGATTGTGTGTCCATAGGTTAGTGAGAGAGCTAAATACTTTTATTATAGAAATGCCTATTTTTTATTCTATTCTTTAATCCATGCATAAAATAGGTTTTTATACCTGCTCAAGTACTTCTTGATGAGTTTCTTCTGTATTAAACAGCGAATCTTCTCAGTCAGATCGTCGCAAGATCTCAGGAATCCTCTCACACTGCTCGTGTTCACGCGCTCCATCGCTGCAGTTGTGTGTATGACTGAACGATTCAAACTTCCATAAAGCGTGCCAAAACAGCAACGCGGAGATGTGACGTCACGTGTAGAGCGGGGCGTTCGTAAAAAGCACATCTTTGCATTTCTTCTGAAACACCCTGTTTTGAAATTGTTTAACAATTTTTAACATCACCATTCTCAATCTATTGTAGCCTGTCTATTTTCCTTACACTTTTAACACTTATCGAATTGCCGAGTGTGATTGTAATGTTTTGTATGGCGTTTTCTTTACACTTTCCCCCCCGGATATCATATTTGTTATATATCTCTTTGGTCATATACGACAGTATTCGCATGAATTGGCTTGATTTGATAAAATCTTCACGTGAGACATTTACATTATATTATTATACCGTCCTAGTTTTTAAATAACGCTAAAATGTATATGTTAACCCTTTATGCGGATATGCCGCACAAGGTTCTCTGTTCTCTGGTTCTATGTTTTTTAAAAATAAAGACAAGGATGTCTCTTTTTATAAGCGACCCTCAAAATCTGTGCATACAACAAAGCTACTTTTGTCTCATTGTTTGAAGAAAAACTAAAATGAAATACATCCTACTTTCTAAATGTGTGTTACAGAACTTATGTTGAACAATTCACCCATGTAATGTTTAATCAGATTTTGTAACTGGATTGAGTGAAAATAATAAACTTCTCTCTGGAGGACTTGGATAGGACTTGGACCCAGGACTTGTTGTTTATGCAGGCCCTAGTTATTTATGGCTTTCCTGATGACAACCCCCTATTCAGCCCCTCCAGCGGGGCGGACCCCAGCCTGATAAATATTTCAGGACATTGCACGCTCTACTCTAGCTCTACTAACCTCGGACTGCTGCGCTACTGCAACAAAAGTTGAAAGTCCTGTTTGTCTGAGCCTGACGCAAACTTCTGACCCACAAACTTCCGAGCATTAACGCACGACTGTACCGCAAGGACTCAGGAGATTGCAGGAACATTCTAGGAACGAAAAGTTGGAAAAAAATTCGAAAAGCTGAAAAAAATGGCGACGCAAAACCTGATGGAGAACGACTCCCCATTGAGTTCTGGCGATACAGGGTACAATTATCATCCGGTGTGTGAGTGCGCCACAGGCAAAGAGTGTCGTTTAAGAGCTGCGCTGGACAGTATGTTTAAAGATCATTTTAGAGGCCAAATGGTTGGCTTGATGCACAGGATTATCAACGCTGCGTGTGATATGAAAAAAGATTGTGCGCAGGATACCAAACGTGTGACAAATCTCAAAAATGAAATGGATGACGTAAGAGGTTTGATAAAGTCATGGCCTGATGTAACGCCCATGTTTTTTAACAGCAAAGAGCCGATCGGCGTAATCCTCAGAAAAGTTCTGGATGTGTTGCGTTCATGTTCTGACGAATTCGAAATCACAGAGATACTCGCTATTTGGACATTTGTAACGGATCTCTGTGTGTCACTGGTGTCAAAAAATGCAAAAACTGACGTTGGTGAATTAGTTGAAAGTCTGGTCAACTATACCCTGGAGCAAGACATGATAGCCTGCGGATATTTTCTATTCTGGTTAGACCATCTGTAAATGTCTTTCACTCAAATTTCTTCTTCAATGTATGAAACTATAATGTTGAAATAAAAAAATTACAAAAAGACTATTGCGGTCATGTCTGAGCTCATAAAAATAGTATACATGTTTTAGAATAATATTTAGAGTAATATTTAGAATATTTCAATATTTACATATTTGTTTTCTGCATTTTAATTACCGTATTCCCGAGGCGGCAATACAGTTGTATCATATCAAATGATACAACTAATTTGCCCGCCGTGTACAGAAGAAAGGACATTTTGTGGTGGTGTTCTTTGTTCTCATTAAATTTTTTAATAAGATGATGTGTTCTGTCATGGACGACTAGACACTAGTCATGGGATGTCCGGCTTGAGTGGACACGCCCTGTGGCCCCATTTTTATGTCTTCATCCAGAGCCTTCATCAAAAGTGCCTTTTCCCCGCTTCGCAACGTAGCCATCCTACAGCTTTCCGCCCCTGCGACACCCGTAACATCGACCACCACGGCATCCGTATCAGGCCAAACGGAGGAGCGGGTGGGTTACTTAAACCTGGATATGTCTCACCAGCGCCCTCCGGCTTGTCAGAATCCTGGCATGCGTCGGGAACAGGAACGCCTTGACACCTTTCAGAATTGGACTCTTGCACCAGTAGCTCCGGCCGAGCTTGCCAAAGCTGGTTTCTACTACCTTGGCCAGGGCGACAGAGTGGCTTGCTTCAGTTGTGGAGGCCAGCTTAGCAACTGGGAACCGGGAGATCTGGCAGTATCAGAACACCAGAGGCATTACCCCCACTGCCGCTTCGTTCGAGGTGACCGTGCAGATAATGTACCTTTATCTATCCTTTCCAATGTATCGGCAATGCAACAGTGTGAAGACAGGTTGCTCACATTTGTCTACTGGCCCTCAAGAATAACTGTTCGACCAGACCCATTGGCTAAGGCTGGTTTTTACTATGTTGGTCGTTGTGATGACGTGAAGTGCTTTTGTTGCGATGGTGGACTCAGATGTTGGGAGTCTGGTGATGATCCATGGGTAGAACATGCCAAGTGGTTTCCAAGATGTGAATACCTGCTGCAAGAAAAGGGCCAAGAGTTTGTTCATCAGATTCAAGCAAGATTTCCAAGACTATTTGAGTAGCTATTGACTAATGGAGACAGCGACTCAAGAGAATTTGTGAGAGAACAAGAGAACAATCCTGTGGTGACGTCTGCTTTAGAGATGGAATTTGAGTGTGGCCTGACGGCCCAGACAAATGAAGCTGCATCACCGAGTCAAGATCTTTCAGACTTACCTATGGAGGAACAGTTAAGAAGACTTCAAGAGGAGCGCACCTGCAAAGTTTGCATGGATAAGGAAGTGAACATTGTCTTCATCCCCTGTGGTCACCTAGTTGTGTGCAAAGAATGTGCGCCTTCTCTGAGCAAGTGCCCCATATGCAGAGGATTGGTCAAAGGCGCTGTCCGTACTTTCCTATCATAAAATTTACATTTAACATGATGCATAAAAACAATGTAACCAAAATTAAATAAGAGCAACTAATATTTGGTCTTGTTTCAGAGTCGGTGAAAACTATGTGAACTTTGATGAGGCCGAGAACAATAGCGCTGTAAAACAAGAATCCAGGTATAAACAAGATATAATAGTTAGACGATTTATCTAACGCTTGAAATTGACGATAGGTTAAAATATTTCAGCATTATGCAGAATAAAAAGAAGATCATAAAAAGAAGAGCAATTATTAAGACACTACGTCTGTTTTCTGGATCGGGCCTAAAAGACGGATGCCTAAAACTCTGGTGTGGACGGAATAAAAAATGAATCACCCCTTTTCACATGAATATAACACTTATCAACTGTAATTCATTAGCTTAACTGTGTGTAATAACAAAATAAGTGTAATAGTTAGACGAGTTTAAACTGTAATAGGTAACAGAAAAAACAGCAATACTCATCTTTCACGTCGATGTTTCGTAGACATAGCAGAAAGATTCACTCTCATACTAAACAATCTCATACTAGAAGGACCTATAATGTATAGGATACATTCCTATATGAACATGTTTGACCACAGTCTATGTACTTTTTGCAAACTGTACAAAAACAAAAAGAAGCAAAAAATGTCAATGACAGACATTCAAAAGTCAAAACTGATCACTATAGTGGCTTTTTCTGTGTATGTTTTTAAATGGCTCATGGTGATGAAGAATTAGAATTTACTATTCGTGCAATTTTATCTGCAGGTTTTACCAAAGTGTGGAACTTTGATGAATATGCCTCTCTCGGTGCAATAGTCGGATGTGATTCTGTTGTAATAGTTTAAGTGTAAAACAGTTTGTGTGATTCGTATTTGTGTGATTGATATCAATTTAGTCAAACAGAAAGACTATCGCTTAAATTCTTAAGCGTCATTTATTTCTATAAATGGCTCTCAAAGAAACGTCTTCATCTAAAACACATACGGTCCAACATACAGCATGTGAAACAGCGCGTCTGCTATCTGAACAAGATGACTAAATCTAGCGGAGTAATAAAACCATCATCATTTGGAACCTTTTGTGTATTTATTATAAACGGCTCTTTTCTTAGTGATTTGGTCTTTTGAATCTTACATGGACATTCCTGTATAAAGATTATGTTTTAAAGTTAGTCCATAGTCTTTACAAGAGTGTGTAAAAATACACCCACAGATACTAAGTAGGAGAAAATCTAACTGTATAGTGTAGATTGTGAATATTCCTTTTTTCAAATAATTCATCTTTCATTTTGTGCCGGATGTTAAAAGATAAAGGTATCTTTAAATCAACATATTATTAATCAATAAAATATAGTTAAATTACAATTACAGTACAATGACTTCCATAATATTTTATTTTATTTACAACGTTTTGCGTTGTGAGTGAGATGTTAGAGAAATCTGGTTGCACTATGCCTGAGTCATCAACATCTAAACTAAACATTATCATGGTTTAGTTGTATTTTAAAACACTGTTTTTCTTTTTTCTGATTTTCATTTATCAGGTTGATATTTGTAGAAATAAGCAAAGTACATTTATAAAACAAGTTAATGGCCTTGTGTCAGACAACACAACAGGTCTTTTTATTCTAACTTTGAAAAGCGTCATACAGTATTTGATTTTTACAAATACCTACACCAATGGGCCTAAGCCGCTGAAGTTATGACTTCTGAAGGCCTCTCATGCGTAGATTCGCTCGGGTTGAAAAATGGTATTTTATTAGCTAAAATCATTGTCTGTATTCATAAAATATGTCCTCATGGGTGTAAAATGATCTTTCTTAAAATCAGATCATTTCTTATCTTTATTTACATGGGGCGGGTATGTCCAAGGAAGCTTCCGTGTCGTTCCGCCATCTTGAAAAAGACCAGAGAGGTACAAAAAGCGCTAGCCTAACTCGACACATTTCATCATCAGCACTACTATAGTCAACAACCAAATGATGACTTAAAAAGGTTTTAATTATTACATTAAAAAGGCGTAATTGACAAAAATTGTAATTCTGAATTAAAAAGTTGAAATTAAAATTATGACTATGCGTCATAATTATGAGATGAAAAGTTTAAATGATGACGTACTAAATTGAAATTATGATAGATAAAGTAAATATTCCATAGTGAAATTTTCTGAATTCAATAATTGTATTTGTGAAAATGATTCAGTACCGAATCTTCAAGAAAATGATTCAGTACCGAATGTTGATACTGCCCCAGGCACATTTGAAAGGCTGCACTGGTCGTCGCCAAAAAGCAAAAATTTTATTTATCGGTATGTAAATAAATATCGGGATAGCTTTTCCCAGGTGGAAACACTTTGAAAGGGAAGTTGCCTGCGTTCTTCTCGACGGGTAAGTCAAAGGCACGGTCTAAATGACGAGCTTGGTTGTGTAAATCATTATATAGACGGCATAACGGTAGAACATGTACAATTAAACTCGATGAAGCGCTATCGGAAGACACGTTGTCATAGCTTCTTGACACATTTACCAAAGTTGAAAAAGCGAGTAGATGGGAGAACCGCTAGATGGGAGAAATCTTTAACAAAAAAGCCTCCAAAATCGAGGAGGTCAAAGGGCATGCTTTCTGCTATAGCTCTCCCCAAAGTCTGTTCATGCGGCCACCATCAACAAATGCTAACATTTGAAACTTCTACATATATTTTGAGTAGATGACCGGTGGTATATTCTCAGTAAAGGGTTTCACCCTAGTTCGGGAGATAAAAGTAAAAATGATCTTATACTTATACTTATACTCTGAATTAAGACGATGTATGATTTTTACTTTGATTTTCCAAATGATACAACTTTGACTAAATAAGAGCAATGTGAAGTCCTCGGATTTCTTAAAAAACATTGTGACAAACTTTGACAACATGTTTCATGTTGTATGTTGTATGTAACAATCTAAAGTTTTTGGACAGATGCTGCTTAGTAACAATAATACATAAATCTTCTAAGAAGATATGATTTTAAAGATTTGATTTAAACTTTTAAGGTTATGCTTTTAAATGAAATTAGTGTAAACTCTGGATGTACTCTAGAAAGGCGTTAGCAGACTAGATTTACTGCGACATTGTCCGCCGAGACTCATCTGTTCTGTCGCCCTATATCCTGAAGCTTCAGTTCACACTGTAGTTTATCACTGAAGGATTTGTTTTGTTTTGCTCTGTTTATGACAACTTAAACTATTTGCTTTTTTGGATTATTTTTATCATTGCATAAAGAACTACTTCGCCTCTCTGGAAATGTAAGGTGTTTTAATTTAGCTAAAACTTTGTTTTCATTTTAGTAGCATATGTTATATATATATATATATATATATATATATATATATATATATATATATATATATATATATATATAATTTAATTTAAAATAGAAATGAGTTTATTTTTTAGAACCGTGTGTGTGCGCAAAATGATATTAAATGATTTACTTATTTATTTCATTTTTAATGTAGTTTTCTGTGATGGAAAGCCCCCACCATAAAAATTGAAACCCAGCATGGACAAAAAATGCTGATTGAATCTTTTTCATATAAATTAGATTTAAGACGACCAAGTACAGTTTTTGAACAGACATTGTTTAATAACAATTATACTTTAGGTCACCGTTAAGCAAAATTGTTTATATCATACACAAGTCTTCTAAAAGATAAATAGAAGATGAGTATGTATTCAAACTTTAAAGATTTAATTTAAACAATATTTAAACTTTTACGATTATGATTTGAAATAAATTTAGTGTGTACAAAACTTTTGGCTCTGTAAAGGCGTTAGCAGACTAACATGACATACGCTCTGACACGATGCACAGAGGCTCATCTGTCATCCGATATTCTGAAGGCAGCTATCGTTATTGTCCAGTAACTTCTTTCTCAGCGCTGATCGGAAGGACCTTATTTCTGGAAGATTCCCAGTTTCTAAATGTTTTCATGGTTGCTCTGTCTGAAGATAGGCCTATGTGGTTGTCATTTTCTCACAGATACAACTTAAGAAATTATTGAATATTTCACAGGCGTGAGATGACTTGTGACGCTTTAAAAATTTTTCATTTCATTTTTCATAGTATTATTTTTTTTTTTTCTACTATGGAAGTCAATGGTTCCAGTTAACTGTTTGGTTACTGACATTCTTCAAAATATCGTCCCTTGTGTTCAGCAGAAGAAAGAAATTCATACAGGTTTGAAACAACTTGAGGGTGAGTACAGGATGACAGAATTTTCATTTTAAAGTGAACTATCCCTTTAAGCTGTGTGTGCTTAAGAAACAGCCGAACCCTGGCCTGCTTCCAGTTCCTTAGACACCACTTGACTTGAACATAAAATAATCATTCATAAAGTTTGAAAAGGTTGAAGTGAATCACAAGAGTGTTCACATTGGGCTGTTTACAATTATCTAGCATCATAAAAGCATTCTGAGCCGAAGTGCGAGTGCATTTAACCACTAGCTGCAGGCCAGGGGCGGTTCTAGGATTTCACCTTTAGGGGGGTCGATCAGTAAACAAGAGAGAATGATAAACTTTACTGAAGAAGCAGCTCTGGCCTGATCGTTCAGATAGCTGATTATAGTTTTAGGGGGGCTGAGACGAAAAATATGGGGGTTAAAGCCCACCTAAAAAGGGTCTAGAACCGCCCCTAAGCTAAACGCACAAGCGCTCTGTTCTGTTCTGTAGGGCTGTTCTTCGTGACCATTTGAGTGTGCGGTCAAAAACTAGCTTAGAGTACTATCTGCAGTTAAAAACTAACTTAAGCTTAGGATCAGAAAACACAAAATGTAACAGTTTGCAACAAGCACAACAAAACTTACCGATGTAAGGCAACTTGTGACTGTCGCGGTTTAGACTCTTTCGTGTTTTAGTGTAAATCCGCTGTAGAATCATTGACACCTTAATTACTAATGGGTTTAAAGCTTCTAACAAGTAAATTACTTAAAAAAAAATCGATGTATTTCTCTGACTTACCACAACAATATTTCCGTCAGACCATCAATTTAAATCAGCAGACAGGGATCAGTCCCTTCTCGACCGTTGGAATTCAAAAACGTGACGTGCACTGTGCTCGCGAGACAGCGCTGCGTGAATATGCTCGCGCTCGCGCAAATGCAAACAAATTGTTTACTTTGTAATATTAATGAAAATAATGAGTTTATTACTTCTTTTTGTTTATGTTTGCTGTTCAACAGATACAAAAATTAAATCCATAATGCAAAATTGTTTAGTTGTGGTACAATAATTTCACATTAATGACAAAGAATGAAATGAAAGAGCAGCAAACAAGACTAAGACCAGACGTAAGCCTATTCAGCTATAATGATGATGATGATGATGATGATGATGACGATAAGGTCAATATAGGGGTGTGCGATATAGCTAAATCGTCTGCGATAATATCGTATTTTTTGTTTTAACGTGCGCTTTAACATTATCAAGTATATTTCAAAAACTAAACAAATCGTGCCTACAGAGTGCACGCATCTAGTCTAATGTAAAGTTACATGATGAAGTCTAGTTATACTAGTGCGCGTGTGCATTTTGAGTGCGTTCTTTCACTGCATTATTCAGTGTATTCAAATGCATTTATGAATGTATGAATGAATTTAATGCATTAAAATGTGATATTAAGTTACTACAACAGATAAACAATAATTTAATTACAACTACAAAATGTTGCAGAGTAATGTAATATATGAATGAATAATAGCCTAAAGAACCTTTGTGCCAAAAGGGTTCTTTCTTGTCATTATAGAACCTTTTTAGCATAAAAGGTTCTTTGGAGTTGAGTAAAGAACCCTATGGTTCTATATAGAACCCCAATGAACCCTTTTTTCTAAGAGTGTACATCCCCCCTTTTCTTGGATATAAAATCATATCACTTAACTGAACATGTTTAAGACTAAATTCTATACTAACTCACTGAACATATCTTGAACCCCTTCTTTTTTTTTTTTTTCTTTTTTTTACAATTCTCAACATATTTATATACTTCACTTGCCATTTTCCCCAGGTTTCTGGGATTAGATCAAACACTCTAACATCTATGGCACTTATTCCTTTCAGTCTACGACATAATCAGACAACTTCTCAGGCAATCGTCTGGTCCTTTGGGGTCTATCCGGTTTTGGTGTGTTTGGGAAATCAGCCTTGGGACTTTGATCATGAGAATTAGAGTCAGGACAATTAGCTGTTTGTGTTCTGATCTGTCTGTTCACGTCCAGTTCCTACGTCGGCCGTTTTGTCGGTGTTGAATCTTTTAACATGAGTGGTGTTTCGCGTGTATCTCGCCCCAGTGGGTGATTCCACAGTCACCTGATTTCCAGTTTTGCTCACAACCTGGTGTGAGATTGGATTGAATGGGGTTGTGAATTGATCCTTCTTCTCTTGTTGCACAAGCACTGTGTCGCCGACATTTACTTTTGAGTACTGTGCCCCTCGACGATCATCTGCATACTTCTTTGCTTTTGCTTTTTGTTCTGCATCCCTATCGCATACTTGCTGATCTTTGAATGCCTCTGAAAGGTTGGGCAACTTTCCTCGAATCTTTCTGTTAAAAAGCAATTCGGCTGGGCTTTCGTGGTATGTTCTATACTCCTATACACAGTGACATATTTCCTCAGCTCTTTTTTCCAATCAAGTCCCTCAGCCTGTGCAATTCGAATTCTTTTCATTAAAGAGGAGTTTTGGCGTTCCACCTCCCCATTAGCCTGAGCCCATTTGGGAGTAGTTTTCATATGTTCAATGCCATTGTTCTCACAAATGCACCAAACTGTTCAGATTTGAACGGAGGTCCTTGTTCTGACCTACATGTAACAGGTAAGCCATGTCTACTAAATATAGACTAATTTTTTCTGATATTGTTGACATCAATACACCATATTCGTAGTAGCGACTATAATAATCCACCATGACAAGTATGGAGTGACCAGTTGGGAGTGGTCCTAACAGATCTATGGCCACATCCTGCCAGGGTCCATCTGGTAGTGGCGTTGGTCTTCGTGGTTCAGGTGCGTCCGGCCTGGATACCACCTGGCACCCGTGACATGATTTGCAGTACTTCTCTGCGGCTTTATCCATACCCGGCCACCACACTTTGGACCGGAGATGCTGTTTAGTGCCCACAATTCCTAAATGTCCTCCGTGCGCTAGAGCTAATGCCCTGAGTTGTAACGCTTTTAGTACCACTATCCGTGTTCCATGGAGGACCAAATGGCCAATAGAGCACAACTCGTTGGCTATTGGAGCATATGCTTTACAGTTCTCAAAATGTCCACTGTTAACTGCAAAACGCACCTCTTTCAACTCCATGTCGCTCTCAGAGGCTCTCTCGACTTCTCTGGTGGTTAAAGCATTAGGAGTTGCACTCACTGCAATGAATCTGATGTATTCCTCTGAATTATGGATGTGTCTCTCAGTTTTAGCTGTTTCCCCCAGCAGTCTTGACAGCGGATCTGCAATGTTCTGCCTGCCAGGTAAGTACGTGACCCTGAAATTGTATGGCTGTAATCGGAGTACCCATCGTTCTATACGTGCACAGGGTTTAGAGCGGGGGCTGTATATGGCCTCTAGCGGTTTGTGGTCAGTGACCAGCTCAAATTCTCGGCCATAAATGTAAGCGTGTAGTCTCTCACGTGCCCACACGAGAGCCAGTGCCTCCTTTTCTGTCTGTGAATATCTACGTTTACAGTCCGTTAAGCAGCGACTCACATAGCATATTGGCACCATCTCCCCTTTTTGGATCTGAACTAAGACAGCTCCCAGCCCCACTGGGCTCGCATCCGCGATCACTTTGGTTGGTGCGCATTTATCAAAATAGGCTAACGTGCTTGCTCTGGCCAGTTCTTCTTTTAGCGCCTTGAACGATTGTCTTTGTTCTGGCCCAAACTCAAAGCATGTCCCCTTTTTGGTCAAGCGTCTTAGTGGTTCTGACAGTGTTGCAAACTGCGGGATGAATCTGCTGCTGTAACCCACCAGACCTAGGAAACTCCTAACCTCTGAAGACGTCTTTGGTTCTCTTGCCTGCCTTACAGCTCGCACTCTTTCTTCTGTTGGACCGATTCCTTTCTCAGACAAAAGAATTCCCATGAATATCAGTTTGCTCATGTTGAACTGGCACTTCTCAGCGTTTAATGTCAACCCCCGTTCGCTCAGCCTTTTAATGACCGCATGTAAACCTTGATCGTGCGTTTCTTTGTCACAAGCATGAACAATGACATCATCTGAGATATTTTCTACACCCTCAATTCCTGCTAAGGCTTTGGCAATCTCGTGTTGATACTGTTCGCTGGCGGAGGATACACCAAAGATCTTTAGTGTATCCGCCAGCGAACAGTATCAACACGAGATTGCCAAAGCCTTAGCAGGAATTTGCAGGAATTGACATACAAAATGTGCAGAGCAGCGGGTCCCGAGGACTGGAATTGAGAACCACTGCAATACACCATTTATGCAGTAATTTAACATTTTACACTCCTTTACACTAGGCTCTTCTCCGGTACGGGTTGTGTCGAGCCATTTGTTAGTCTGGTTGTTTGATGAGAAAAAGATGTAAGCTGTGTCCCAATGTGAAGACTGCATCCTTCGAAGGCCGCGAACTTCAAATGATGCAGCCTATGCGTCCTCCGAAGGACGCACCATGTAGCCTTCGTGGGATTTCCTAATTGCGCAGCCAGGTGTTCCCACCACCGATCTTTAGCCTTGGCCGCCTTTAAAAATAAATAAATAAATAAATGCTGTCGTCACCGGCACGCAATAGGCTTGTTTGAGATGCGCCTTGCCTCGCCTGAAATGTATGCATGAGTAGGCGGCTGCAGTGAGGGGAGGAGTGAAAAAAGTGCAGGCAAGCCGGACAGTTCTCTCTTCTCGCAGTGGATCTGACACCTACGAGATCAAAGGCGGATATCGCGGGATTCACGCTCGTGCACGGTGTTGCTAATAAACTGTAATGTAATTTAAGTTCTGTTGCTTTTTATGAAAATAATTACAAGACACCCAAAGTATTTGTTATTTAATTCCATTCAAAATACGTGTTTATCAATCATTTTTACTTTAATACAGACATATATATATATATATATATATATATTTTTTTTTTTTATAAAATGACATCACATAGGCTAACCCATATAGAGATCAAACTGTCAGAAAGTTTGGGAATATTCGCTCATAATTTATTCATGATATCAGTTTAAAAATCAAACATTTTAAAAGAGAACAATACATCACGGTTGTTTAAACCAATAAGCATTAAGCTGTGGCGTCAGCAAGTCGTTTCCCATCATGCTTTTGATCAGCGCAGTCGGTGGAGAGCAAATGCGCTCGACTGCATAATTCGACACGTCCGCCTTGCGCTCGCGAGAGTTTTTTGACATACGTCAGCATGACATCAGAGCCAGGCGGACCCGGGCGGACCGCACTCGGACACATTTCTAACCGGCATGCATCTCGCGCTGATCACCGGTGATCGGTTCTGCGCAGATAGGTTTGTTTGAGATGAGCAAAATCATTAGGCTTGTTTGAGATGAGCAAAATCTGCGCAGAATCGATCACCGGTGATCAGCGCGAGATGCATGCCGGTTAGAAATGTGTCCGAGTGCGGTCCGCCTTGCTCTGATGTCATGCTGACGTATGTCAAAAAACACTCGTGACCGCAAGGCGCACGTTTCGGATTCTGCAGTCGAGCGCAGTTGCTCTCCACCGACTGCGCTGATCAAAAGCATGATGGGAAACGACTTACTGACGACACAGCTTAATGCTCATTGGTTTAAACAACTGTGATGTATTGTTCTCTTTTAAAATGTTTGATTTTAAAACTCTGATATCATGTTTTATGTGTATACGTTATGTGTGAATATTACCAAACTATCTGACAGTGCGATCTCTTTGGGTTATGCAATTTATTTTTTTATAAAAAAAAAAAAAAAAACATATGTCTGTATTAAAGAAAAAAAGATTGATAAACATGTATTTGGAATGTAATTAAATAAGTAGGCTACTTTGGGTGTCTTGTTCATTATATAAAAACAACAGAACTTAAATTCCATCCAGTTTATTAGCAACACTGTGCACGAGCGTGAATCCCGTGAATCCCGCGATATCCATCTTTGATCTTTGACCCAGATGACGCAACAGTTTGATCTTCGGCTGACAAAACAGAGGAAAGGGGTGTTTCATTCCTGCCCACATGTAGAAATCGAATATTCAAGCTGTTTATTCATTTTTCTACCTCAGAACAAAAAATCAAGCTGAATTCTTTTTTTTTTCTTTTTTTTTTTTACTGTTTTCTCATTTTTTCTACTTTCAATATTAAATAAAAAAACGATTGAACGAATGATACACTAATTGTTCAGAACCAAATTTCTCAAAAATCCAACTTGAAACTGTTTCTCGTTGTGGAGATAAGTCAGTGTCTTCCTGGCAAGTGTTGTATGAGGGTAGTTCTCCATTGTAATCTTGCCTGATTATGTGTGTTGTGTTCTTTGACCCTTTGCTGCCTTAATTCATTTTTTTATTTTATTTTTTGTTAGTGTTATGTTGTTATTGTTGTTTTTTTCCCAGATGTTTAAAGAAATATATACAACATGTTGTACAATATTTGTTGTACAAACAACAAATATTAGAAAACAATAACTCATGGGGTTAGCATAAAATGAAAATAAATATCATAAGATAGGATTAAATAACAAGAAATTAGATAAGTAAACATGGGATGAAAAGAGCATGAATATACAATGATCAGATAGCAACATTGTTTTGGCCCAGAGCTGGCACTTGTGGAATGTGGAACTGGCCCACATGCAGCGTGGAGTGATGGCACTTGGGCGGACCGCTCCTGTTTGCCAGATCTGGGCCACAAGCAGACCATAGCAATGCCACATGTCAGCCAAGAGCAAAGAAATAAACCAGAACTGGACCTTATCTGAGCCACAAAGTCTGTGTATATTAAATATGGAGTCATTTCAGCCTTAATAAGGCTGCTAACAAGCAGAATCAATGAAGGAAGAAGAGAACAGAAAAAGAGACGAGCAGAAACACAAGACCAACTGACTTCAGACACAGCGTTAGATGAAATTAACTGAAGAGAAAAGAAGACATTAAATCTGTGAAGATTCTGTCAGATTAAGTCTGACAGAAATAATAAATGGCTAGATCTCAATTTTAAAACCTTTTTTATATAAATGTATATTTATCTGCAACAGTTATGTTAACAGCAATAATATGACATTTCTCTCATAAGAACAGCTTTTCAGCTGACGGACTCGTGGTGAAAATAATGAGGAAATTATATTGTCTTTCATTGCTCCTTTCGCCAAGAGCATTCCAAACTGCTACATAACATGCAATTGCACTGCCCTGCCTTACTGGTGAAGGACGCAATAGAGCTGGCGGTGGGTTACGACCGATCTTGGACCTGTGAGTTTTGAATCAGAGTCTCCTCAAGCTACCATTCAAAATGCTCCTGCAGAGACATTGCGTACATCAACCGGCAAGGTGATCTACGCTCCCGTCGCATGTCACAACTCGCCCGCCATCTCCTCCTCTGGAATCGGAAGCATCTTAGGTAGCTTCAGGCCATGTATGTCCCTGGTGTGCTCAACCGTGTGGCTGACAAGCTATCATGAGCTGTGCTCCTGGGAGAATGGCGACTCCACCCCCAGGTGGTTCAGCTTTTCTGGAGAGAGTTTGTGGAGACTCAGGTAGACCTATTTGCCTCCTCAGATACCTCCCACTGCCAGCTGTTTTACCTCCTGACTGAGGGAACACTCGGCATGGACACACTGGCACACAGCTGGTCCCGGGGCCTCCACAAATATGCGTTTCCCCTAGTGAGCCTACTTATACAGATCCTGTTCAAAGAGGACAAGGAGCAGGTCCTTCTGGTGGCTCCTTATTGCCCCACCCGGACCTGGCTCCCGGAACTCATGCTCCTCGTGACAGTCCCTCCCTGGCCCATTCCTGACCTTCTGACTCAGAGACGGGGCACCCTATGGCACCCGCGTCCGGACCTCAGGAAACTCCATGTCCTTAGGGGGGCGAGATGGTTAAATCCTCCTCGACCCCCCTCCATACCCTCTTGGGACCTTTCCCTGGTGCTTTGAGCACTCCAGGATGCTCTCTTTGAGCCTTTGCAGTCAGCAGACTTAAAGCTTCTGTCCATGAAGACTTTGCTACTGGTTGCACTGGCCTCCATCAAGAGGGTAAGAGACCTGCAGGCATTTTCGGTCGATGAATCGTGCCTAGAGTTCGGGCCGGGTGACAACTATGTTGTACTGAGACCCCGGCCTGGCTATGTACCCAAGATAGGAAAGGGTTTTAAATAAAAGTAATAATCCCAAATAATAACACAGAATAATAACTTCAGGGGCCTTTATCATAAATATTCTGTTTAGTTGGTGCCAACCCTGGTTATAGGCACTATGAAAGTGGCTCAGGTTTTTAGTGTTAATTGTGAATTACACTACTCAATTACACAGCAAATACTATCATACACAACAAATAGCAGCATGTATCCAGCTGAAAAACATCTTTCAACAGCATGAATCTGAGCAATATAATCTCTTTTGGCGTAAATGAGACTTTTATAAAAAATCTTTATAGTGTAAGGACCACCCATTGACCCAAATACGGAGTCCAGCAGCCTGGGCGAAGGGATAATGCATGTATGTCTTTTCAGCGCTCCAGTGAAGTTCACTTAATTTATTGGAATTTAGTTTCAATATTACTTTAGCTCTACGCTTAATCTGACACCAATTTCAATTGCTAATTAAATTTAGATTGTGTTTCTGATTAGAAAATAGTCATAAATATTGATTATGAATTAATTAGGGCTGTCGCGGTGAAGGATTTTCCCTTGCGGCAATTTTGAGGGGCTCAATAGCGCGATATGCGGTTTTATCGCCATTTATTTATTTATTTATGTTTGATTTATTTATATGTATTTGTTGCTATATAAATAAGTGTTACGATGTGGTCAGCATGCACAAAAATGAGTACATTTTCAGTAACCAATGTAACCGAAACTAAACAGCGTCTCTGCGCATTGAAAGACTGTCACTCTATCAACAGACTGTCTTTGAATGAGTCATTATAACCGTTCATTCAACGAACACGTTCAAAAACACTGATTCATTAAAAGATAGTAATGAAACAAGGTGTTATTTTTAACTTTGAGCTCCACTTCAAGGCAGCTGACCAGCAATGCGTCGCATATGGGTAACACTGAAGCTGATGCGATTCAATACGTGACTCTCTGATTTTTGTTTGCCGCGGCTTCCTCGCGCAGTGGAATGCTGACCAGCGCTGTCACCATTCATGGTAAATGCCCTTAAACATTAAACGGATGACACGACATATTTCGCTTTCCTTGGACACGGCAACCTTTTCACGAATCTATTTGACTTGACCTCAAAGACAGACGCAGGTAATCGCACGCGCTCAGTCGATCACTCTCATTCACTGTCTGTTTAGGCTTAAGTACAAATCCACGAAGCCTCTGTACAAATCACCATGATAAAAACAGTCTCGTTATCATTATTAACCTATTTAACATCCAATACACATGCACGAAGTTCAAAACAATAAGGGTATTGCCTTATGAAAAAAGAAAACATGTGAATATCACGGTTGCTACGGTTACTTGCCAGTAGCGCGGTACTGCAATATTGCGGTTATCGCGACAGCCCTAGAATTAATTTAGATCTTTGATTATTCTGAGTATCTCATACTTTCAATTAATAATTCACTAAGGGACCCGATGCCGCACAGAGTCACACGCCCCGGGTTTATGTGGATTTCATGGACACATCCTCGCCAGTCTGATCTTGGTCAGAGGGTGCAGGGTTTGCTAATACATTTAAGTTGGTTGCCTACTGCTCATTCGTACAAAAAATTGTAGTTTATTTAGCCACTTCCGTACAATTTGCTAAATCAGTGATAGACAGAAATCAAAAGGTCTTCAGATGACGTGCCTATGCTCTGTTCACATGCGCCTTTAGTTTGACCTATCCTGGACACAGAGCTGTGGTAGCACCAGCCTCCTCATAGTCTACTAAAATAATGATATCAGTAAACTTAAAGCTGCAGTTGGTAACTTTTGTAAAAATTTGTTAAAACTGTCATTATGTCCTGACAGTAGAATATGAGACAGATAATCTGTGAAAAAATCAAGCTGCTCTGGCTCCTCCCAGTGGTCCTATTGCCATTTGCAGAAATAAACCGCTCCCGGTCAGAAACAACCAATCAGAGCCAGGAGGAATGTCTTAGCAGTGTCAATCAAGCTCGTGTACGCACTGATCACACCCCTCTCTCGCACAGCGCGTACCATCTTCAAAATCAAGATTGCCAGTGTGCCGCAGCTGTGTTAATGGCGGACAAACAACCAAAACTGACAATTTCTCGAGTGGCACCTGCTCATACAACAAAGTAGGGCTGGGCGATATATCGAACGATATTGTTATGCACATCTCATCAGTAAAGCCGGTTCCTTGATTAGGAGTAAATCGCCATCACCTGCTTTCAGATGGAGCGGCATTTACTACAAAGAGCCGTAGGTAACTGACAAGCTGAGCCATATCGCATTAATATCGGGGACGTATCGCCAGCGATAATTAATGCAATATGGCTCAGCTTGTCAGTTAACTACGGCTCTTTGTACACAGCAAAAACTCCAGTGTTAATTTAACACTCCTGGGAGTGTATTATGAACACTCAAGAGTGTTGAAGTTAATGAGATAATTAAGTTATTAATTTAGTGATGATTGAACATTATTGAAGACACCTGATGTTAATAAGTAGAATCACTGAAGGAGAAAATCACAAATTGTAAGCCACCATTATGGCGATCATTGTTTGCTTTAGTTGGGCTCTTGACCCTTATATTATTAACTTTAGATTTTTTTTGGCTGTTGTATCTGAGTTATAACTGCCAGTTGAACAAAGAAAAAAAGTGATCTGATGGTATTGGTTATATTATGACAATCATCTTTTGAACTTGATCACTGAACTCATTAAGATCCTTCTTTCTGACTTTGATTTATGTTGTTGGTTACAGCATAACTGTGATTCTGCGTAAATGCCCAGAACTTTTGATATAGGCTAATATAAAGGATTTCTTAAAAGTTGTTTAAAAAAATTATTATTATTTTTTTTTTTAGGCACACACAGACATCAAGATTCAGTCTATGCATCTCAACAATGGTGACGAGCAGAATATTCAATTAGGAAAAGTAAATTACATAGACAATTCAGATCATAATTTATCCATACCGCAATGCATGATGAGAGCCATTAATGAGTTGTGATTGGTGGCAGCCACTGCAACATGCTTTATTATTGTCACCATTGTTGAGATTCACAGGCTGATTATTGATGTCTGTGTTTCTAAATGAATTTATTTAAAAGTCTTTAGATCAGAACAAAGTTTATTAAATATTTTGGATTATAAGTACTGATAGTCATATGCTATAGAATCACAAAGCTGCTGCTAACAAGTTAAACCAAGCTATCTCAATAAGTTTCATTTTTTAGGTCACAGCATGATTATGTCAAAACATAACCAACACCATCAGATCACACTTCACTTTGTTCATTTTACTATTATAAATCAATAACAACAGACAAACAACAGTTCAATTTAAAGAAATCATATAAGGGTCAAGAGCCCAACTAAAGCAAACACCCATCACCATAACGGTGGCTTACAATGTGTGATTTTCTCCTTTAGTGATTCTGCTTGTCAACATCAGGTGTCTTCAATAATGCTCAATCATCACTAAATTAATCAATTAATTATCTCATTAACTTTAACACTCTTGAGTGTTAATTTAACACTCATATTTTAACACTTTACACTCTTGAGTGTGGACTCATATACACTCCCAGCCCCAGGAGTGTTAATTTAACATCGCTCCATCTAAAAGCAGGTGATGGCGATTTACTACTAATCAAGGAACCGGCTTTACTGATGAGATGCGCATAACAATATTGTGCGATATATCACCCAGCCCTACAACAAAGACAGGTAAACGGAAAAAGACCGATGACGATAAACAAGCGTGTAGGAGCCCATTGACTCAGTGTCAAAGCTCTAGCCGCATAACATACAGATAAAATGTCACGCACTGTGCAAAGCAACAACTGAAACCTGCTAATTCACTGGCTTGTCATGTTGCTGAAATAATGTACTAGCAAACCTTATTTAGCATTACACATCGCTAGAATAATTACTTAGATACTGTAACGTTACCATTTTATTATCTTACTAGCTATTATAACTTATAGAAAGAGTGCAACGTTATGAAGTTACATTACAAGTATTGCAAAATACGTAACGATTTGAGGACCAAGTTTGTAGTCAAAGTATGGCCAGGCCATAGTCAATGTAAAGCATATTGTTGATGTTTCGTCCCTACCAGTGAATGTGCGATAACTGTTAAATCCGCCGTCATCAGTGGCATGTTTCGTTGTGGTGGGGGAGGAGCTGTGGAGGGAGGGCTGTAGTGCAGCAGAGAGCAAGGGGGAGTGACCTGTAAGCTGTGCTTGTTCAAATTTTCAGGCTAAGTCAGCGTTTTCTAAAAGTTCCCTACTGCAGCTTTAAGAATAAATCAAGATGTAACATTTATTTGTCAGGTAAAAATGTATCATGCCAATTACACAAGTAAATGATTAAAAGTAAATTCAGAAAAATACATGACATCATTTACTCAAAGATGACTCTAGTAGTAAGTAAAAAGTAAGTAATGTTTTCCTGACAGAGACATACAGTGGTGTGTCAGGGCTTTCCAAAGGGGAACACTGAAACAGTGTTCGATTTGATTTTAACATGGCGTCAAGTGCGGCTGTGCGTGCTGGAGGAGCTGGATGCTCAAGAACAAAAACTGAGATTTGTGTGTATAAAACTACTGATGGTAAAGTGATCATTGAGGATGAACTTTTAAACTTTATTGTCGTTAAAATGAGAACACTGGCCCATGACGAAATTGTTTTACTGGTGATAAACAATTTCTCCTCTGAATGGATTGAAGAGTCCAAGCGGCTGCTGTTTGAAATGTGCCCTTCTTCAATGCGCTGCGTAAAGCACAAAGGGTCTCAGAAAGACATCAATAACATAAAAGACTGCCTGAGAGTACTTAATGAGTGTGGAGAAAATATTCCCAGATTTGTATCGCACAATCTGGATGAGCTCCCTCCTGTTGGATTCGAGCATGTGGACGCATCTGCGTTGCTCAGCAGAGTACAGCATCTGAGTCGGGAGGTAGATGGTCTGAGAGCGACTCTGGGAACTCAGACAAGTGAGAATGAGAACGCGAGGGCGGCCACGGCGGCTGTGGAGCATCGAGTGTCTGCTTTGGAAAGGCTGTGTGTAACACCTGGCTAAGCCTACGGAGACGCTGGCCAACAAGCCTACGAAGCGGCCCCAGTACCATTGACGGAGACGGAGACTGAAACGGCATCGGCGCGCTTATTGCTGAGAGAGACGGGCCGCGTGGGTGAGAACATGAACGCCATACCACGGCCCCCGGAGTGGAGTACGGTGGTAAAGAAAGGAAAACATAAGCAGCCAAGCATCGGGACGCAGCCCAATGCAGTTGTGCAATCCCGTCCAAGAAGGGAGCAGCGGAAGAAAATCGGAATAATCGGCACTGGAACCGAGAGTAATATCCCCGTGGTCAAAACCAAATTGGTGAGTGTCTTTGCCACTAGGTTTTCCCCTGAGCTAGACGCTGATACTTTGTGCACTTATTTGTCTGGGAAACTGGGCAAACCGGTGACTTGTAAGAAAATAGCGTCCACTAGTAACCGATTTGGTTCGTTTCAAGTGGTAGCGGAGTGTAAAGAAGTAGCCGAATTGTATGATACGCAACTCTGGCCTGCGGGGATCTATGTGCGCCGGTACTATGAGGCTCGCAAATCGAGAGAGCGTGGTAGCTTAGCCCAAATGGCCGGTGAGGCTGAATACAGCTTTGTACCTGGTGTTACACCTGGGGCTGCGGCTATCGAAGCGATCCGCGAGGAAAGTGCTCGTGATCTCACTTAATAGACAATGAATCTTATAATGTTCGAGGATTACGTGTTGGGCACGACAAAGCCGACAAAGCTCGCCACCTTGTTGTAAACAAGCTTTTAGAAACTTACGATATGTGTGCAGGAGACTTTCTTATTGTTGTGAGATCTGATATTATCTCATCTCCTGATTAGCCTCATAGTAACCAAAGTTATCTAGAATAGCCTTGTGCTGTCAGGTCAGATTTCTAGAATTAGTCTCCCTTGGCTTGTCTAACATATATCAGCAAATCTAGGAATATCATAACCCTATTGTGTAACAATACATGTCTACTAGTTCAAGCCTATGGAACAAAGTTTATGCTTACCTTCCAGCAGAATCTTGTCCAAGGGTGTTCTTGAAGAATAATAGTAGTATAAGCTACTCTTATAATGCTTTGTTATTATATTTATAGAACTGTCTTGTGTTGAGCTGAAAATATGAATAAACAGTACTTGTCTTTATAAAGTAAAATTTATTTATACAAAATATTAAAATACTGGTTATACAACAAAAGGTTTGTAGCAAATCAACAAAAGATTACAGGTTATAATACTTTCAGCTCTATCCTATTCCAGGGCAGTCCTGTGAATGGATTCACAAAGGCTAAATACCTTATATGCAGTTCAAGCAATATATGGCTAACTTGTTCTCGTCCGAGTTTAACAAGTTGAGTAATACAGCAGAGCAATATCAATCAAAGAGTCTAAATAAACTGAAGATGGGCTATATTCTCTTCAGGGCTGCAACGGCATCAAAATCAAAAAAGCAACGACACTCATGCAGAGGCACCCATATATATAGAAACGTTTGGTTACATCAGTTCCTGTGCCTACGCTAGGGTTTTTCCCATAAGAAGTAAAACCATGTGACTAGTAAATCATATGACAATGTAAAACATGTGACATATATAAATCATGAAACAATGTGACTTTTAGTACTACATTGTATTAACTCCTGGGAATTGTGTTCAAATTTTGTTTACCACAAGTGTGCATTCATTTCAGCATTCTTTCTTCCTTTCCTTCCTTTCCATCTTGGGAACCTATGTGTGTGTGTTCTAGAGTACAAGTCCGGAA
The DNA here is from genome assembly GCF_951802725.1 of Rutilus rutilus. Lineage (NCBI taxonomy): Eukaryota > Metazoa > Chordata > Actinopteri > Cypriniformes > Leuciscidae > Rutilus > Rutilus rutilus. The sequence goes on from NC_140209.1 coordinate 26,049,702, forward strand.
ATGGAGATGTATTTGTTAGTGCATTATACATTTCAGTGCTTAAAGAATCTTCCCTTGCATTATCTAAACAGGACTTAGAAAAGCTGAACTCTATACATAAAGACTTTTATGGGGCAGGGGAATCTACCACAGACTGTAGTACCAGGATAATTCGTGGCAGAATTCCTGGAGGTGTTGCGGTGTTGTGGCGAAAAGAGTATGACCATCTGATCAAAGTGGTCAGGCTGAAGGTTGATTGGGCTATAGGGCTTGAATTCTGCTGTGACGATAAAAAGTTAACAATACTGAACATATATACACCATATGAATGCTCTGATAATGAATTTGAGTACCTTAATAGGCTGGCCTATATTATGGCTTATATACAAGACAATGCTTCTAGCAGCATCTTCATGGTGGGGGATTTCAATGCGGATCTCTCAGAGAACAGGTCCTTGTTTGCTAATCATTTAAAGTAACACTAAGAAGTTTTTCAACCTTCATAATATATTTCCAAAACCCTTGTGATGGTACATCGACTTAAAATAGGTTGAATGACACGTCTGCCATAGCCTGATGGGGTCTGTATCGCTTTTACTCGTACTTTTACATTTACATTTATTCATTTAGCTGACGCTTTTTATCCAAAGCGACTTACAATTGCTATATATGTCAGAGGTCGCACGCCTCTGGAGCAACTAGGGGTTAAGTGTCTTGCTCAGGGACACATTGGTGTCTCACAGTGGATTCGAACCCGGGTCTCTCACACCAAAGGCATGTGTCTTATCCATTGCACCACACCACCCCACTTTTAAACTTCGGGGTTCGGGTAGTTACCCAAGCACAAAAAGAACTACAAAATTCGACTGCTTTACGGCATAGGCTACCTCACTTCCCCCCAACACGTCCTCACATGCCGTTGGACTTGTAAGTATGTTGCTTATATTGTATATCACTCGGACAAGCTTTCACTTGTTAGTGTGAGCTAAAAAGCACCTGGCGTTCTTGTTGATGGATTAGTAGACATCTTCGGAGGCTAGCTGTGCTTGTTCGATGTCCGACGATTTGTAACGCGTTGTGTTATTCCCCAATCGAACTCGTGTAACTGTCTGTCACACGTTCTACCGTCCACAGCATTACATGATAGACAAAAATAGGACAAGAATGAGCATCAAGCAGAAACAACCCGCTTACGGGGTGTTCGAGGTGCACATACAATACAGACTGCCGACAGTTAAACAGGGCATGCGCAGCTCTTAAAGGGGCCACACCTTATTTCCACTCGTTACAGCTTCTATCCGACTGAACAGGGACCTTATACAGAGGGGAGGGGATCAGGCCGTGAGTGAAGAGACTGCTCTGGGTGAGTGGTATTTACGACAGTAACGTTAAATACAAGTAGTCCACAGCGACTCTAGGGGTCGTTGTTTGACCAAAACGGAAATCCTACATAGTGGGGCTTTAAAGCATTTCTGCTCAGAAAATAGCCTCTCTCTCCAGTGAAGTACTTTTACCTAATGACAGCTACACTTACATTAGTGAGGCGTGGCACACCACCTCCTGGTTAGATCATTGCATATGTACCAGTGATGCTCATGATTCTATTGTATCCATCTGGATCAACTATGAATTTGCTATTTCGGATCATGTGCCCTTCTCTTTGTCAGTGAATGTGGGCAAAGTGCCATCTCTTAAGTGTGTGAGCAATGAGATGCAAGTTGGAAAAATGAAGTGGTCCACCTTAACGCAAGAGGACATTTGTACATATCTTACCCAGTCTGAAACCAGGCTGAGTAACATTGAGCTGCCTAAGAGTGCTGTAACCTGTAATGATATTAACTGTCAGAATCTGCAACACAGAGCTGAACTGTGCTTATTGTATGATAAGATTGTAGATTATCTCCTTGTCTCAAGTCAATCTCTGTATAAGATGAAGACATATAAAGCTAGACCAGGCTGGAATGAATATGTGGAGCAGTCCCATGCTGAGGCTAGAAGGGCCTTTAAAGCTTGGGTTGAATCAGGCAGACCCAAGTGTGCTCATGTGCTTGAGAATATGAAGAAAGCAAAGGCAAATTTTAAATATGCCCTACAGTTTATTAAAAGTAATGAGAACACACTCAAGGCTGATTTACTGGCAAGGAAACTGCAATAGCCCTACAGATTTCAGGAAAGAAATAAAAAGAATGAACAGCAATAAACTGTTTCTACCAACACATATTGATGGTGTAAATGGACCAGAACAGATTACACAGATGTGGCAGAAACATTACTTTGACATTTTCAATGCTGTTAAGAGTAATCCTTTTATTGTTGACAAAATTGAGAAGAGTGAAGATGTGATTGTCGCCCCACAAGAAGTTTTTGAGATAATGATGAAGCTGGATTACAATAAGGCATGTGGTGCAGATGGGGTATCTGCTGAGCATTTAAAATATGCTAGCAGGAAACTGTATCCCTTGCTCGCCATTTGTTTTACCGGCTTTCTAATACATGGAGTATTACCCGACCGATTATTGTCTGTCATTTTGGTTCCAATTGTAAAAGATAAAACTGGCAAAATTAACAGTAAAGAAAATTATAGACCTATAGCTCTGGCCAGCACTCTGTCTAAGGTACTGGAAAAGTCCATTCTGAATAAGTTGGAAGAGTTTTTGCTGACCTCTGATAACCAGTTTGGCTTTAAATCCAAACATGGAACAGACATGTGCATTTTTGCTTTGAAAGAAATCTTGGATCTGTACAATAGACATAATACAACAATTTTTATGTGTTTTATTGATGCCTCAAAGGCCTTTGACTATGTAAACCATGACAAATTATTTTCTAAGTTGTACAAGAAAGGTGCTCCAAAATGTCTTGTGAGAATTCTGGTTTTCTGGTATGACCATCAGTAATGTCTGTAAAATGGGGAAATTGCTTATCTGCATCTTTTTGTGTGTCAAATGGAGTAAGACAGGGCAGCATTCTGTCTCCGTTTTTATTTAATGTATATATGGACGACTTGTCAAGGTTTTTAAATGATTGTGGAACGGGCTGTAGGGTTGGCAACAGTACCATTAACCACCTAATGTATGCTGATGATCTTGTTATTTTCTGTCCATATAGCACTGGGTTACAAGAGCTGTTGCATGTGTGCTCTCAGTATGGAACAGACTTTGATATAAAATATAACTCAAAGAAAAGTATTATCATGATAGCCCGGAGCAGAGAGGACTCCAAATTGACATTCCCTGATTTATTTTTGTCAGGCAATAGACTTAAGGTTACTAATGAATGTAAATATTTGGGGCACTATGTGACTGCAGACTTGTCTGATGACAGAGACATATACAGACAGTGTGGCATGCTTTATGGACAGGCTAACATGCTGATCCGCAGGTTTGGAATGTGCTCAACACCTGTTAAAATCAGACTCTTTAAGGTGTATTGCACTACCATGTATACTGCCCGCCTGTGGAGGCGCTACAAAAAGAGTAGTATGCAAAAGCTAATTGTAGCGTATAATGATGCCATGCGGATGCTACTGAGGGTCCCACGATGGAGTAGTGCAAGCCAAATGTCTGTAAATGTGGGTTTGCCAAACTGCCCTGCTGTACTGCGAAATCTTATGTACAGGTGCATGTGTATAGGCTTTCGAGCTCGGTGAACAGTATCATCACTGCACTGACCAACCCTGCAAGCTTGGTGCGATATTCTTCTAGTATTTGGACTCACTGGCTTATGAGGCTATACAGGAGATAAATTGATTGTTTTTTTTATGTGTGTCTCTTTTTCTCTTTTTTCTTTTTGTATTATGGACCATTATTCACGTGTCTAAAAAAAAAAAAAAAAAAAAAAAACAGCACTGTATGGGGGTTCCTGGTAAAGAGTCCAAAAGACTGCTCTGTCACCTAGCCTTAAAGGTGGTATCAGTGATTTCAGGCCCAGAAATATATATATTTTTTTTCCTAACGATCCGCTAGCTGACCGCCCCATAAACATGCCGTCAAAAAAATGCGTCTCTGTTGGCAGCCTATAGGCTCTGAGATCTGCACACAAAAACAATTGGTTTCACCAACCACTCAAAACAAAAACAAATAGTGTTCCAACCAATCACTGACAGGGGGTGGGTGTTGTGAGGTTTTGAGCCAGCTTCTTCTTCAGCTCCGACTTCGCGTGCAGCCGTGCACGAGCACAAAACCTCACAACACCCACCCCCTGTCGGTGATTGGTCTTAAAGTGACAGCAGCCACTAATTTTGTCTGTCAGAAAAATTACTCACTGCTCCTGACTAAATAACTTTTGTAGCTTTAAAAAGGATTAATCTACATTATTTATCTAATTATTAATTTATAATTTATGCAGTGCAGACTGTTTGATAACTTTATCCAATTTCTGTATATTTCCTACTGGTCTACAGGTAAATAGGGCAAAGGTAAAATATGACATTTATTATGGGTTTGTGTGAGGATTGTTTTAAGTTCACTTAAATTAAAAGTTGTTATATTTTTTGAACCCTAATACGTTTAAAATGTGAAATCTTTCATTCAGTTACACTGTAGAATAGCTTTAAACAAATTAATGTTAAATTTACAGACACTTAAGCCTGTACATTTACAAGATTACCATAAATCATCAATTACAATTAAACTGTAAAAATACAGCACACCTGTAAAAGCAGCAAAACAAGAGCAGCTGTGAATTTACGGTTCTTTACAGTAATCTTTACAGTAATGAATTTAAAACCTGCATGTGTAAACTCATTTCATTTGAGGAAACCGATTATCTTAAACTGGTCAATTGCCATTTCACATTTATACTGTGATCTTATTTCATTTGAGTCCACTAAAAAAAAAATGTTTCTTAAAATAAAATTAATTTAAATTAGTTAATTAAACATCAATTTAACTCAATCCTCTTGCAGATAATGGTCAGTTAACATCAGCACACAAGCATGAGACAAAGAACTTAATAAAAAGATCATCAATGCATCAGCAACTACATAGACACTGCCTTTAAAAGTCACTGCAACATGCTTTATTATTGTCACCATTGTTGAGATTCACAGGCTGATTATTGATGTCAGTGTGTCTAAAGTCTATCGATCAGAACATCATTAAAGAAATATATTGGATTATATTGAAAATGCTGAAAATGATTTGCTGTATAGAATCACAGAGCTGCTGTAATCAACAAGGTAGACATAACACTCTAAATGAGATACACAGCATTTTTTTAGAGTGTGGTGGACTCAAATGAAATAAGCTCACAGTATATATATTTAATGGCAATTTACCAATCAGTTTCCTCAAATAAAATGAGTTATCTCAGGTTTTAATTCAGTGCATTATTAATAACAGTAACATACTGTAAATATTACAGCTGCTCTTATTTTGCTGCTTTTACAGGTGTGCGATGGTGTATAATTTTACGGTATAATTGTAGTTTTTGATGTACAGTACTCTTGTAAATTGACAGGCTTACTGGCAACCAAAATTGCCAGTAAGGTGCTGTAAATTTTACAGCAATGTTAGCCTGGATGCCAGCCGAACTTAGCCCTGCCCACAACATTTGAGGTCGGGAAGTTCAGTCTGTACTTGATCCGTTGTGGGGCAACTATGCTCGAACCAGAGCTGTTCGGGCCAATCAAATTGTCAGGGCGGGCTTTATACGATGAAGGACAGATGATCAACAGTAACGTTATCATCCACATAACCAAAGAGCGCTTGGGTTGAATTAGTTTACAACAAAGATGACTGCCGCTGGAGAATTGAGATGTGTAGAATCCGCTATCGTGTCTGTTATAGAAGATATCGACAGCGCATTCATTTTAAAAGAGGAACAGAGAAACGCTATCAAGGCATTTGTCGATCGGAAAGATAATGAAGAACATACGTCACTTACTCCGTTGCTCTGAATGGTTGGAGGCCTATCCAATTGAGTGCAGAGGCATTTTCTTTCCTGGTTCGGTTGAAACACGCCCCTTAAACATAGCCCAATGGAGCAGTATCAGACTCATATTCTGACTAGAATCTGAGTATGACAACATCAGACTACAGCAATGTTTAAAATTAGGGGGAAAATCATTTTAATGAAACATCATCATAATGAAACACATTCATAAAAAGATGGCATTAAACAAGTATTTAAAATATACTGTTTTTATGTTGTTGTTTCTACTTTAATTTGGATATTAACTGTGAAATTATTACAAGTGTTTTTAATTGCGATTAATCACAATTAATCACAGAAATAAAAAAAATGTGTGATTAATCTAGTTATTTTTTTTAATCGATTGACCACACTATTAAAAATATTCAAAAACAACTATAAAAGGTTCACAAAATAAAATAAAGAAATTGGCAATACAGTTTCACCTCCATATCATTATAAAATAATATAAATATTCTTTTTTTTTTAAAAACAACTATAAGAGAGAAGGTAAAATAAAACGTAAAACAGACTTACATACAACTTCACACCATATTGTTATACTGATAAGCAACTTTAAAAAGATATGTCTTAACTCGCCTTTTAAAAATGTGAAAGCTAGCCTCTTTCACTAGCCTAGAAATCTAGACGCACCCTAGCGGCAGCAAAATGTATTTTGCAGCCAGGGTAGTCTAGCAACTCTCCATTGACTTTCGAGCTGGAAAAACCTAAATTGGGTCAGGCCAATCACATCGTGTATAGAGTAGGCGGGGCGGGCTTAACATAATGATGACAGAGTTGCGACGGTTCCCTGCTACTTGAAAACAAAAAATGGCTGCTGCTGCTGGAGAACAGTCTTTCGAATCGGCTTTGGCCGCGACTCTGGAGAACTTGGAGTTAAGTTTTTCTTTGAGAAAAGAGCAAAGAACGGCACTTAAGTAATTCTTAAAAAAAGGAAGATGTGTTCAGAGTTTTGCCGGCCAGATTCAAAAGTTGAATCTATCAACTAACATTAGCTCCGCTGTTGGAAAAACGCTCTGGTTGGTTGAAACGCTGTCCTATTGCGTGCAGAGGGAATTTGAAAGACAGCCGTTTATCCCGCCCCTCGGATTTAGCCGTGTCTATGGTGAGTTGCCAGACCTAACATCTTGATGTAGGTCTGGCTTGCCAGGCTGCTCTTTCACTTCATTTGATAGACAATTCCAAATATTTGGATCATAGTGGTTAAGAGAAGTACCATCAGATTGTTTATGATTTACTGTAATGTGCCAGAAGATTAGAGGATCTTAAACTACGATTGGGAATGTATTCCGACAGACAGTCTGCAATGTATAAATGTGCCAGATATGCAGAGCTTTATAGACCAATAAAATAACCTTAAAAACAATCCTTTGATGAACTGGTAACCAATCTAATTCCATTAAAATCAATGCAATATGCTCTCTCCTTTTTAATTTAATTTGTATTCTGGCTGTTGCATTTTGTATCAATTGCCCACATAGCAACATTGTAATGGCCCAGATCTGGCCCAATGTGGCGTGGAATGACGGCCCTGGCCAACTCCTGTTTGCCAGATCTGGGCCACAAGCAGGCCATAGCAATGCCACATGTCAGTCAAGAGCAAAGAAAAAATATATAACTGGGCCTTATCTGAGCCACAGAATCTGAGTATATTAAATATAGAGTCATCTCAGCCTTAATAAGCCTGTTAACAAGCAGAATCACTGAAGGAAAGAAGAGAACAGAAAAAGAGACGAGCAGAAACACAAGAACTACAACTGACTTCAGACACAGCCTTAGATGAAATCAACTGAAGAGAAAAGAAGACATTAAATCTGTGAAGATCTCAGCAGAGGAGGATTAAACAACTCCACAAACAGCATTACCAGCTTCACTTATTACTAACCAGATTTACTTTATTTCTGTCTGACGTCTACAGAAGTTTTTATTGAGAATTAACAGGGGTTTAACTCTGTTTCATTTGAAGTCACCATAACAGTGATTAGTGTTTACATTAGTTGGGCTCTTAACTCTTATTATATCTTTTGTCTTTATTGTCAGCGTAGATTTTCTTTTATGTTCATGTTTGTTAAAATCTTCTAACTGATTGGTTAGGGTTAGCTTAAAGATAACTTAAACCCTAACTGACTGGCTGTCTTTCGGTAGCTGGTTATTTTAGTTGATAAAGTTATAAATATGGATATTTTTCTTACACAAACATATCCCTTCGCTTCGGAAGGCTTTTATTAACCCCCCAGAGCCGTGTGTGGCTTACATTTATGATGGATGGATGCACTTTATTGGACTTCAAAATTTGGGCTCCGATTCACTGCCAATATAAAGCGTGGTAGAGTCAGGACATGTTTTTTTTTTCATATAACTCCAATTGTATCGGTCTGAAAGAAGAATGTCATATACACCTAGGAAGGCTTGAGGGTGAGTAAGTCATGGGGTAATTTTCATATTTGGATTAACTATCCCTTTAATGAGAAACTGCACATTACATTTATATTTTGGGTTCATCTTGCGTTTACATATTTATGCATCATCAATACGGTGTATATTGATTTTTTTTTTTTTTTTTAAATCACTCATTAACTCACTTATTGCATTAAACTATGAATAGGCCTTTTTTACAAGAATTGGAAATTATGTCAGTGCAGGGTAAAGCTAGTTCGACTACAGGTCTGTTCCTATTATATTAGTATGTTATTTGTTTTACATCATCAGATATTACAATGCATATTTACAGATATGTCCAAAAATACAAGTGCCCAGGTTATACGTTTAAGTTTTCACTTAGTGTTATAATGCACAGCCAGCACAAAACAGATACATAGAATGACAGAACTAACTTAATTATAAGCGGCATCATTTAAAATGAGATGAAATAGCATTTGTGATAGCCCAAAGCTGATTCACAAGGCTAATATATTGCTGGGTCTTCATCATAGTTGTGAAATGTTCTAGCTTTGTAGAGTAAAAGCACTGGCAGTACATACATTTTCATTGTAATTAATTTGTAAAAAGACTTTTTTTAAGGCACTTGTTCTTGTTAGGCTTTGTTGTTACCAGAAAAAAGCTTACCCCGTTAATCTAGAAGCCAACTTTTAGCATCAAAGAAGCTATTGACATTAAAAAAAGATCATCAGATCTTCAGAAGGCGTCATCAGAAGGCGATTTTAGGCAGAATATCAGTCTTATAGGCATGTAGTTTGTAACTCACACCCTCATTCTCATCTCTGCAGACAGAGGAATCTCTGAAGACAGATGAACCAACGAAGACAGAGGAACCTCCAAAGACAGAGGAATCTCCAAAGACAGAGGAATCTCTGAAGACAGATGAACTTTCAAAGACAGAAGATTCTCTGAAGACAGATGAACTTTCAAAGACAGAGGAATCTCTGAAGACAGAAGAACCTCCAAAGACAGAAGAACCTCCGAAGACAGAGGAATCTCTGAAGACAGAAGAATCTCTGAAGACAGAGGAACCTCCAAAGACAGAGGAATCTCCAAAGACAGAGGAATCTCTGAAGACAGATGAACTTTCAAAGACAGAAGATTCTCTGAAGACAGATGAACTTTCAAAGACAGAGGAATCTCTGAAGACAGAAGAACCTCCAAAGACAGAAGAACCTCCGAAGACAGAGGAATCTCTGAAGACAGAAGAACCTCCAAAGACAGAGGAACCTCCAAAGACAGAGGAATCTCCAAAGACAGAGGAATCTCTGAAGACAGATGAACTTTCAAAGACAGAAGATTCTCTGAAGACAGAAGAACCTCCAAAGACAGAAGAACCTCCGAAGACAGAGGAATCTCTGAAGACAGAAGAATCTCTGAAGACAGAAGAATCTCTGAAGACAGATGAACTTTCAAAGACCGATGAATCTCTGATGACAGGAGAACTTTCAAAGACAGAAGATTCTCTGAAGACAGGTGAACTTTCAAAGACAGAGGATTCTCTGATGACAGATGAACTTTCAAAGACAGAAGATTCTCTGAAGACAGATGAACTTTCAAAGACAGAGGATTCTCTGAAGACAGATGAACTTTCAAAGACAGAGGAATCTCTGAAGACAGAAGAACCTCCGAAGACAGAGGAATCTCTGAAGACAGAAGATTCTCTGAAGACAGAAGAACCTCCAAAGACAGAAGAACCTCCGAAGACAGAGGAATCTCTGAAGACAGAAGAATCTCTGAAGACAGAGGAACCTCCAAAGACAGAGGAATCTCCAAAGACAGAGGAATCTCTGAAGACAGATGAACTTTCAAAGACAGAAGATTCTCTGAAGACAGAAGAACCTCCAAAGACAGAAGAACCTCCGAAGACAGAGGAATCTCTGAAGACAGAAGAATCTCTGAAGACAGAAGAATCTCTGAAGACAGAAGAACCTCCAAAGACAGAGGAACCTCCAAAGACAGAGGAATCTCCAAAGACAGAGGAATCTCTGAAGACAGATGAACTTTCAAAGACAGAAGATTCTCTGAAGACAGAAGAACCTCCAAAGACAGAAGAACCTCCGAAGACAGAGGAATCTCTGAAGACAGAAGAATCTCTGAAGACAGAAGAATCTCTGAAGACAGATGAACTTTCAAAGACCGATGAATCTCTGATGACAGGAGAACTTTCAAAGACAGAAGATTCTCTGAAGACAGATGAACTTTCAAAGACAGAGGATTCTCTGAAGACAGATGAACTTTCAAAGACAGAGGGATCTCTGAAGACAGAAGATTCTCTGAAGACAGAAGAATTTTCAAAGACAGAGGAATCTCTGAAGACAGACGAACCTCCAAAGACAGAAGAATATTTGCAGAAATCTTTAATGCCAGGTAAAGACAATATTTTACATAATTTAAGTATACACCCTGAGAGCAGACCAACATCGAAACAACATTGAAACAATAACAAATCAATCTTGCTTTATGTCCAACAGGATCTTAAATATATTGAATAAATCTTACTTATTTCTATGCCGTGAATCATGTCCTTTTGACATATTTTAAGCAGAGACTGTGTAGAGCTGAAATTAACATGGAACTGAACCACAAATTCATTAACTCCAAAATCATTGATTAAACAACTCAGAAACAAACAGCATTGCCTTCTTTTATTTTTACCTTTAACCAGTTTAATTTAATTTATGTCAGACGACTACAAAACTTCTTACTGAGAATTAACAGAAGTTTAGATGTTGATGTTTTATTGTTTCGTTACCATTCGTTACCATTATGGTGATCAGTGTTTTCTTTAGTTGGGCTCTTGACCCCTGACTTTATAACATTCGTTTTTTTTTTATGGCTTCTGTAACTGTGTCTTTATAAAGCACATTTGTTAGACAAAAAAAGAGAAAATATGATCAGGGGATGTTGGCTTTATATTCTAATAATAACATAATTATGATAATAGTTTTGAATTAAGCCAGACTCACTGATCTCATGCAGTTTAATTCCATTTAGAATGTGTGTTACATTATTAATACATACAATAGCAAACAGTTATGAATGATTTGAGTGATGCCCAATAAAAAGCATTACATCATAACTTAGACATAAAAATCAGCATATGAATCTCAACAATGGTGACAACAACATTAAATATTCAGATAAACAGATCAACTACCCAAAACAGGCTACTAAAAATCACAACAAAAGCACATATAAAAGCAAATAAAGAAAATAGTAAGACCATTCAGCTGCATAATTTATTCATGCCACAATGCATGCTTGTGTAGACAATGTAGTTCTAACAGTGTAGATTGTAAGCAGACAGTATACTTGTAAGTGGACGTTACTTTGCTTGTGTCGTTAGTATGAGTTAGTCACGTCCGGGTAACCGACACACCCCGGAACTGATATAAGCAAGCTCAGTGGCTCCGCTCGTTAGAGATACATCCACATCGGAGCAGGAAGCGTTTGGCGCATGTAGTACGTTGTCTAAAGGAATGGCGAGGATTAAATGGATTTTCCCAACCCTCTGTTAGATGTTCGTACCCTTGGTAAGCGGAGCAAGGTAGGTGTTTGATTTTATTTGTTGTTGATGTTGTGGAAAAATCGATTGTGTAATGCTTATTTAATAGAAGATGTGTTTTGAAGTGTGTATTGTAAGATTTATTGTGGCTGTGTTTGTTTTAGTTTCACGGTGTGTGAAGAAACAATAAAGATATTTGCACCGGTCGAACTCTACGCGGGTTTATTGATGCCAAGGGCTGCTACTAGGGCTGGGCGATTTAAATCGCGATATTGTTATGCGCATCTCGTCAGTAAAGCCGGTTCCTTGATTAGTAGTAAATCACCATCACCTGCTTTCAGATGGAGCGGCATTTAGGGCTGAGGAGATAATTAAGTGATTAATTTAGTGATGATTGAGCATTATTGAAGACACCTGATGTTAACAAGCAGAATCACTGAAGAAGAAAATCACAAATTGTAAGTTACCATTAAGGTGATGGGTGTTTACTTTAGTTGGGCTCTAGACCATTATATGTTTACTTTAATATTTACTGTTGTTAGTCTGCTGTTATTGATTAATAACAGTTAAATGAGCAAAGTAAATTGTTATCATATAGTGTTGGTTATGTTTTGACATAATCATGCTGTGATCTGAAAAATGAAACATATTAAGATATTTTGGTTTAACATGTTAGCAGCAGTTTAGTGATTCTTCAGCCTATGATTATCAGTACTTTACTTATAATTCAAAATATTTAATAAACATTGTTCTGATCAAAAAGACGTTCAGACATATTCATTTAAAACACATACATCAATAAGCAGCCTGTGAATCTCAACAATGGTGACAATAATAAAGCATGTTGCAGTGGCTGCCACCAATCACAACTCATTAATGGCTCCCATCATGCATTGCGGTATGAATAAATTATGATCTGAATTGTCTATGTAATTTGCTTTTCCTCATTGACTATTCTGCTCCTCACCATTGTTGAGATGCATAGACTGAATCTTGACATCTGTGTGTGCCTAAAAGAACAATTTTTTGTTTTAAAACAACTTTTAAGAAATCCTTTACATTATATCAAAAATTCTGGTCATTTATTCAGATTCACAGTTATGCTGTAACCAACAACATAAATCAAAGTCAGAAAGAAGGATTTTAATGAATTCAGTGACCAAGTTCAAATGATGATTGTCATAATACAACCAACACCATCAGATCACTATTTATTCTTTGTGCAACTGACAGTTTTAGCTTAGACACAACAGCCAAAACAAAATGTAAAGTGTTCACAAAAGGGTCAGAGCCCAACTAAAGCAACTACCCATCACAATAATGGTAACTTACAATTTGCGATTTTCTCCTTCAGCGATTCTGCTTGTTAACATCAGGTGTCTTCAATAATGCTCAATCATCACTAAATTAATCACTTAGTTATCTCATTAACTTAAACACTCTTGAGTGTGGACTCATACACTCCCAGGGGTGTTAATTTAACACTGGAGGTTTTGCTGTGTACAAAGAGCCGTAGTTAACTGACAAGCTGAGCCATATCGCATTAAATATCGCTGGCGATACGTCCGCGATATTGATGTGATTTGGCTCAGCTTGTCAGTTAACTACGGCTCTTTGTAGTAAATGCCGCTCCATCTGAAAGCAGGTGATGGTGATTTACTACTAATCAAGGAACCGGCTTTACTGATGAGATGCGCATAACAATATCGCGATTTAAATCGCCCAGCCCTAGCTGCTACACTACTAATACTCTAAAAAGAGTTAGTTGACATATAGTTACAAAATTACTTATAGTTAATGTCTAAAGTGGTCCATCAAAATAAAGTATTACCCAAATGTACCTTATTAACACAGTTACAGCAGCCAGAGAAAAGTTAATGTTGAAAAGTCAGGTCAAGTGCCCAAATAAAGCAAACACTGATCACCCTCATTTTATGTTCAGGGTGCAAACCTGATGAAAAATCAATGTTAAGTTTCAACCTTGTTTCACTGTTGATTTAATGTTGGTCTGCTATCAGGGCACTCTCCTTAAAAGGTTCTGTCAGGCGCTTCATACATACTGCTTGTTTAAAGCAGGTGTTCATCACTAATACTCAATCATCACTTAATTAATCACTTAATTTTCTCATTAACTTTAACACTGCTTCAGTGTTACATTAACACTCCCTAGAGTGGGACCTTGTGAGTAAGTAACATGCAAATGAAGAACAGAAAGCAATTAATCCTAAGTGTTATAAAAAGAAATATACATTAGGCTTGTTCGACTTCATACAGCGCTGCACAGACCGATCGGCAGCTGTCCTGAAGCAGTGCATGCCAGTTAGAAATTGTCACCGACTGTGATGTAAGCCATCAAAGTACTGTGAAAGTGATTCGAGAGCAGCCGGCTGACTCATTCTGCGCTGTTTCTCCAGAGCGGCTGCACGAGCTCTGATGAGGACACAGCAGTTCCACGATTGGCCAAATCCACTGCATGATAACGATCACATGTGTTTTGTATTTATTTGAACACCTTCAGTTCCACTAATGCTCACAAATCTTCATTTTTATTTTCAGAAAATTTGGAGTATTTAATATAAAAAACAACAATAATATGCACAATAAGTTATTATCCCCTGCATTGAGACAAACACAAACCTCAAGAATCAGCGCATGAATCTCAACAACGGCGACATGCTTCATACCGCAATGTATTCTGGGTGCATCATACAAAACTCAGTGGCTCCCCGAATGCAGAGTACAGGAGTACAGTCTGGAATAAGTAGAATGTAATGGCTCGTTTACACTGAGCAGTACGGTACGGTACAGTACGCAATTATTTCCGTTTCCACTGTCAAAAGTTGTGAATGGTACCAAAATGCAGAACCGCACCATACCACTTTTTGGGTACCCTTCCGTTGGGGTACCTAGCACAGTGGTATGGTACTAAAGGGTGGAGCTAGACTCACTGCAGAACGTTGATTGGTTGACAGAGTATCGTCACTTGCGAGTGCTACAAGGGGAATGACAACATAAGCAGCGCCATTTTTTTATATACAGTTGAAATATAATACTACTGTTTTTGTGTCACGAAATGAAGTTTTAAGAGTTTTTTTTTAAACTTTTAAAAAACTTCAGTTGTTTGCCGCTGACTCTGACGTCTCTGTAGTGGTTAAACATGAGATATAATTCGTCTTGTATATCTAACGGGCGATATTTGGTCTTGTGAATCTATAATTTGTTCCCTGGCCAATCGTTTTGGCTGAGGGCTAAGTGAAGTTTCATAACTTTATATATTTAAGCTATTTAACTTTACCGTTGTAAGGTTAGACTAGAGCGCTGACTTTGTATGTTTGCCTGAATTGTTTGCTTTATTTCTTATTGTATAGCTTCTTGTACCTTTTACTTATACTTTTATAATGGCTAATATTGATAAAACTGAAATTTAACAAAAAGAGACTGGGTTGAGTTTTGTCTTTTTAAATTTTAATACAGTAAAGATGATCACTGTAATGTTGTTTACTTCAATATCTGTTGTTTAGTACAAATGTACATATTGCCTGGACCATATTAAAATGTTTAATATTTTTATATTATATTTAAACGAAAAGAGGCAGGGTTGTGTTTTATATTTCGTTTTGTTATAAATAGACTAACGTTACATGCAGTGAATTTAATCAATACGCGTTGCCTGAACCACATTTATGTGGCTATAATGTTTAAGATTTCTTTAAATGAAAACTAATAGAGGCAGAGTGGTGTTTTATAACATATTTTGTTTTATTGTTGCCTAAAATATACATACAGAGATAAGTAGCAGAGCGAGCTGAGTAACACTTTCAAGAACGCGCTGTTCCATTTGCAGAATTACCGGACTCGCGTCCTCTGGAGTCATTCTCCTGAGTTGGACTTGGCAAGTCCGAACTTTGCGTACTTGCTATTGAGAAACGCCTAATGTCGGCGCTTGGTTTCCTGTGACAAACACGCCGAGAAGCAAGAACAAGATCTGCTGTATGTCATCCATTGTTGTTCATGTCGCATTCTTCTTCGCGCGAAAATTTTATTTGCGACAAGATAACTTCTGCCAAGACCGTCAAACACAACAAATCTGATCTACCTATTCTGATCAGAATAAATTTAAGAGCAGAAAGTTGCTCCGTCTTTGACTGCAAGAAGAACTGGAGCGTGTCACAAATGAATTGAAACTTAGCGTTATAGGCAGATAGCAACATTGTTTCGGCCCAGATCTGATTGTTTCGGTTAGGTTTGAATATCGTTACACCACTATATATATATTATGACATGAAGTGTCACGTTTGTGATTTGTATTCATCATGTAGGCTATAGTTTCTAATCAATAAATGAAATCAGACTTGTGATTTTATAACATCAAATTGCTGCTTTATTTATTCAGAAACACAAGAATTTTTCTTTTCATTTTATTAGTCTAACAAAAACATTGGTCCCTAAATAAATAAAACTTTCTGAGTGGGCCAGGACCATGTGAGGTTGTTGCTGCCGGCTAGTGACTGTTGACTGGAATCACACACCAGATGAGTCATTCTGTACTCACGTTCAAAAGTTCAAGGTGGCAATCCAAAACAGTGAATGTAATAACCATACAGACAATAGTTCACCTAAAAAATGAGGTGACACTATCGCTGGCATTCAGTGCATACGTGAGTCATCAAAACTGCATAATCAAGTGCATAGCTTACTAATTCTGCCTTTTATGTTCCACAAATTAAAGTAAATATTTTAAGTTTGCAACAAAGGTGAGCAAATGACACAATTTTTGTTTTTAGTTGAACCCTAAAATCTTCATTGGTAAAATTTTACAAACTAGTTCTGTTTTCTCTCTTTCAGATTCACCTGAAAACACAGAGAAGGGTGTAACAGGAAACAGCCTCTGTGAGCAGTCGACTGACGGTTTTGAATTAAATGATCCAATACAGGTGAACATTCACAGAAGTTTTAGTCTTTTTTATATTAATGCCATTTTCTTCCATTATCTGTGTCACTGTATGTAGACATCACGCATACTGAAGTTCTGTCTTGTGCATGTATATTTTCAGAAAGAAAGCCTTCAGGATTTTAAGTAAAACAAACAAACCTGATATTATGGTTAATTGTGAGGTATGCAGCTTCTGTGATGCCAGTGGCACCTAGTGGAATTACAAAAACAAAGCATATTGTCTCAACAGTTAAGAGTGAACAGTAAAAGTTCAGCTATATTAGACATATTTTAGAGTTGTCACCATGTGTTAAAAGTAAGCAGTCAAATAGGCTAAGTAATGTTTGACCATAAATAAAATGTATAGCTGAAACCTGATGACCAAACATTAATTAATCCATCACAAACTTGTTTATTTGATCATATGACCCAACTGAAGGTCTACTTGCAATGAACTTAGACATGCACTTCTGTAATAGTGGAAGGGGGGAAGGGGAACACAATAACTTGTTTGGGACAGATCTGGGAGGACAGTTCTTAATGTTTTATTGTGCCTGGGAGATAAACCCATGAATGTCATATTAATTGAACTCAATGAACAATAAACTTGGTTTAAGAGAATGTTTACTTTTTAATCTTACTTCACCTTCAAGTTTAAAATAACTTTTAAAAGTATGGACACAATCACACCATGGCCTTTCACATTATCAATACTGAATATGATTGCATGTGAATGAAACAAAATTAAATGAATCTATTATTATTGTGTCTATTAAACAGAGAGAGAACATCAGTTCCTGCCAAACGCAGGAAAAGACTGAAAGTGAAGAAATACAGCGCCTGTTTCACAGACTTAATCTTCACAGGAACAACAAACTGAGAGCTGCAGATGTTCTTCAGATAACTGCACATTCATTACAGTCCCATGAGTCCTGTGCTGAAGAGGAACTGATTCAGACTTTCATACAAAAACTACTGATGATGGACTACAAAGCAAGATACATTAATGTCAATAAGGCCAATGAACATGATAAAACACAACAAAGAGACACTGACACATCTGAAGACATTGGTGATATATTCCAAGCAGTGTCATTGTCTAACAAAGGAACAAGTCAGTCTGATCGAATTCACCCGATGGATGTTCAGATGGCTGTGTTTCATTGTGCTGATGGTTTCCTGAAGCAGATGCTGGTGACCAAACTGTCCCAGTGTCAGTACGCTCTGCCTTTGCTTGTTCCTGATCCAGACACACAACAGATTGAGTTTCCTCTCTGGACATTCAGACAAATCAACAAGAGCTGGAAGATGAGAAACACCAACAATGAAACCTCAAGTCAAACCCAGAAGGTCTACAAGGCAGAAACTCCAATGGTGTCTTTCTTCAGGTTTGGCTCTGTGTCTTCATCCAAGTCTCATCTGATGAACAGTCTGATCAATGAGAAACACAACACGTTCTTCCACAGGAACTGCCCAGGCAGCAGCAGAACCAGAGTCCTGATGGATGGAGTGGTGGAGATCGCCTGGTTCTGTCCCTCTGGGAAAAACACAGATAAATTCACTGACTGTGTTGCGTTCTGTAATCTACACGGTGATGCAGGAGATCATGAGAAACAGCTGCAGATCCTCACTGAAATGGCCTCAGTCAATGTTGTTCTTCTACCAGGACTTCAGAAAAATGACAGAAGTGCAGAAAAGGTCCAGAACCTGTTCAGACTCACAACGCCGCTTATTTGTCTTTTTACGGAGGATGAATCTACTTTAATGAAGATGAAGAAAGGGAAATTTAAGATTGGTCTGAAAGACAGAAATCAGTCAGATGTATCTGAAGAACTCAGACAAACTATAAATGATTGTCTCTCAGAATCTTCCACTTTCAGACTTGAAGATGTGTCCAAACACTCAGACATCAGAGTAGATGAGGAAGATGATGAAGACTGCAGGAGAAGAAGAGAAGCAGCACAGCAGATGGTGAGTTTACTGGAGGATAAAGATTTGACAGAAATCAAAGAATCATTTCTGCCTCATCAGGGGAAACTGTGGCATCAGTGGAGTCAGAAGAACAAAGAACTACATCGGCCTCAAGGAGAAAATATAGAAATGGAAACAAGTGAAAAAAAAACAGAAATGAAGGAAATCCGTAATCAACAGCATGAATGTGATGTCAGTGAGTTTATGACGCGCTTCAATAAAAATATGAACTCGCATACTGAACGTGAAAATATATTTTTTCTTAAATGGCTCAGAATCCTCTTGGATGAACACACATCTGCTGAACTTTCTGCTCTTTATCGAAAGTATGATGAAAAGTGGTCAGCAGTTATAAAACTGAAAGACGAAAAACCTGAACAATTCAAGGCTGAACAAACAGAACTTGAGAGAATATCTGAGGATCTTCAAGCTGCAGCCTTTGGTCTGGAGCACATCATGAGGGAGATCAGTCAGATCTATGAATCATGTTCATCTGTGAAGAAGAACAAGAAAGATCTGCAGTTTCGCTTCTCTTCTCTCCCGAGTCTTGCAGCAGAGATGATGATCTCTGGATTCCCACTGGAGCTGATGGATGGAGATGCTGCTCATGTTCCTCTGGTCTGGATCTCTGCTGTTATAGATGCACTCAGTAAGAAACTGAGAGACAAGAGAGTCTTTGTGCTGTCAGTTTTAGGGATTCAGAGCTCTGGGAAATCCACCATGCTGAATGCCATGTTTGGACTCCAGTTTGCCGTCAGTTCTGGCAGGTGCACCAGAGGAGCTTTCATGCAGCTGGTCAGAGTCTCAGACGAGATAAAACCACAGAAGAACTTTGACTATATTCTGGTTGTTGATACTGAGGGTCTTCGTGCTCTAGAACTGGCTGGAAGATCAACAAGACATCATGACAATGAACTGGCCACATTTGTTGTTGGTCTTGGAAATCTGACCTTGATCAACATCTTTGGAGAAAACCCATCTGAGATGCAGGACATTCTTCAGATTGTTGTTCAGGCCTTCATGAGGATGAAGAAGGTCGGACTAAAACCCAGCTGCATGTTTGTGCATCAGAACGTTTCAGATGTCACAGCTGGAGAAAAAAACATGGAGGGAAGAAGACGACTGCAGGAGAAACTGGATGAGATGACAAAACTCGCTGCTAAAGAGGAAGTCTGTGATGCAGAATGTTTCAGTGATGTCATTAGATTTGATGTTCAGAATGATGTGAAGTATTTTGCTCAGCTCTGGGAAGGAAGCCCACCAATGGCACCACCAAACCCAAACTACTGCGAGAACATCCAAGAACTAAAAGAATATATGCTTTCAAATACTGCAAAATCAAATGGAATGATGTTGACACACTTAAAAGATCGTATTAAAGATCTCTGGGAGGCTTTACTGAATGAACGATTTGTCTTTAGCTTCAGAAATTCTCTGGAGATTTCAGCCTACAAGAAACTGGAGATCGAATACAGCAAATGGACCTGGAGTCTTCGCAGTGCCATGAAGGAAACTGAGAACAAACTACACAACCAAATAGAAAATGAAGCAATCCATAAGGTTGAGGAAACTGATCTGCAAAGAGAACTGAAGAAGACAAGTGAAGATGTGAAAAAATCAATGTCTGAATTCTTTGAGAAAGACAAAGATAAAGATATACTGATTCAGTGGAAAACATCATTTGAAATCAAAATCAAGGAGCTTCAGGAAAACATTGTGAAAGAAACAAAAAAGAAATTAAATGAGGTTCTTCAGCAACGAGACCTGAAGAAAAAGATTGATGATCAGAGGAAACATCAAGAAAACACTCTCTATGAAAAGAGCAAAGAACTTGCCTTAAAACTTAAAAATAAAGCAAATAATGAAAGAACACTGAAGAAAGAGTTTGATTCCTTTTGGAAAGAGAGTGTGAAGAAGATCATATCAGACACTCCTGAAATCAAAGGCATTGATATAATGAGAGATGTGAAAGAGATCCTCAGTGACACAAATAAAAGTGTTTCTGTAGACCACTGGAAGGAGAGCAGAGATATTTTCTCTGTGCCCAGTTTTTCAGATTATGTGAAGGTAAAAAAATCAAGTGGATTTTTTACAAATGCCGTCAGATCAGTTGAGAAGTTTGTTTGCGGTTCTCTATCTAAAGAGGATGAAGTTCAAATAAAATCATTTGTCACAGACGTTGCTCAGCATACAGACAAAGAGATTCAATCATTTAACATTTCAAAGATGGGCTACAACAAGAGCTGCATTCAACAACTCACAGGTTACATCAAGGCAAGCATACTACAACATGAGGAAGGAACAGTGAAATATGTGTTCAAGAATGAATTCTTCAGGGATTTGGTTCTTTCCATCTGTAAGAGAGCAAACAAGATGATCACTGACCAACACAGACTGTTCAGGGAAGCCAATGATCCAGTAATATATGTTGAGAAGAAGAGAGAAGAGTACTTTAGTATTTTCCAGAAATACTGTCATGGATCAACATCGGCTGCCATTTTTGGAGAGATCATCTGTCAGAAACTTAAAGAGCCCATTGAGCAGAGTGTCTTCAAGAAGACTGCCAGAGATTTGGCTGGTGAAATGACAACAAACTGTGAATCACTGAATGGAAACAGATCAAAACTGGAGAAACACATCCTGAAGACACTGGCAGAAGATAAAGTTTTTGAAAAATACATGAACTACATTAAAAACCCCAGAGATCACTTCAAGAGATTCATCAGAGATGAAGTCAGTCGGTACATCACTGATAAGTTCAGTGTCAGTGTTTTACCCAAGATGAAGGAGAACATTGAACTCCTGCAGCAGAAGATCATGAAAGCAGCTCAAGAATCTACTGAACATGTTCAAGTGAACAGTGGAGACGTTGGTTTGTGGTTAAAGAGTTTCACACAGCAGCTCTCAGGTGTGCTGATCTTCTCTGAAAAAGACCTCAGTGGAGTGAAACATGATGATGTAGATGTGAAACTCCTAGAAGATGTGATAAGACAAGAACTTCCTGCTATAATATTTGACATCAGCAGTGGATTCACAAAGAATTTTTCAGTAAAGCTGGACTATAAAGAAAGACCAGATGAGCTTCTGATTGATCACTTATGTCAGTGCTGTTGGGTTCAGTGTCCGTTCTGTGGAGCCGTCTGCACCAACACCATACCAAAACATCCTGGAGATCACAGTGTTCCTTTCCACAGAGTGAATGGAATTAATGGATGGCATAAGCGTAACACAAAGGATCTCAGTGCTAATTTTTGCACAACTTTAGTAACAAGTGATAAAAAGTTTATTGTATCTGATGTGAGTTTCCCATATAAAGAATACAGAAGCGCAGGAGGAGTTTATGCGGAGTGGAGCATCACCCCTGATCACTCTGAACTGCCCTACTGGAAATGGTTTGTTTGCCAGTTCCAGAAAGATCTGGAAAATTATTATAATAAACAATTCCAGGGTCGTGGTGAGATTCCAGATGAATGGAAAGAGCACGAACAACAAGATGCTATTCAGAGTTTGGATAGTTTATGCGTTGTATCTAAGGAATCTCAATAGCAACCTCTATGTTGTCTTATTATTTTCTTTGTTTTTGATATGAATTTAATTTTTAATCACTTATAATCATTAGTCATTTATGTAGTTGTCATTTGATTTATAATTTAATCATTTATTATTTGCATTATTATTTGATTTAACATAATTGTATAATTTATTCATATTATTCATATTATTATAATTTGATTTACATCATTAAATATTTTAATTATTAATTTCTATAATTTTATGTTTTTATATTTAATATTACATATTTTCTTGCTCTTGCAATGCTTGCTATTGCCGTTTAATCTTATGATTGTGTGTTTTCAAGGGATGTTTGTCTTCATGAATAAGAGATAAGAGAATGTCTCCATTGCAAGGTTTTTAACATCACAGGACGATGTTGTGAAGCATTAATTTTCCATTGCTGTTGCTTGGCTATAATAACTCTGGTTGGATTTGTATTAGACAGACATCAAAACAATAAAGTGTGAGCACTGAACATATGCAACTAAGATTATTCAATAAACCAACTTTGCTCATTTTTTCCATCACTTTGTTTCACTCTCAGGCTGATAGAAGATAATAAAGTAAGACAAATCCAGCCCATGGGTTCACCCTTGAATGTTTTGCTGTGATAAATAGAATAATAAAGGAAATAGGCCAGAAACAAAAATGATATATATAATTGAAATTATTTAAAACTTAATATTGCATTTTTGTCGCATATGAATGCACTTAAGGCACTGATTTTGAGCTAGGGGTTCCATGAAAGTACATTTACTTAAAGGAACCGTATGTAAGAAATGTATTTCAATTAATCATAAAATGGCCCTGATATGTCACTAGACATTAAGAAATCATGTTCATTTCAAATACTTATATCACTGACAACAGTAGTCCGGCCAGGATATTGTCATTTAAAAGTGAAGTTGCAGCCCTCAACTGATGTTGATGTTGTCATGTTGTGTTTTGGCCTGATGCGCCACCCTCCACCTATCTACCAATCACGAAGTCAGTAGTGTTTCGGCATCCGGGTTGCCAGCTCTGCTCTAGTTACCACAGCTGCAGCTACAAACGTATCGGATAAAAAATGTCTAATGTTACGAAACCTAAAAGACCTCGTTATGAATCCGAAATACGTTGTGACAAAGTCCGAAATAAAACAAGGATTTGTATATATCGTCACTTGCCATTGGAAGCTCCTTGTAGCAGCCTATGCGTTCCTGCTGGATCCTGCAGCCTAGCTGGCAACCTCAAGTCAGGGGGGAGGGGGAGGGGGAGGGGGAGGGGATACACCGCTCTACAGTAATTTGAAAGTGATTGTAATACCAATTTTGGCCACAATCTTACATACGGTTCCTTTAAGCATTGCATGCCCAAAAACAGACTTTCTCTTCACCTCTTACATGTAAAAGTCATATAACATTTTTGTTCTTCATTTTCTAGAAGTACACTGTAAAAAAAAATCCTAATTTTACAGAAAATAACTGTGATTTTTTGACGATAATTTTCTTAAATTTTAAATTGTAGTCAAAACACTGTAAAATTACAAATAATATCTGTAAAATAAAAATTCAGCTGTTATTTTAGGTATTGTGACATTAATGACAAATTCTAGTAATTCACATTTTTTATACAGAAAATTGATCGTATTTTTAATACAGTATTTTTTCTGTTTTCTTAAATTACATAAAAATGTATGTAAAATTACAAATATAATCTGTAATTAAACAGTAACAAAACAGTTAAATGATAAAATGGTCAAATGACTGTCAGCTCCCCAAAAAACTGTAAAACATCCTAAATTAAATAAACTGAAAAACACTGTTATTTTACCGGTATTTCCTGAATAATCACGATCATAAACCTTCATTGTAAAAAAAATCGTAAAAAAAGGGTCAAATGACTGGCAGCTGCGGCTGCCAAACAAAAACCTTAAAATTAAAGTAAAATATGCTAATTTAAATAAAGTGTAAAAAACTTTAAAATAAATTTGATGTCACCATGATTGAGATCAGTGTCTGCTTTAGTTGGGCTCATGAGTTTTTAACTTTAATTTTCTCTGGCTGCTTTAACTGTGTATTTGATACACATTTGTTATAGCAATAAATGCAGGAGAAAATATCAGAAGATCTTGGTCATTAATTGGTGATGTTAAAGTCATCATATGATGACCTGATTCACTGATATACCAGTGAATTCTCAGAATATAATAGCCAAAATTATATAACATGCAGATTGAATTTAGCTTTATATATAGTCCATAATGTCATGATTTTTCACATGACCCTTGAAATTTTGTGGCATCAGTGTTATAACAATCTGAAAAAAAAAAAAAATATATATTATACAGAGAAAGTTTAGAGCTGGTTCATTTTTTTAGTAGAATAGAGACATCAAGAATCAACATATGAATCTCAACAATGGTGACAACCAACAAAGCCTTTTGTGACTTTATAGTAATTCAGTTTTTTTTTTTCATTGTCACCATTGTTGTGATTCATACGCTGATTCTTGATGTCTGAGTGAGTCTATATGATTCTGTCAAAACATTTTCTGTATAATGACTTCATAAAATCTGAGTATCACAGCACTGCAGGATCTTATATAGCAGTTTTGTCATGCAAAATTAACAACTAATATTTGATGATTTAATCAGACATTACACTTCAGATGGCACCAATGAAGCAGGCAACTACCACATGATGTCTATTATCACTAAAAAGTGACCAACATCATCTTATCTGAGTTTTTCTTGGATTCCTACCATAACAAATATGCATCAGAGACACACAGTTAAAACAGCCAGAGAAAAATTATTGTTAATAACGTACTCGGTTACTAACGTAACCTCAGTTCTCTCTAGAGAGAGGAACGAGTACTGCGTAGAATACGCTAGGGGAAAATCCTTTTCCACGAGAATACTGAAGCCAAAAAATTATCCTTAATTTTGTTTTAATGTAAAACGCGGTGCGGCAGCATACAGACATAGGCGAGGCAGCTCGCGCGCCTATTGGCTGGTCTGCTGGCAACTGCTTAAGCCTATCGAGCGAGACCTAGAGTGACGTCAGACCCAATGAGGGCGCTTCGCGAAACAGGCGTGGCTTAGGTCTATAAATACCGCTCGCAGGCTTATATCTCTGGTTTTTCATAGTCGAAGCAACCAGAGCGCGTGCATGCACGGCAGGATACGCAGTACTCGTTCCTCTCTCTAGAGAGAACCGAGGTTACGTTAGTAACCGAGTACGTTCTCTTACGAGAGATTCTCTCGTACTGCGTAGAATACGCTAGGGCAGTGGTTCTCAACCTCTCCTGCAGGGACCCCCTGACAGGCCATGTTTCTGTTTTAACCCTGAAATGGCACACCTGATTCAAATAATTAAAGGCTTAATGAGTAGTTGACTAATTGATGAATTGACTAATTCCTACTCTAATAACTACTCATTAATTTAATCAGGTGTGCCATTTCAGGGTTAAAACAGAAACATGGCCTGTCAGGGGGTCCCTGCAGGAGAGGTTGAGAACCACTGCGCTAGGGGAACCTACTGTAAAACGCCGTGCGTGCTGGGATCTGATACTATAGACTCAAGGGCGACAGCCCGGAGTTCATACAGTACACAATCACCCAGGGGACTCACAGGGAATCCTGGAAGAGGAGGGGTTTAGCCACTATCTTCCTTTATGGCAGCATAGAGCAAGGACTGCAATACTCAAATAGCTGCATAACTGACAGCGTCAGTTTATGAGATTTGGCCATACTAGACCGACAGTAGTCTGGCCTGTAGTGCGGGAACCTCTAGGTTGTAAAACCTTATAAATGTAGACGGAGAGGTCCAGCCTGCCGCCATACAAATATCTTGCAAGGCAATCCCACTTGACCAGGCCCACGATGAAGCCATGCTTCTCGTGGAGTGCGCTTTGACACCCAGCAGGCACTGCATGCCCTTGGTTGTGTAAGCTAGCGCTATTGCGTCCACTACCCATCTGGATAGGGTCTGTTTCGAAGCGGCTAGTCCCTTACCCACCCAACACGTTTATCTCACAGTGATCTCTCCATATGACCACAATGTGAGTTCACAGTGAGCTAAAAGTGTAACCGCACTGTGCACTCACTGTGTGCTCATATTATGGACACTAGGGCTGGGCGATTTAAATCGCGATATTGTTATGCGCATCTCGTCAGTAAAGCCGGTTCCTTGATTAGTAGTAAATCACCATCACCTGCTTTCAGATGGAGCGGCATTTAGGGCTGATGAGATAATTAAGTGATTAATTTAGTGATGATTGAGCATTATTGAAGACACCTGATGTTAACAAGCAGAATCACTGAAGAAGAAAATCACAAATTGTAAGTTACCATTAAGGTGATGGGTGTTTGCTTTAGTTGGGCTCTAGACCATTATATGTTTACTTTAATATTTACTGTTGTTTGTCTGCTGTTATTGATTTATAACAGTTACATGAACAAAGTAAAATGTTATGTTATAGTGTTGGTTATGTTTTGACATAATCATACTGTGATCTGAAAAAGAAAACTTATTGAGATAGTTTGGTTTAACTTGTTAGCAGCAGTTTAGTGATTCTTCAGCCTATGATTATCAATACTTTACTTATAATTCAAAATATTTAATAAACATTTTTCTGATCAATAGACATTCAGATAAATTCATTTAAAACACAGACATCAATAATCAGCCTGTGAATCTCAACAATGGTGACAATAATAAAGCATGTTGCAGTGGCTGCCACCAATCACAACTCATTAATGGTTCCCATCATGCATTGCGGTATGAATAAATTATGATCTGAATTGTCAATTTTCTTTTCCT
Organism: Rutilus rutilus; assembly: GCF_951802725.1. Lineage (NCBI taxonomy): Eukaryota > Metazoa > Chordata > Actinopteri > Cypriniformes > Leuciscidae > Rutilus > Rutilus rutilus. The sequence goes on from NC_140209.1 coordinate 26,076,826, forward strand.
AATTGAATATTCTGCTCCTCACCATTGTTGAGATGCATAGTCTGAATCTTGACATCTGTGTGTGCCTAAAAGAATGATTCTTTTTTTTTTTACAACTTTTAAGAAATCCTTTATATTATATAAAAAAATTCTGGGCATTTATGCAGATTCACTAACCAACAACATAAATCGAAGTCAGAAAGAAGGATTTTAATGAGTTCAGTGATCAAGTTTAAATGATGATTGTCATAACATAATCAACATCATCAAATCACTTTATTATTTGTTCAACTGGTGATTATAATTCAGAAACAACAGCCAAACAAAATCTAAAGTTAATAACATATGGGCCTAGAGCCCAACTAAAGCAGCCATTGATCGTCATAATGGTAACTTACAATTTGAGATTTTCTCCTTCAGTGATTCTGCTTGTTAACATCAGGTGTCTTCAATAATGTTCAATCATCACAAAATTAATCACTTAATTATATCTCATTAACTTCAACACTCTTAAGTGTGGACTCACATACACTCCCAGGAGTGTTAATTTAACACTGGAGTTTTTGCTGTGTACAAAGAGCCGTATATACACAGCCGTATGTACATATCGCACTAATATCGCGGACATATCGCCAGCGATAATTAACGCGTTATGGCTCAGCTTGTCAGTTAACTACGGCTCTTTGTAGTCAATGCCGCTCCATCTGGAAGCAGGTGATGGCGATTTACTATTAATCAAGGAACCGGCTTTACTGACGAGATGCGCATAACAATATCGCGATTTAAAGCGCTCAGCCCTAAGACCAAAGACCCCAACTACAGCAAACACTGACCTCTACAATGGTGACCAAACTCTTCAAACAAACTTCAACATGTAAACCTCTTAAACATAATTTCTAAACATCGAAACTTCCCGCTATAACTGTCTAAGAATGTTAGGGGGGATAATGTTCTATCAATGTCATCACTAAACATGTTTGAAATGTTTATAGAGAGTGTTATCCTACCTTTTAGGAGAACATTTTGGTTACAAAAATAAAATTAGCTACAGAAAATATTACAAGAACATAACATAATGCTCTCAAAACATTCATAGAACAATAACATTTCTAGCTGGGATGAGCTCATATTGTGGTCATAGTTTGAGCACACAGTGAGAGTGCTGTGAGGTTACACTTTTAGAACACTGTGAACTCAGATTGCTGGCGTTGTGACCACATGGTGACATCACTGTGAGATCATAGTGTTGACTGGGTAGAACGCCCGCTGAACGAAACAAAGAGCTGCTCCGTCTGTCAGAAAACAGACGAGCGAGACACATAAGCTCTTAACGCCCTGACTGGGCAAAGGGAGCTTTTGTCCATATTTCCTTCAGTGACCGGCAGAGCAGACAGGGAGATGACCTGTGCTCTGAACGGTGTATTGAGGGATTTAGGAACATAACCGTGCTTAGGTTTGAGTATAACTCTAGAGTCATTCGGCCCAAATTCCATGCACGTCGCGCTTACTGAGAGCGCGTGTAAGTCCCCTATGCGCTTCACTGAAGCGAGAGCCAGAAGAAACGCCGTCTTGAAAGACAGGTGTTTAAGATCGATCTTCTGCAAGGGCTCGAATGGATGACCTTTCATGGCTTCCAGTACCGTAGAAAGGTCCCATATAGGGACTGTGGGAGGTCTGGGAGGATTCAGTCTCTTAGCTCCTCTAAGGAAGCGAATGACTAAATCGTTCCTTCCAATAGACTGGCCGAGCGTGGTCGAAGAGAACACTGCTATGGCCGCTACATAGACTTTGAGCGTGGAAGGGGACCTGCCCTTATCCAACAGCTCCAACAGAATGCCCGCGCTCGACTCCTCTGCAGTGTCTAACTGAGAGGGGGAGGGCTGGGCTAGTTTCATGTCTGTGTGTGGGCGTGGGCGCAGAGCAGCGGGCACATACACCACTTTTACAGCATTGCTCGCGTGAGCAGAGCGTATGCATACTGGTCCTGTATTTACAGAGACCGTGAGACATGTGGGAAGTAGCGTTTGTGGGCACTGGGTAGTGGGCACGTTTGCTACGTTTAAAGCGCAATCGATCTGAGTCGATTTTATGTGCGCGAGCCCTGTGTGAAGGGCTGTGCTTGTGTGTAGGAATGGGCACTAAGTAGTGGGCATTTTTTCTACACATGAAAACACCGTCGGCCGTGGCCGGGACACCAGAAAATACACTCTTTAAGGGATTTATCTGGGTAGCCGTAAAAATGGCTTTTTTGTGCAGGCAAGCGGGCAATGGAACCGGCTTGTTGGCTGCTAAACACGCTGGACCAGTCACATTTCTTGGAACTGGACGAGCGGCAAGGTTTGGGTGCAGGCGAGGGGGTTGTACAACGCACTCGTTGGCTGCAAAATACACATCTGCAGTCGCCTCTTCAGGGAACTGACAGAGCGAGCATTGACGGCATAATTTTATTTACCGGTAGACCCGGGATCGAACACGGGTCTCTCGTGCGGAAATCTGTGAATCTGATTTCAGTCAGCGCGAGTATTATCAGAGAGCGTCAACATGCTGGCGTTTGTTTGCAGGCGTGCGTGTAACAACAGGCTCGCTCACTGCAATAAAGACATTTCCAGTCGCCTGAATTTCAGAGGGGAATGAGAAATGTGTGAGAAATTGAGATCGGCCCGGCCGCAGCGGGACTAAAACACTCTTTTCTCCTTTCGCCAGTGACGTGGGTGCAGGCGAGCGGGTTGTACAACGCGCTCGTCGGCTGCAAAATGCACGTCTGCAGTCGCCTTCCAGGGAACTGACAGAACGAAGCATTGGCGGCATAATTTATCTGCCGTTAGACCGGGATTCGAACACCGGTCTCCCGTGTGACAAAACCTAGGATTCCGCCACTGAGCCACAGGGGGGAAACACAAAGGTTTTCAGATGCACGACCATATAAAAGAGCGTCAACATGTTTTCTTCGGCGTTTGCTTGCAGGCGTGCGTGTATTAAAAAACAGGCACGTTTGCTGCAGTATAGACATTTCCAGTCGCCTGATCAGGGAACTGAGACATGTGTGAGAAATTAGGTCAGTCCGGTCTCGACGGGACTGTAAACACTTTTCTCCTTTCGCCGGTGAGTGACGCGTGAATGGGGCGCAGGGGTAGGGTAGCTTTCTTGTAATGTAAAGAAAAACTAACCCCGACCATCCGCTTCCAGCCTCCCTTGTGAGCAGCGCAGTTTGCGCGGCTCGAACAGAGGGAGAGAGAAAGCCAGCCCCGTGACGGTCCGCTTCAGACATCCCCTGTGAACGGCGCGGTTGCGCGGCTCGAACAGAGGGCGAGCAGGTATCATCCCCCAAGCAGGCAAGGCAAGCGGGCGAACCGGCGAGCTTTGCGGCTTGGAAGGGCGGAGGAGCAGTCTCGGAGAAGGATGCCAGGTGAGTCCTCAGAGTCACCATCAGAGTTGTATAGTCCAGGGGTCAGAAAGTAGAAGTCCTGCCATAGTTTATTCCACCCATGAACTCAGTTAGCTGATTTCACTAATTAGTTCTCTCTCCTGTCTGAATTAGCAAATCCAGGTGATAGGAACAAAATACTGAGGAGGACTTTAACTTTCTGAACCTGGACTTTACACCTCTGACTACATGTCAGCCAAGAGTAAAGAAATAAACCAGAACTGGACCTTATCTGAGCCACAAAATCTGTGTATATTAAATATGGAGTCATCTCAGCCTTAATAAGTTAACAAGCAGAATCACTGAAGGAAAGAAGAGAACAGAAAAAGAGACGAGCAGAAACACAAGAACTACAACTGACTTCAGACACAGTCTAATATTAAATCAACTGAAGAGAAAAGAAGACATTAAATCTGTGAAGCTCTCAGCAGAGGAGGATTAAACAACTCCACAAACAGCATTACCAGCTTCACTTATTACTAACCAGACTGACTTTATTTCTGTCAGACGTCTACAGAAGTTTTATTGAGAATTATCAGAGGTTTAACTCTAACGTGTTTCATTTGAAGTCACCATAACAGTGATTAGCGTTTCCATTAGTTGGGTTCTTAACTCTGATTATATCTTTTGCCTTTTCTGGCAGTTGTGACAGTGTGTTTGTTAAACACATTTGCAGCAGCAAAAAAACCTAAAGTGAAATTATATCAGGTGATGATGGTTACCTGATGATGGTTTTATAATCATCACGAAATATCTTGCCCCACTGACGCTTTGCAAATCTAACAATTGTGTTCCATTATTTTTTTCATATTAAAAACCCTGTGTTACTGCAGAATGAGATTCAGAAATATATTTACACATCCATATTTTTTTCAAAACACAAACCCTGTATTACTGAAGCATGAGATACAGCAGTACTATAGGTATCAGTTACAAAAATTTTATAAATTTGAACACCAAACGTTAATCTACTATGACAAACCTCAACAATCAGCGTATTAATCTCAACAATGGTGACAATCAAAAGTACCCTGCTGCAATGCATGCTGGGTACCAGCATAGTACAAAACTCCCAGCATGCATTGCAACATGAATAAATTATGCAGCTGAATTGTCCTATTATTTTGTTTAATTCTAAATATTTGCTTTTATTTTTTGCTGTTGTTTTTTTAGTGACATTTAGTAGCTTTTTTGTAATGTTCAGAATTGATCAGTTTATCTGAATATTTTTGATAGTCACCATTGTTGAGACACATACGCTGATTGTTGATAAGTGTGTGTGTCACATGATAGGTAAAAAAAATGTTTCTCATGTTTGTTATAATATTTCAACTGATAAGTATAATTCTGCTTGATCTCATGCTGCAGTAGCACAGGGTTTATGATATTAATTGAACAAAACAATTTTATTATACAAATTACATCAGTGATTCAGGCATTATGATTACAAAGCCATCAACAGGTTACCAACATGACCTGCCCTGATTAAATTTTGCTTTCTTTGCTGCTGCAAATGTGTTTGACAAACACACTGTCACAAAAGACAAAAAAACATAATTGTTAACATAAGAGTTAAGAGCCCAACTAATGGAAACGCTAATCACTGTTATGGTAACTTCAAATTAAACATCTCAATAAGGAGTTCTAACAGAAATAAAGTCAGTCTGGTTAGTAATAAGTGAAGCTGGTAATGCTGTTTGTGGAGTTGTTTAATCCTCCTCTGCTGAGATCTTCACAGATTTAATGTCTTCTTTTCTCTTCAGTTGATTTCATCTAAGGCTGTGTCTGAAGTCAGTTGTAGTTCTTGTGTTTCTGCTCATCTCTTTTTCTGTTCTTTTCAGAGGTGTAAAGTCCAGGTTCAGAAAGTAAAAGTCCACCTCAGAATTTTGTTCCAATCACCTGGATTTGCTAATTAGCAGTTTTTCAGCCAGGAGATAGAAATCAGCTGTCTGAGGTCATGGGTGGAATAAACATATGGCAGGACTTCTACTTTCTGACCCCTGGACTATACAACTCTGCTAGCCACAAGTCTCTCCTGCGCTGGCTCAACTCCTCTGTCTCCTTCCCTTCACGTTTTCTGACAGTCGGTATCGCATAAAAACTAACTCCGGGGTTCTTATTGCTGTTGTTAGAACAGCTGTGTATTACACAACACACCATGGCGCTGTTTAAAAAAAAAAAAAAACAGCGATAATACCGACGCTGCCTCGCTGGTCGTGGTTTCTATGTCAACAACATGGCCGCCGCGAACACTGATGACGTAGATCGAATAAGAACTATACACTTTCCACCAACTGGCAACCCAAGGTGACGAAATATTATTGGGTAAACCGGCAGTGGGCGGGGCCACATGGACTAAAACAAAAACAGACATTCTGACACGGAAAGCACATTTCAAAGTAGAATAACATTGTTTTTCAAAAAAAAAAAAAAAGTATTTGAACGTAGCATGTTTCCTAACTCTCTTCAAACATATAGTATTTTTATGCTTTAGTACAGTCCAAAAAGTTACATACAGCACCTTCAAATTCCACTCTAGAAATAAACAATTAATATATTTACAGCAAATTCTCTCACACCACAGAAATATCAAAGAAAGTTCATTTTAAAACAACCGTTTACAATTCTGAAATATAGTCAATATAAAAGGCCATTTTAATAGCTGTTCGAGACATTATTATACACGCGATGGAAAGAGACAGTTCTGGTGTTTCAGTTCTGTGTGAATACACACAAGTCTCAAATTTAAAGTTAATGACAGAATTAGAGAATATTTTAACCGTCCACTTGCTTCTGAACAAAATAACACAACAAAATAACACAAAAGCAGAGACATGCTTTTGAAGCATTTCCTTCAACTGGAAAACAGTGAATATTTCTGTGCAATAAAAAAAACATTAGTGCTTCATTTGAGACTACCATGGTAAAGGGATAAGATGAACCCCACCACCACATTTAATTTCTCCCTTGACTATAGGTGTCACTAAATCCCATTTACTTTAGACTGGTATTAAATTTCACACTTTTATTTACACATTTGCACCAGATGTGAGCATCAGAAACAAATACTCATCTCAAATACTCACCTATTATAACATTTTTTACAAATAAAGAAACTGATAAAGGAAGTGAAAACTGCAGGCTCATCACCAATGGGGGTTTGGGTGGCGTTTTTGTGTGTGTGCATTTTTAGAATTTATGCGCATCTTGCTGTTTCCATCCACCTATTTTTATTCGCATTTTGGGACATTGCATAAAAAACCCACTGGATGGAAACAGCAAGATGCGCATAAATTCTAAAAAGGCACATAAAAAAACGTATGCTTTTAATTGAGTCAGATCATTTTTCTATATGATAAGAAAACATGCACATAAACTACGATGGAAATTCATTTACAGAATAAATTCCTCGATGAGAATCAAAAAAGTAATGGTGACTGGCCCAACCAGCGGACCGAAACGCCTGAGCAAAGTCTGTCGTCAAAGTGGTTATGTTTGCACGAGCTCTGCAATTCGACACTCTAGTAAAGTCACGTCACGTTTATTTATACAGCACTTTATACAATAGATTGCTTAAAATCAAGCAGCTTTACAGTATTAAAGGAGAACTCCGGTCAATTTTAACATTGAGCTCATTTTTTTGTACATTTGGAGTGCTGTCAATACAGAGAACAACGACAAAAATCGGTGTTGCCTACAACGTGTTATCCTCATTTTAAAATTGAGAAATGAAAGAAATATATAAAAAATTATGTTTATTCAGCCAGCGCACATACCTGTATTTACATCCTGTTTTCGGTCGAAGTCCACAGTAATCGATTGTCGAGTTCACGCGCATAGGTTTAGTACCTATGATCACGCACGTGAACTCGACAATCGATTACTGTGTACTTCGACCGAAAACAGGATGTAAATACAGGTATGTGCGCTGGCTGAATAAACATCATTTTTTATTAGGGCCGTGACATTAACGCGTTAATTTCGATTAATTAATCTGAGACAAAATAACGCGTTAAAAAAAATAACGCAGATTAATCCATTCCGTATTGACCTTTGAACCTGGAGCCGTTCTAGCCACAATTCGACTGGAAAATGAAGGAGGGAGACGAGAACGCGCTGGCGCTGCCTGGATCATTGATTGGAACATATAAAAAACAGCCGGCATTTCAACGTTGATTCACTGGTGAACGTAAGGGACCAAGGTCGAATCAATGTTGGATTATGTTTCGATTGTGCAAAACGAATCAACGTTGAAATCGTGACGTTGTTTCATTGTTGATTTCGTGACGTTGTTTCACCGTCTCTTCTTTCAATATGGGTGAATAAAGATTGTATGTCGACGTTGTTGAACCAATGATGAATTATGCTTCGGTTTTGCAAATTGAATCAACGTTGATATCGTGACGTTGTTTCACCGTATTACCTTTCATCATGTGATAATGAGTCATGACAATGCTGACTGAATTTGTGATTAACTGTACACTAAAATATTGTTAACTGTCAAATTACTTGCAGCAATGGCTTAATTAAACACATTTAATAAAAATATAACACATGCTCAAGATTGTAAAACAAGTTTTATTCTGAAAAAACAAAAGTCTAAAAATACTTTCTAAAACAGATGAAAAACATCTCAAACTTTAAATTTCAGCATTTTCGAAGTAATGTTAAAAACCTGTAAAGCAAGTGTAAATAATGTTTATAATTTAATGTTTAATATCAAATGTATAATTTAATAATGTTCAATAATTTAATAATGTTCAATTGTATTGTATTGTATTGATTTGTATTGTATTGCTAGGCACAATTATTTCAATGCTCACCCTTTGAACATTTGAACATTATTTCAATAACATGTTCAACACAATTATTTTTAATTGATTGACAGCCCTAATTTATATGCAATTAAAATGCGATTAATTTCGATTAATTAATTACAAAGCCTCTAATTAATTAGATTAATTTTTTTAATCGAGTCCCGGCCCTATTTTTTATATATTTCTTTCACACCTACTGCAGTCAGATTCACTCGTGTTCACTCCGAAGGAATCACTCACATGACCTGTGCACTTGTAATGACACATCAAGGATGTTAAGAGGCTAAAAGCAGGTTTAAAACTTGCCCCATTGAAGTCAACAGGGTGCAAATTTTAAAAAGAGGATAACACGGTGTAGGCAACACCGCTTTTTGTCGTTGTTCTCTGTACTGACAGCACTCCAAATGTACAAAAAATGAGCTCAATGTTAAAATTGACCGGAGTTCTCCTTTAAACATGAAAAACAGTGTCAGTGTTGTTTCATCAGAATTACAACTTCATTTTCTACTATAAAGCATCTCTCCAGTGTTCATGTTTTCACTCGCGGTTGTCTGACCTCGACGGACTGAACAAGAGAAATTAACTGGAGAAGATTTCTACATCAAAGAAGGCGGAGCCTCAGAGCCACACCCACCTATTACATCATCGCCACAGACCAATAGTAGTACAAAGGTGTTCACCATCCGTAGCAAACTTTTCCTGAAAGTGTTTCGAACTCCCAAAATGAACGTCAACAGTTCGTTTTGGCCTGATTTTGTTCGAAATTACGCCACATTTTTGCTATGATTTCGCTTGAAGTATATCAGGGCCTTTACATGACTGCATTCCCAAACAGCAGGCATCCGCCTCCGAAAGCAAGATAACAGGACCGCGTTTAGGCACAAGTCATTTATTACATACGAAAATTATTATATACAGTGGCTTCTCCTACTTTTCTTGGTGATATTTAGCGCCAGTTTATCAGAAAGTGACGGTTTTGTTTTCTTCGACTCACTGGATGGAAATGGTGCTTTATTTACAAATGTTTTATGCAATATTTCAATTTTGCGCATAAGTTAAATTCACAACTTTAGATGGAAACGGCTATTAAAGTATTCTAGTGGACTCCAACACAGGAAACGACTCTATTGCTGTGTCTAAAATCACTCACTTTTTATCCTACTTAGCTTACTTTAGAAATAAATAAGTCACAGAGTAACTTTAGTTTGGATTTATACCGTACATACCTCCGTGCCAAAATTGATGTCATATTAATGCAATAAAAATGTTTTTCCATGATTAACCTAATTTGAGTACATAATCATTAAACTAATTATAAACCATTAAAAACTCGTATCAAGAATAAACACATCAATGTACATTTTTGCATTATTTTGTATGTATTGTATTTCTTTGTAGTATCTTTAACTCTCCTCTTCAAGCAGCTTTTTAAGACAATGATCATGGCGTTTAGCACTATCAACCGATCATTATAATGAGATGAATTCATTAAAGAATAGACCTAACTTCTGATAGAATATTCGACCATGGCTGTTTCTCGTGGCATTTTCCCCTGTAAAAATAGGAGCAAATAGGATAGCAACTCAGCTTTTTAAAGGTAATGTACTCGCTAAACAGGTCTAAATTGAACAGTCAAGCTTAAAATGTGTTGTTTTATTAAAAGGAATTAAAACTTCTAATTAAGTGCCAAAAAAATAAATATATGTGTAACAACTACAATATTATAATAGCTTGGATTCTGCTTTGATGTAAAGTAAATCAAGTCAAATTTATAAAAGAACAAATTAAACACCCCCTACTCAAAATGAGATTTATCAGCCTTTAACTCACAGGAACACTAATCTCTACAACGGTAGATTTTTTATATTAAATTACTATTTAAATTATATTTAAAACACATTATCTTTTAACAGAAAAATCATATTTAATGCTTTAATGCATTCATTACACAAAACTGAACTTAAAAAAAATATATTTATAAATGACTATTAAAACATCCCCAAAACAGCACCTCTTGCATAGACCTGCCTCATTAACTATTCAAATACAACAGCCAATTGCAAGTCTCCAGCAGGCAGACATTTCATTATTTACATTTTTGTGTTAGAAGTAGATTAATAAAATTACATACAGTACCGTAGGTTTATGTCATACGTAATTCCTTTGCACACCTGCGCGTTGCACACAATATCAAAATCCAATTTTGGGGGTGATATGCAACAACATTTATTTATCAAGCAAAATGCCACACATACAAGAAAGTGGTTTAAAGAGTCAGTTGACAAAAGGAGGATGTATTGTTTTTAGTAGGTTTTTGTTGGTGGAACTGAAGAGCTTTTGTGACTGGTTAAAAAAAATGTCCTAAAAATGTGCTTGGTTCAGACACATTGGATGCACTGTTAACCCTTGCTGTAAAAAAGGCCTTTTTTTCTGTGTTTTAAATGAATTTATTTCTAAGTCTTTTGATCAGAACAATGTTTATTAAATATTATGGATTACAAGTCCGTACTGATAATCATAGTCTGGAGAATCACAAAACTACTGCTACTAACAAATTAAATCAAAATATCTAAAAAAAAATTAAAAAAATTCAGATCACAGCATGATTATGGAATATCATAACCAACACTATCAGATCACATTTTACTTTGTTCTTTTAACTGTTAGAAATCAATAACAGCAGTCAAACAACAGTCAAAATTAAAATAAACATGTAAGGGTCAAGAGCCCAACTAAAGCAAACACCCATCACCATAATGGTAACTTACAATTTGCGATTTTCTCCTTCAGTGATTCTGCTTGTTAACATCAGGTGTCTTCAATAATGCTCAATAATCACTTAATTAATCACTTAATTATCTCATTAATTTTAACACTCTTGAGTTTTAATTTAACACTCATATTTTAACACTTTACACTCTTGAGTGTGGACTCATATACACTCCCAGCCCCAGGAGTGTTAATTTAACGCCGCTCCATCTGAAAGCAGGTGATGGCGATTTACAAGGGAACCGGCTTTACTGATGAGATGCGCCTAACAATATCGTGCGATATATCGCCCAGCCCTACTTTTTACTCTTTGTAGTGTGGATTTTCCTGTGGGGTTGAAAGGGTTAACAGTGTAAGATAAAAAGACAAACTCACAAAATGTATTTTAACAGTAATAAACTGTAAGTTATAAAACAGGTTTATACTGTAACTGGCAACGCTGTGTTGGTAAGGTCTAACAGTGTGGGTAATTTCTGAATCTCACGAGGTCCCCAGATAATACTAATCCAGTGCGAATAGGGCTTAAGATGGCTATTCTGACTTTCTTCTGATGTTATCTGTAGGAGAATGTCATTAGGTAAGGCTTGTTCGCAAAAAAAAAAAAAAAAAAAATAGAAAGCAACTGGAGGCAAGATTGTGCAATCAATTCTTAAGGTCAAAATAAATCTTTTTGTGGCAAGTAACCCAGGTAAGTGTGGCAAGTGACTGTTTATGCATAGGTTGACTTACTAAATGGACATGAATAGTTATTTGGCCCCTGTTTTTTCTACTTGTGACTTTATGGTTTCTTGGCCATAAGTCAATTAGGCCTAGTGTTGAGCTCATTTGCATATTTAAAATAGATTTTTCAAAGAAACTTGTAAAACAAAAATGTTACTTTTCATGTATACTTTCACTGTGTGAGGTTTGATTGTGATAGGAGTAAAGGAAAAAATAAGTCCATTATGGTGTATTTTGGGCATATTCGATTAGTATATTGCTCATTTGCATATTCAAATTCATTTTCAAAGAAACTTCTAATACAAAATGTTTTACTTTTCTTGTAGACTTTCATTGTGTAAAGTTTTATTGTGGTAGGAGTAAAGGAAAAATATAAGCCTATTTGGGAGTATTTTGGGCATATTTGATTAGTGTATAGCTCATTTGCATATTAAAACTCATTTTCAAAGAAACTTGTAATACAAAAAATGTTATTTTTCATGGGTACTTTCATTGTGTAAAGTTTCATTTTGATAGGAGTAAAGGAAAAAAATAGCCCCATTGGGGTGTATTGTTGCCTGGCCTTATTGGCACACATCTCAGATTGATGAGAATTTAACATATTTCCTCAACTAGGACTTTTAGTATGTTGTTCTGGACACCTCATAGAAATGATCTAAGCTGAATTTTTTTTTTTTTTTTACAATTAGTTCTATTTTTGGCTCCAAAATGAGTTACTTTGCCTGGACTATTGTTGCAATTTACATTTACATTTACATTTATTCATTTAGCTGACGCTTTTATCCAAAGCGACTTACAATTGCTATATATGTCAGAGGTCGCACGCCTCTGGAGCAACTAGGGGTTAAGTGTCTTGCTCAGGGACACATTGGTGTCTCACAGTGGATTCGAACCCGGGTCTCTCACACCAAAGGCATGTGTCTTATCCATTGCGCCACACCACCCCCTGATAGCAATTAGCTATCTCACCTCAAAAAATTGTGTTAGAATAACTTTCCTGGATTTAACTTGAGATAACTCAAATATCCATGTTGTCACTTAGCACAACTTAACATTTTAATTTCAAATTAAGACATGTTGCCTTACAGTCTGAGGTCTTTACTGTGATATCTCCTGCTGCAATTCGACAGTCTCACCGCCAGAGGACAGTACACAGATTTGGCTTACATGGAAAAGTACACTATATTTAGGATTTTATCATCTGCAATGTAAAAATGTTTTGTTTCATTGAAAAAATAATAATAATAAGAGTGAGTGTTACACCTTTTTCGAATTTACCATGACATGTCCTCTGATTTACAGCAAACAGTTCAGCAACATGATGATGGATGGAATTTATGAAAAGACACACAAAGCAGGTCTCTGCGATATGGTTATGATAATGATTTTTTTTCTCAGTTTTTAGGTATAACAGAACAGTCTGATTAAAGCAAGAGGCTTTTCAAAATTTACAATTTCCTAACATCGAATAGAGCAACTTGGTAGATCCTCCCTCCACTAAATGGACTATTATTGCACAGTTCTTCCCTGTTTTCCAAGAACACCTGACAAATCTGACTACTTAACTAAAATGTCCATAATTCCTCCATAAATCCACGACTGAAATTATTATTTTTTTTAAATGGAAAAAGGATTCCTATTAAGTAACAAAATCCAACCTCTGCATACGCAGAACTTCTTGAAGTTTATTCAACAAAAAAAAAAAAAAAACATATACAATAGAAAGTAAAAGTATGTTTCTTTGAGTATTAATTATTTTGTTATAAAACCCTTATCCTTGAATATGTGAACTCACAATATGCAGATACAAGTGGATCATGGGACCTTCAGGATGATATAGACCAGATATGACCTTTTTCCAATAAACCACATGACTTTGGGGAAACTATAATGATTCAGTAGATGGTTTGGATCCAAAAGATAAGATAATATATACTTTATTGCACCTGGAGGGAGTTGATGTTTTGCACCCCTGGAAAATAAAATCACAGGGATTTAAAGATAATTTTGTAATACTAAGCAATGAAACTATAATTACAATACATTTAAGAAAACAGTTACTTTTAAAATATCTACATAAAAGTAAATACAAATATGTTAATGCAGTAATATTATAGTAATTCATTATTTAATCAGGCTGATATTTGATAGGCTTATCTTCTGTTTCTTTCCAGTAAATCACATGGTGCACAGCAAAATCCTGTTAAAGTAACATCCCTCAGTGTTCACATGTGTCCACACTACAGAGTGTTAAACTGAAGCAGTGTTGAACACTGTTAAAAATTGCTGTGAAAAAAAAGAAGCTTTTTTTTAAATGTGCCTTAGAATAAAAAAATTACTGGCGTGCATCTTTAGGCAAAAAAAAATGGCACTGATATATTTGATGATAAGTCCAGGAATAGGCTTAAAATAAATAAAATTATTTAAAAATGATTCCACTAAAAGCATTACCAGCTTCACTTATTACTAACCAATTTTACTTTATTTCTGACATAGTACTAAAGTTTTATTGAGAATTAACAGTGGTTTAAATGCTGTTTGATTAATACGTTTATATTTTGCATTACCAACCCTGTGATTGTGCATCTTGAGGTCCAGCAATGTTGCAGCAATTGACAGAATTGTTCTATTATTTTCTTTAAGTCTTATATTTGCTTAGATTTTTTATGTTGTTTTGTTGTGACTTTTTAGCAGCTCTAATTCTCAGAGTTGATCTGATTATCTGAATATTTTGTTGATTGTCACCATTGTTGAGGTTTGTATGATGAGTTTAGATGTCTACATGTGTCTCAACACAGTTCGGGCACAAAAGATGGTGTGTTTTCTTTAAAAAATGATTTCTCTTCATCTTATCACAGTACTGATACATTATAGTGATCTTTCTACCACAAGGTTGTGCAACAGTTCAATAACACTTAAACACTTAACACTTTAAGTTATAAAATTAAAAACATAACATCTGTGATTAAATTTTATGACACTCATTCAAATGTCATAAATATTTAATGGGCCCTATACTGCACCCAGCGCAATTGACTTTGTACACTGACGCATGTATCATTCCCATTTTGCACCCGCGCACAGCGGACTTTTCCCTCAACAGACACACGTCAGTAAATTAGGAAGGGGGCGGTTCAGCGCAAAGAGGAGGCGTGTTCCGGCGCAAACGTTCCCTGGTGCTATTTTGCAGGTTTAGAAAACAATTCCGCCATTGAACAGGAAAAACCTAGTCTAAAGTCAGTGGCACGTTGCACATGTTATTCATATGCTATTTTAAAGGTGCTATAAGCGATCTCGGTTGGCGTAACCTCTTGTTGATGTTTGAATTATTATCAAACAAAACGGAGGCTAGCTAGACCCTCCCTCCTCCTCATCCGCGCACTAACCCCCGAACCCCACCCCCACATCATTCTTGTCAGTTATTGGCTGGAACAGTCTGTTATGTTTCGTGCTGTGGGTCGCTCTGTTTGTTGCTCAGTTTGTTTTTACTGCAGTTTGTGGAGCGTGGGCTGTCTGCAGAGACCGTGTTTTTTTACAGTGTGTTCAGGGGACATGCAGCTAGCGGAGAGTGAGGAGATGTTTGCGGTATGTGAAAGAAAATGTTTTGGCCTAAAAAACGCGTGAGATCGCTTATAGCACCTTTAAGGGCGCATGCTTGGCCATAATCAATGTAGCGTGTGCACTTTGCTTATCTCATCTACACAGATGCAGCAGTTCTCATTTTTAGAAAACCATACATTATTACAAGGAAAAATATTAACACACGAGGGAAATCGTTGTGTCCATGAAGATGTGAAAAAATAGGCATAAATCTAGCTTACACACTTACCCAAATTATTATACACCTGTTTAACCAAAGCTAATTTGGGTGGGTTTCTCCCATCCCCAATGTCACTTCTCTGTGTTTTACGGCCCTGACGAGAACGTCGGTCTCCTCGGCTGTGAACCACTCCTGGCGTGTGTCTGGCAAATCCGCCGTTATAATAGCCATCCGCCATGGAACAAGCACCTGCTCTTAAAGGGAATGTGAGATGTCGCTCTGATTGGTTTATTTCACATTACGCCCAAACCACACGAATAATGAAGCTACTTCAGACCAATCCATTTTAGATTTACGTCGGGCGCAAGAGTCATTTATCCCGCCAGCATAATAACAACAGCGTCCAAGACCCGCCCACAAAGTTACTTGCGTTTCGCACTTGATACTTGCGTTTCAGATCGTTAAAATAGGGCCCAATGTCGGTTAATTAGTTTTTTTCTTCAATCTCAACAACATACAAGTGTTTTAGTAAACCACTATCATAATTGTTAAAAGATAATTAACTTACAAAAAGTCAAAGTTCAAAGTTGGGCCAAAGTTCTGAACATTCCCTGTTAGCTGGGTATTTATTTGAATGCCTGTTATCAATAGATGCTTTTCCACTGTCGGGCCAGTGTGAGGCAGGGCTAACAATGTGCCGGACGGGGACAATAGCCTCGGACCTCAAGCAAAAAGGCCAAAGTCATGTTGCGTTTTCACTCTCGGGCCAATGCTACCCTAAATCCTGCCCTTAACATTCCTCCATAGAACGATGCTATGAAATGAGATACTTCAGATCCTGCAGTGATTTAGGCATTTGCTCACTGCAGACTATTTCATGCACTTATTTCTGTTGACACGCAGGATGATGCAGAACAGATGGAGATACATAAATGGGTTTGATGCTATAAGTGCTACTTGCTTCTCCAAACACTGACAAACAGCACGATAAGCAGATGTGTGTGTATTACTGGAGCTTCAGCATGTGAAGAAATCATTTTGACAAAGATTTCTTCATGTCAGACCCTGGAGAAACTCTGTGAGCTTCAAACACACTCAACAAATAGGGTGTATAAATAAACTCAGAAATAACGTGTCTTTATTCTGTTTATTATGAATATTAATGTTCTCCCTTTGGTCTTTTGTGTGTGGTCTAAAGTTGTATGGCATTATATTTGAGAGAGCTTCAGTTCAAGTATGTTTTGAATGCATTTTGTTCACACCTGAAGAAATCCTGAAAGTGCCATCTGACTTGTTTCAACACACCCATGTGATCAGAAACTCCTCCCTCTTACAACACATACCAGGAAGTGACTTATGAAACAATTGCTGGAGCTCGAACAGGGAAAATGGCTTCAGTAAATGTCTCTGCAGAAGAAGTTTCTTGTCCAGTGTGTTGTGACATCTTCAAGGCTCCTGTTCTTCTGTCATGTAGTCACAATTTCTGTAAAGAGTGTCTTCAACAGTTCTGGAGAACCAAGAAAACTCAGGAGCGTCCTGTCTGCAGGAGAAGATCCTCAACAGATGATCCTCCATGTAATCTTGTGTTAAAAAATTGTGAGTTCCCTTATTGGTCCTTCACTCTCGACGTACGTCGTGACCGACAGATAGGAATCTCAGTAGAGAGGCCAATCTACTTTGAGTGAAACTAAACGAGCCAATGCATATTGGCGTGCAATCATTTGCATCAGCTGTGCAGCCTCGCAGCGCGGGTATTTAACGAAGTAGGGGAAAAAAATACTATGGAAGTGACTGGTTGATGGACCAGAGACGCGGGATGACTTTTTCGGAGTTTACTGCGGTTGGCATAAACTGGTTTGTGACTGGATTGAGATGAATTTTGAGAAAGTTAATGAAGAAGATATGGAGTTTGATGATTGGAATTTAGTAGGGAGTGGGAAAAGTCAAGAAAACAGGAAAAAAGGACGAAATGAAGGAAATCTGGTAACGTTAGCAAGCCAATCTAGTAAACGGGGATTAGAAGGAAACAGTTCAGATGAGGATAATAGGGCTGTTCGCAAAAAGATTGTAAAAGAGGAATTTAAAATAATTCTTAAATTCAGAAAGGAAGATGAGCATGTTAATATTAGTCCAATGGCGTAGTCTAAAGAGTTGAAGAAAAAGTTAGGATAAGTGGATATGGCTAAGATTTTGAGAGACGGAAGTCTGCTGATAATTTGTAAAACAGAAGAACAAAAAAACAAAGCATTAAAAATTGACAATATGTGCAAGAAAATAGTGAATGAAAGAAAGATTTTGGGTGAGAGAAAAATGAAACAGGGAGTGAAAACAGGCATTCCAATTGAAGAAGACCTAGAAAAACTCATTCGAAGTATTTCTGGAGGGGAAGTGAGTAGAATAAAAAGGTTGCAAAAAACAATGAATGGGGAAAGGATTGATAGTTTGTCAGTTCTTTTGGAGTTTCAGGATTCAGTGCTTCCGGAAAGAGTTAAAATTGGATATATGAGTTTCGTAGTGAGGCCATATATTCCTCCCCCATTCCGCTGTTATAGATGTCAGAGATATGGACATATAGCAGCGGTGTGCAAAGGAAAACAAAGATGTCCCAAGTGTGGAGGTGAGCATAGAATTGAAAACTGTGGAGAGGGTGTACAGGATAATTGCTGTAATTGTGGTGGGCAACACAGGGTAACATACAGTGGATGTGATGTGAGGAAGAGAGCAGTGGAAATTGAAAAAGTGAAAGCGGTAAACAACATAAGTTACTCAGAGGCAGTGAAGAAGGTTCAAGAGCAAAGGAGAAGTGATGATACTGTTAAACATATCATGAGACATGAGGTTGGTCAAGCAGAGGAAAACAATACAATGGAAAATAACTTGAGACAAGAGGTTGGTCAAGCACAGCACTGACAGTGGATACGTTGATTTTGTTCATT
The DNA here is from genome assembly GCF_951802725.1 of Rutilus rutilus. Lineage (NCBI taxonomy): Eukaryota > Metazoa > Chordata > Actinopteri > Cypriniformes > Leuciscidae > Rutilus > Rutilus rutilus. The sequence continues at coordinate 26,095,231 of NC_140209.1, forward strand.
GCTTATGTAATTAATTGTACAGATCAAGTTAAACAAAAAACAGAGAAAATTAAAATAATTGTGAAAGGAGCTGAAAGGTTTTTGGGTATAGATATATCTTGGGAAAATATAAAAAAAAAGACTGGAAGATGGTGGAAAGACAGGAGGCGCAAGTGATAAGTCAACTTGAATATTGTACAATGGAATGCAAGAAGTTTGTTAGCTAATGGTCAGGAGTTTAAAGGATTTATAAAAGGGCTTAGAAAGAAACCAGAAATCATATGTATCCAGGAAACATGGCTTAAGCCAGTATTAGATTTTAGTATTAAAGGGTATGATGGTATACGCAGAGATAGAGAGGAGGATATTGGGGGAGGGTGTATAATATTTGTAAAAAATGGAATACAATATAGGGTTATTGAGAAAGGTAATGAGTTGCAATTTATAGTATTAGAAGTTTTGATTAAAGAAGGAAATGTTAAAATTATAAATTTTTATAATCCATGTAAAAGATTATCACTAGAGTTAATGGATGAACTTACTGTACATTTAGAAGGAAAAATTATATGTTGTGGATATTTTAATGCCCATAGCACTTTATGGGATAATTGCAATGATGGGAATGGAACAGTGATTGAAGAGTTAATGGAGATTAAAGATCTAGTATGTTTAAATGATGGAAGGGGTACAAGGATTATATGTCAGAACAGGCACAGAATCAGCTATTGATCTTACACTTGTATCAAATTCACTTGCGGGGGTATGCTTATGGGATGTAAATAGAGAAATGACTATAGGAAGTGATCATTACCCTATAGTAGTGGAAATTAATGTAAGTATAGAAGAAGGTAATACAGGAGGAGTGGACAAATGTTTTTTTGAAAATGCTGATTGGGAGTCTTTTAGGTATATTAGTGAGCAAGAAATGAAAAAAATTGATATTGAAGAAAGTGTTGTTAATGTTAATAATTCTATTTGTAATGCGATATTATTAGCGGCAAGTCAGACTATACCGAAGAAAGGGGGTATAAAAAAGAAGAAGATTGTACCATGGTGGACAAATGAATGTGATAAAGCAATTAAATCTAGAAATAAAGCTTTTAAAATGTTAAAAAAGAATCACAGTTTTCAGAATTTTATTGAATATAAAAGGAGGCAAGCAAATGTAAGGAGAATCATAAAAAATACAAAGAAGGATTTTTTGAGGAAATTTTGTAACACAGTGGGAAGGGAAACTTCGATAAAAAGAATGAATGGGATAAAAAGAGAATTTGGGTATCCAATATTAAGGGATGGAGAAACAACAGCAATAAGAGATGAGGAGTGTAAAGGATACATCATGCAGATGCACTGGGACACATCCTCAGTGATGTAACCTGGGGTCATTGGGTGTTTCGGGTCTTTCAACATCAGACACCCTCTCCCAGGCGACCCGACCGGAGTTGATCAGACCCCGGCCTGTGTCCCAGCAGCAATTGCCCACGGTTCTGCCCTCTTAATCCACAGCCAACGTGTGGCTTTCTCTGCAGCTTCAGTTGCGGATCTGACCGCCTTTCTTTTAGCTTCCCCTGTGATGCCTAGGGTTTTAAACACATTGCAGAGTGATCGCCCTGCAAATCCTCTGCAGCCCACCTCCAGAGGCTCACAACGGGTTTGCCAGCCCTGCCTTCTACACTCTTCAACTAGCTCCTGGTACTTGGCACGCTTTCTCTCATTGGCCTCGTCCATGCGCTCTTCCCAAGGCACAGTGAGCTCCAACAAGATCAACTGCTTGGTAGAATCTGAGAATATAATCATGTCTGGACGAAGCCTTGTGGATATTATTCTGTTTGGGATCTTTAGCTGTTTTCCAATATCCACTTCCAGTTGCCAATCAGTGGCAGTAGTGAGGAGGCCAGACTTTGCTCTGGGTTGTAGAAGGGCTTTCTCTCCGGCTCTAAGAAACTTGATGCTCCTTGGATTGTGGTGGCCCTTGATGGTGTTAATGGCTTTGGCTATGCTCTCAGCAACTGCCTTAAGCACCTGGTCGTGGCGCCAGCGATAACGCCCATCTCCGAGGGCTTTTGGACAGCTACTAAGGAGGTACTCTAGGGATCCCCTTCCTGGACAAAGGGGACAGGAAGGTGTCTCAATTTTGCCCCAGATGTGGAGATTTGCTGGACTTGGTAGGACATCGTAGACAGTTTGGACTAAGAACCTGATACGGTGGAAGTCTCCTTTCCAGATGTTGGCCCAGGTGATCTTACGTTGCCGAACATTTTCCCATTTTGTCCAAGCTCCTTGCTGTCCCATTCCCACCATCCTGCTAGCTCTAACTTCCTCCACGCCTGCCCGCACTTCCTCCTGAACAAGATGTTGACGCTCTTTGCCTTGAGCATTGTCAACTCTTGTTACCGGGAAGTAGCCAAAGCCTGCACGCCCTGTTGCTATGGGCCCCACCAGTGCCTTCTGCCTCAGCCGTGACTCAGCCACCTCCAGCGATTTTCCTGCACTCCATTTCCTGCCTGTTCGCACCTGAATGCCAGCTGCTGCCACCTTTGGATCCCTGGACTCTCTATACTGCCATGCTTCCCGTGTTCTTGACACCATGAACTCCTCAGAAAGGCTGTTAATTGGGATTTGCAGGACATTACTAGTGCCATACAAGGCAGCACTGCTCAGACTGCGAGGTAACCCTAGCCATCTACGCAGATAACTGCTGATCTTTCTCTCCAGGGCCTCGACAGTTGTTATGGGCACTTCGTACATCAGCAGGGGCCACAAGATCCGGGGCAGGATAGAATGCTGGTAAATCCAGGCCTTAAACTTCCCAGGTAGACCTGATTTGTCCACCCTGCTAAGCCAAGACTCAAGCTCTTTGCTGGTTTTCTGGATGGAGGCAGAATCCTTGAGGCTACAGTCGAAAACCTTGCTGAGGCTCTTGACTGGCTTCTCGGTTATGGACGGGATGGTGACTCCGGCCAGTGAAAATCGGAACCTGTCCACTACTTTCCCTCTTTTGAGCACTAGCGACCTTGATTTTTCTGGTTTAAAGCTCATCCTTGCCCAGTTGATGAGCTTCTCTAGCCCTTGGAGAATCCACCTACTGCCCAGTACGGATGTAGTGGTGACTGTCAGGTCATCCATGAAAGCTCTTATTGGGGGCTGTCGCACTCCAGATTTCATCAAGGGGCCTCTGCACTCTACCTCTGCCGACTTCACAATCATGTTCATGGCAAGGGCAAAGAGAATGACTGAGATGGTACAACCTGTAATTATGCCTTTCTCTAACCGATGCCAGTCTGATACACCTAGCCCAGTAGTGGCTCTTAACCTGAACTTGCAATAATAATCCAGGATAAGGTCTGTGATTTTGCTGGGAACATAATGTCGCTGGAGGGCAAGCATAATGAGATTGTGTGGTATGGAGCCATATGCATTAGCAAGGTCCAACCATAACATTGAAAGGTCTCCTTTTCCTTCACGAGCCTCCCTAATGATTTGTGTGATGACTCCCGTGTGTTCCAATCATCCTGGAACTCCCGGGATTCCACCCTTCTGAACAGAGGTGTCAATATAGTTGTTCTTCAAGAGGAACTCAGTTAGTCGTCGTGACAAGACACTGAAGAATAGCTTGCCTACGACGCTCAGCAGTGAGATGACTCTAAACTGACTGATGTTCTTGGAATTTTCTTCCTTGGGGATCCATACACCTTCTGCATATCTCCACTGCTTGGCAACTCTTCCCCTACGCCAGATCACCCTCAGACTCTTCCACAGGTACCGAAGGATTTGCGGGCAGCGCTTGTACACAGTGTATGGAACTCCACTAGGCCCTGGAGCGGAGGCTGATCTAGCTTTTTTTACCACCTCCTGCACCTCTGTCCAGCTGGGCTCCCTCATGACAAATTCAACTGTTGGAGGATGTGGGGTTATTAGGGCTGTGTGTGGTTCCAGTTCCAGGTCCCTATCTGGGTCGCTCAAGGTGTTGTGCAAAAAAGAGTTCACCTCCTCGTTTGAGCATGTGAGGGTGCCACTGCGCTTGTCACCAAGAAGCTTCTTAGTGAAGGAAAAGGGGTTGGAAATAAAGGCAGCACGCTTCCTTGCTCTTTCCTTTCCCCTCCTCCGGTGCCACTCTGCCCTGCGCAGGGACATAAGCTTCTTTCTTAAGATGTTACGAAGCTCAGCGAGTGGTTGCTTTTCCTCTTCTCTAGCCACCTTATACTGTTGTTTAAGACTTCGAAGCTCCTGACGCAGTTGATGGATCTGTGTGGCTCTACGGTTCTTAGCATAGGAGGGCTTGGCATTTCCATTCTCAACATAGCCAAATCTCTCGGCTGCGTAGCTGACTATAATTGCAGTCATGGCCTCCAGCCGGCTGTCCACTTCTCCCTTAGCTGTAGCTTCAAGGATCTTGCTAACATCGATGTCAAACTGCGACCACATGCTTTGGCTGTTAGCTGAAGGCCACTTGATCCGCTTCTGTGGGACTATTCTGCAGGGATTGGAGGGTTTCACTGCTTGGAGGGACTGGGCTCTGTGGGGTGAATCCTGGCCGGGCTCCTCCTGCGTCTCACCAGGATCAGATCCTGTGCGCTGCAGTACACTCTCCCGCTCCATGCATTTCATCCTTGCCTGATGTATTTTCAGGCCGTGCAGGTTCTTGCATACCTTTCCGCAGATGCATCTTGTTTGCATTGTCGAATTTCCATTTGCCTGGGTCGATAACATTAGATCCGTCCTATTGGGGTTCTCATTCTCCCCCCCTCTCGGGCTCCCCTGGGGGTATATCTCAGAAGGTTTTTCCGTAGCAATTTTGGGTTTCTCCCTCACAGAAGATTCAGGTTGGGTAGCTGGCCCTTCCTGTCCCGGGTGCCGTCTTCCCGGCTGCCAACTGTCTTTCCAGTAGTCACCAAACTATCCTTGGTCGCCACCCAGTCTATTCCTAGGAGTCACTGGCTGCGCCAGATGTAAATGTAAAGGATACATCATGCAGATGCACTGGGACACATCCTCAGTGATGTAACCTGGGGTCATTGGGTGTTTCGGGTCTTTCAACATCAGACACCCTCGCCCAGGCGACCCGACCGGAGTTGATCAGACCCCGGCCTGTGTCTCGGAGAAAGCAGAAATGCTGGTTAAAAATTTTGTTAAAATTCATAACTCAAACAATATTAGTGAAGAGGGAAAAAAAGGAAGGGAAAGTACATTGGAGGAGTATAAATAACTATTACAGAATGAGGAATACAATAATGACCAATTAAATATGTTATTTACAAAGACAGAGTTAAATCGTGCTCTCAGAAAAACCAAGATATCAGCTCCAGGCATGGATCAGATTTGCTATATAATGATAAATCAGCTCAGTGAATCATCCAAGGATGTTTTATTAAAAATGTACAATAAAATTTGGGAGGAAGGAAAATTACCACAAAGTTGGAAGGAGGCGGTGATTGTTCCAATATGCAAACCAGGGAAAGATTGCACAAATCCAGAAAATTATAGACAAATAGCTGGAGAATGGGTTGGGGCTTGCTTTTTGCTGATGATGGGGCAATCTGGAAAAGGGGAAGGAACATTGATTTTATTGTTAAAAAAGTACAGGAGGCTATTAAAGTAGTTGAAGAATGGTCATATAGGTGGGGTTTTAAATTTCAGTAGACAAGACAAAGATAATGTTTTTTACAAGAAAAAAAGTTGGAGGTGAGGTAAATCTAAAATTATATAATCAAGTACTGGAAAGAGTGAAAAGTTTAAAGTTTTTAGGGTTGTGGTTTGACGAAAGAGTTACATGGGCAATGCATATCCAGAAAATATTGGACAAATATTATGAAATATTGGATTAAATATAATGAGGTGTTTAGTAGGAAGTGAATGGGGGGCTGATAGGAAGGCATTAAAAGCCATATATAGTGGGCTGATTAGATCTGTATTTGATTATGGTTGTGTGGTGTATGGATCATCAGCAGATACATCGCTTAGAAAGTTAGACAGTATTCAGCATCAGGTATTGAGATTATGTACAGGAGCTATAAACACCAATCGTAGCACTACAGGTAGAAATGGGGGAAATGTGATTAGAAATGAGAAGGATACAGTTATCATTGAGTTATTGGGCTAATTTACAAGGCCACAGTCAAGAGCATCCTACACAAGACACTTTAAAGCCCTGTTGGGAAAAAGAGAGGAGAAAAACTAAAAGTTTCGGATGGACAGTAATACAGAAAGCAATAGAATTCAAAGTTAATCAATTAATAGTTAGTCCAACTATTCCGCTACCAGTAATAAAACCATGGTTACTCTCAGATGCTACAGTAGATTTTACATTGTTAGAAAAGAATAACAGGGACAAAGAATGGAATTCATGTAATGTGCAGAAATATATTAATGATTACCACAGCTATGTTCAGATATATACAGACGCATCAAAGAATATAGACAATAGGATAGGAGTCGCTTTTACTGTTCCAGAGTTTCAGTTAGCAATAAAGAAAAGGATTAGTGATGAGTTATCGGTTTATACAGGGGAAATGATTGCAATATTATTAGCAATACAGTGGATAGAGGAGATAAGACCTTTAAAATCAGTTGTTTGTTTGAACTCAAGTTCGTCATTGGCTAGCATACAATACAGTCATTCGGAAAGTAGACCAGATATTTTAATAGAAATACAGCAAACATTATACAGAATACAAATGATGGGACTTACAGTGAATTTTTTATGGGTACCTGCACATATTGGTATCCAAGGAAATGAAATGGCAGATAAGGCAGCAAAGGAAGCCATTAAAAATAATGAAATTAACTTAAGTGTTAGTATAAGTAAGAATGAAATCAAGAGTATTATTAAGGAAAGGTTGAAGGTAAGGTGGCAAAACCAATGGGATATGGAGAAGAAAGGTCGATGGTTTTACAGAATTCAAAGGAAAGTGGGAGAGATGAGAAGTGCAGGAAAAAACAGGAGAGATGAGATGGTAATATCAAGGATGAGATTTGGACATACAAGATTAAACGGTACACTTTATAAAATGGGTAAACATGATACGGGAAGGTGTACATTTTGTGGGCAAGAAGAAACTGTGGAACATGTTATGATATACTGTCAGAAATACGAGTTTGAAAGAAGGATTTTAATAGAAAAATTAAGAAAAATAAAAATGCAATTTATACTATTTTACAAAATAAATCTTAGAATAAATATTTTGTATGAGAGGATATAAAATGTCATTTTGATCCACACTCCATACCAGTTGGTGGCGGTAATACACCATTTTGTTGCTTGTCAACCGCCAATAAAACCTTAAGAAGAAGAAGAAGAATACTATGGAAGTCAATGGGGGTCCATAACTGGTTGGTTACTGACATTTTTCAAAATATCTTCTTTTGTGTTCAGCAGAAAAAAGAAATTCATTCAGGTTTGAAACAACTTGAGGGTGAGTAAATGATGACAGAATTTTCATTTTTGGGCGAACTATCCCTTTAATGAGTGAGTTATTGTGTCATTTATTCAAATGATTCGTTCAAACGGCTGAACCGTTCAGGAATGAGGCAGTTGTTTAGTGCAGTGATTCCCAAACCTGTCCTGAAGGACCCCCAACACTGCACGTTTTGTTTGTCTCCCTAATCAAACACACCTGATTCAACTCATCAGCTCATTATCACATGGGTTAATGAGCTGATGAGTTGAATCAGGTGTGTTTGATTAGGGAGACAAAGAAAATGTGCATTGTTGGGGGTCCTTCAGGACAGGTTTGGGAACCACTGGTTTAGTGTGATGTTGCTTAACTGTATCATATCATATGTTATAAATATAAAAACTCCACATGATTTTTTTAACACCGCTGTATGTTCATTAAGTTTCTTTGTGTGAACTGAGCTCATTTGTTTCCATTTCTCCCCTGCGCGAGCCTTAACAGCACAACAACAGTCAGTGGCTGTTTGCGGACTGGTCGGCATTCCGAATTTCGGCAGATATTCTTTTAACAATAATAATAATAAAAAATAATTACATTTTAAATGTACAAAATATTGTAAGTAAACAACATTAGTCCAAGTTTAGAAAAAACATGTTCATTAAGACTTTAGAAAATAATTCTGCATCTATTTTTTTAGGTGTGCCAGCTGCCACTATGGGTGGCATCAGCACACCCCGGCACACCCTGGCACACCCGTGGCTACGCCTATAAAGTATTATTACAACGAGTGGGTCCTGAGTGTTGTCTAACTCCAATGGAGTTTAGACTCTATAAATGCTTATCTTTTTCATTATCTACATGTAGTAAAATGACCAAATACATTTTATCTGCAGCCAGTACTAACTCAGATAGAAAATCAGCAAATCTTTGATAAAGTCTAACGTGCCTTGCTGCCCTTTATGCAGTACAAATGCCAAAGGGATTTATCATTTACATTTGTTACACTCGATAATGCTATATAAAGTACCATCACTTCAAAAGAATTCTCAGTAATACTGAAGATATTACTATAAATTACAGCAACACCCCCCTCTTTGCCTTTCAGGCGAGGCTCATGTTTATAAGAATAATCTTGGTGGGTGGATTCATTTAAAGTAATGTGATCATCTGGTTTTAGCCAGGTTTCTGTCAAACAAGGCAAATTTATGTTATGATCTGTAATCATATAATTTCACAATAAGTGCTTTTGAAGAAAGGGAACTAATATTCATCAAGCCAAGCTTTATCGGTTTAGCCAGTCTTTCTGCTTTCTGACCTGGGTCCTAGTCAAGTGCCAGTGTGCCAAATTTCTAGAGAAAAAAGTGACACCACCCCAGGAGGGATAAAGTTTCCTTTTTCATTTAACAACCTTTTGAGTTTTATTTTTACATTGACTCAGTATTTACTTGGAATATCAAGTTTTTCAACTAGATTAATTTAGTTATTTGAACTTATTAAGTTTAGTTGGAATAACTTGTTTCTTTTGTTCTTAAGTTTTCAATATTAAAGTCCAAGTGGAATTAACCTAAATTGTTTGATTTTCTTAGTTCAACCATATAAATAATTATTTTATTTCAATTGTTCTTTTATTTCTATTAAAAATAATTCTTAAATTTCGAATGTTTCAGGTTGACAAGTTTTTTTTCATTCCCATTTAAATTAATTTCTACTGCAAATAATAAGCGATCTGATGTCAGTCATTGAAACATATCAACTGCAAATCAAATCAATCAAATCTCTCAAGATCACAGCAGAGGATGATTAAAATCCAAATCATTATTGTCCACGTGCTAATACCAGCAGCCACAAGCAGTTTAAACAGTCATGTAAAAAGCAGTTCTACCCAAAAGAGTGTTTGAACTGACTCTTAAACTGTTAGAATCCTTGTTCTTGTCTTCGGGAGACACCAAATCATTGCTATAAATAATTGAGTCCTGTTCACTACACACACAAAAAGATAATTCAGGGGATTCAGTCCCGCACATTTAAATGCAGTCGATGCTCCTAAAACTTTGCAGTGTGTACGTGACCAATAATTTATTATCCAATGATTTACCAACTAGTCAAATCAGGCAGTAAAAGGTCCAATAACACAAGATCACAATCAGGCGAGATTATAAAGGGAGAATCTTTACACTCTTGTCTAAAGAATCTGAGTCTGTCAGATTGCAGGAGCTCTCAAACTCTAAAAATGGATTCATCTGTAGATCAAATTTCTTGCAGTTTACACAGAGAGAAACTCAATCTCTTTTGTCTGGAGGACAAACAGCCTTTGTGTTTAGTGTGCAGAGATTCACAGAAACATGTCAATCACACATTCAGACCCATCAGTGAAGTTGTTTCATCTTACAGGGTAAGACAGTTTCATGCATTTGATGTTTTGTGTGTATGTGTGTCTTTTTGTTTATAATCCCTGGTTAAAAAAAAAAAGCTAAGTATACTTGCAGCCAGCCTAAGTGTGTTAATGATTAGTTATAAGTATGTCACGATTCGATTACATTTTCGATTCTAAAGTCACGGTTCGATTCGATTCTCGATTTGTTTGATTGTAAAAAAAATTGCATCACAATAAGTGTATTGTGATTGTAACCAACATTTTAGTAACTAAACTGAATTTTATTAGGTTTAGTGACAACATGTTACAATGTTTACATGGTACAATTTCTGGTAAGCTACACATTTGTATTATTTCAATTCAATTAAATTATTGTGATTTTATTTAATATTGACTCATTTGGATAAATATTAGGTAGGCTACAGAAGATAGGCGTTAATTTGTCCAAAAAAAAAAAAACTCACCCATTGCTGTAAACATATATGTTTACAGAGAGCCCTATCAGCTGGTAGTAGGCTATTAAGGTTAAAAATAATTAAATATAATGCGTTTTTTTTATTATAATAACAACTTTATTTAATGATATAAGTAAAAGTAATATAGAACACATATTTAGCAAAATACTCTCTATAGCAATTTTTTTTCTTGCCAACGTGCTATAGCCTATAGCCTATGCCGACAGCATCGACGATTCCATTTTTTGATTCGATAAATCGAGATTGAGCATTAATTTCGATCGATTTCGAAATCGTGACACCCTTATTAATTAGTTAACTTGAAGTGTGCTATTATTATATTGTGCATCCCAATGTTATTGATTTCTGATGATTTCTGTATCATAAAATATATCATAAAAGAAAAACACTTATCATAAACATAATTTATGTACAAAATATATAATTATCTAAACCATTTTGCTTATACAATGTAAATGAGTTGCAAATATTTATAACAAGCAAGTTATGGGTACCAGGTCCAAAACAATATCGCTACTAGTGCCTGTCACAATCTATGTTGGTTTATGTTCCTGGTACTCTTAGTTTGTGTGTTCCAAATTCATGTGTTTAGTCCTGGTCTCATTTGTCCCCTTGGTTCCCTTTGTTAGTTCATATCCATAGTTATTAATTGTTAATTGATTAGTTCCACCTGTCCCTTGTTTTCTCCCTCATTCAGGGTTTTTATTGTCATCACATATTGTCTTTGTGTTTTTGTGCTAAGCTGTATCATTGTTATTTACCCATTGGATTATCTCCTCCTCTCTAGTTTGTCTTTGTTTTTATGAAAAAAGTAATACTGTGCACTAAGATCCGCATCTCCTCTCCTTGCCTGACTCCAACGTTACAGTGCCAACCCAGCAGGCACAGTACGTCAATGTGACGTCAGGAAGACGTTGGACTCCAACTAATCCAACGTCAGTCAGACGTCATATTTTGGTTGAAAATGAAAGTCGGGTTGACGTCTAAACCCAACGTTTGTTTGGTGTCAAGCTCCAACGTCAGACAGATGTTGAATTTTGGTTGGAATAAGCACCGCAAAAAAATGTGACATATGGCAGCACATTAAATCTGTGAAGATCTCAGCAGAGCAGGATTAAACAACTCCACAAACAGCATTACCAGCTGCACTTATTACTAACCAGACTGACTTGTTCGTTTGAATGAAATCAAGTTGTATTTTAAAGTCACCATGATGGTGTTTAGCGTTTGCTTTAGTTGGACTCTTGACTTCTAAGTATAAAATTTTCTCTGGCTGCTATAATTGTGTGTTTTTAAAGCACAATTGTTTTGGCAAAATAGTTTAGAGAAATTGAAATCAGGTGATTTTGATGAATCCCTGATCTTATACAGTGTCTAATGTTTTGATTATAAAGGACTGTGTATTTTTAATGTTTTATAATTGAAGCTGTTTAATTTTACAGCATGAGAGCAATGTTGTTTACCAAATAATATAGGGGATTTTAAAAACATTTAGTGCATTAAACTTTTTCCTCTACATTATTACTTAGCCATCAAGAATCAGTGTATGACTCTCAACAATGGTGACAATCAATGAAATGCTTCATGCTGCAGTGCATGCTGGGTACCACCAATCAAAACTCACCCATATCTCCCAGCATGCATTGCGGCATTAATAAATTATGCAGCTGGATTTTTTTGTAGCTTGTTTTATGCTCAGAGTTGTTCTGATTATCTGGACATTTTGTTTGATTGTCACCATTGTTGAGATTCATATGCTGTTTCTTGATGTCTGTGTGCATCTAAGTACTGGCATAGATGAAAGGCTTTTGTGCACTAAATAGTTTCTAATAACCAAGTATTTTATTAACAACATTGCTTGGTATGTTGTAGAAACAAATTACTTCTATTATGAATAAAATAATATTAAAATCTCAAGTCCTATATAATCAAAGCATTAGACACTGAATAAGATCAGTGATTCAGGCAATTACATCATCATCATCATCATCATCATCATCATCATCATCATCATCATCATCATCATCATCATCATCGCTTTTTTTGCTACAACAATTGTGCTTTATAAACACACAATTAGAGCAGCCAGAGATTTTTTAATATTACAGAGACAAGGGTCAAGAGCACAACTAAAGCAAACGCTAACCACCATCATGGTGACTTTAAAATACAAAATATGATTTCATTAAAACGAAAATTAAATAAAGTAAATCTGGTTAGTTTTAAGTGAAGCTGGTAATAAGTGTACGGCCATGCATTTCACCTTTTTGTCTGGTTTATTCCAACCAAAATTCAACGATTGCCCAATGTTGGAGCTTGACGTTAAACAAACGGTGGGTTTAGACGTCAACCCGATTTTCATTTTCAACCAAAATCCAACGTCTGACCGATGGTGTAGTCTATATCCTGTGCCTGCTGGGAAAGGTCCATGAACAAACTTGAACATTTATTTTAGATAAAAACCCAATGAATCCCATGTAGCCTGTATTTCCATATTGCAAATAAGTACTACACCCTTTGTTAATTTATTCTAACACAATTTTTGTTTTCTAAAACACAAACACCAGCATGTAAGCACTGTAAGTTTCTCCTCTCCCGCCTTTGTCTTTGTCTATTCTGGTTTGTTGAAAATGGTGGGAACAAGGAATTTAAAGGAGACATATTATGCAATATTCACTTTTACATGGTGTTTGAACATAAATGTGTGTCGGCATTGTGTGTACATATACCACATTAAATAAACCAATTATAATAGAACATTTAAAAACACAAAATAATATCTGTACTAACCAATTGCTTCATATTAAAAATAAAAACATAAATAATTCAAATAAGACAGGAATTTTAGCTCTTATGCAAGTCACATCTTCAGCAAATTATGTTTTATATTTTTATTTTTATTTTGTTCAATTCTAGGAGGAGCTCAATACAGCACTCAACACCTTACAAATGAAGCTTGCAGGCAGAGAGGAAATTAAAGGAGAGTTTAAGAAAGCAGTGCAACACATCAAGGTGAGGAAACAGAATCAGGTGTCAAGAATCCCAACACAAAGTTTATCATGGATGTACAGTTCTAGTAAAGGTTTGGACACTTAGACTACTCAGTAGAGGCCAAGCACCAAAGATGCATTAGTTGGACCCAAATGCAAAGAAGATGGCAAGCACAGAAGGTGTAAATGTTTGTTTTCTTCTCCTTTTGGCTAAGAATCTATGGCAACCCATTTACCACACACTGGAAAATGTTGAAATTTTGCACACTTACAGGAATGGTCCTAAATAGTCCCCTGATCAACTTTGACTTGGGAGCACCCCCACCAGTTCAAAATTGCACTGGTCTTTTTCTTATAACTATTGAACCATTTAGCCAGAAACAAACAATTATTTTTTCCTCTGATTACTCCACTCATGTAAGTAATTCACAACTTATTACACTTAAACTCTGCCCATTACGTCAGCCACTATTGAATGATACTGTTTTTCGTTTTTCACTAATACTCCATCAAATCCCATCTCATATCCAATTTGCACAAACATGACTGAACAGAATTTAGATTTTTGCCTTTATTCCAAAATTATAATCAGAGGTGGAGAGTCCAGGGGTCAGAGAGTAAAAGTCCTGCCATATATTTATTCCACCCATGAACTCACACAGCAAACACTCCAGTGTTAAATGAACTCTCCTGTGAGTTTATTTGGCTCCAGACTCAAGAGTGTTAAAGTTAATGAGATAATTAAGTGATTGTTTGAGTGATGATTGAGCATTATTGAAAACACCTGATGTTAACAAGCAGAATTACTGAAGGAGAAAATCTCTTTTTTAAGTTGCCATTATGGTGATCAGTGTTTGCTTTAGTTGGGCTCTTGACCCTTAAACTAATAACATTAAATTTTGTTTGGCTGTTGTATCTCGGTTATAACTCTCAGATGAACAAAGATAAACGTTGATCAGGTGGTGTTGGTTATGTTTTGACATAATCATAATTTGACCTGAATCACAAAAATCATTTAGAGAGTTAAGTTTACTTTGTTGTTTATAGCTGCCTGTGATTCAAATATTATGCCATGTTAATCACTTTCAATGTAATCAGAAAGATTTCTTGAAAGTTGTTCTGATCAAAGGACTTTGAAAAATTATATTATGTGGACACACTGACACCAAGAATCAGCCTGTGATTCTCAACAATGGTGACAATAATAAAGCATGTTGCAGTGCATTCTGGGTGCCACCAATCAAAACTCATCCATGGCTCCCATCATGCATTGCGGTATGAATAAATTATGATCTGAATTGTCTTGTTTTCCTAATTGAATATTCTTTTTGTCACCATTGTTGAGATTCATACACTGAATCTTGATGTCTGTGTGTGCCTTAAAGAAAGATTTAATTATTCTTTATCAGAACAACTTTTAAGAAATAATTTGAATTATATTGAAAAATCTCGATCTTAATTTGTAGAATTACTGTGATGTTGTACTGACCAATATACATTTAAGTCAGAGATTCAGATCAAATTATGATTATGCTCAAATATAACCAACACCACCTGATCAACTTATTTTTTTTTTTTTGTTCATCTGGCTGTAATAACTCAGATCAACAGCCAAACAAAATCTAAAGATAATAATTTGAAGGTCAACTGCCCAACTAAATCGAACACTAATCTCCATAACGGTGTCTAAAATTGTGATTTTTCTCCTTCAGTGATTCTGCTTGTTAACATCAGGTGTCTTCAATAATGGTCAATCATCACTCAAACAATCACTTAAATAGCTCATTAACTTTAACACTCTTGAGTCTGGAGCCAAATAAACTCCCAGGAGAGTTCATTTAACACTGGAGTTTTTGCTGTGTGAGTTCATGGGTGGAATAAACATATGGCAGGACTTTTACTTTCTGACCCCTGGAATCTCGACCTCTGATTATAATTATGACTGCATAAGAATAATTGAGGCTATGGCCTGGTTTCATAGACAGGGCTTAGATCAAGCCAGGATTAGGTCTTAGTTCAGTAAGAGCATTTAAGTAGCTTTTCTAAACGTGCCTTAGACAAAAAACATTACTGGTGTGCATCTTGAGACAAACCTATGGCACATATTTTAAGATACGTCAGTGCAAATTGCTTTGAGTCAAGTCAAGTCAAGTCATCTTCATTTATATAGCGCTTTTAACAATGTAGATTGTTCCAAAGTGGCTTTACAGAGATACAAGGATAGTTTAAAGTAACAGAGATTGTTTTGGCTTTATAGCAGTTCTTGAATAAAGTTATTTTCCAGCTAAAGTTAGTTTGATTGATTCACTTTGGTCGCAACGATCATTAGTTATTAACTAGGGGCCACTAACACAACACCGTTTTAACAGGAAACTCTACACAGACTTAGAATGCTGATGGCGTGCACATGCATATTACGAGTTTAGTCTATTGGTATGCGCGTTTGAATATATGTGTGCAGGTTTGTAATTCCCTACAAATCAAGCCTTAAAAAACTACTTGTCTGGCCTTAACAATTTGATACAGAATTGTATCACTTCGGGGTAGATACGTGAACCAAATTTTCCCAACAACGCTTTATCTGTAGAGTGGTAAAGGGATCCTCCATAAGGAGAAACTAGTTGGCACTTTAGCAACCCGCTATGTCATAGGGTCCAGGCGCAGGTCCTTCATCAGATCTGGACACAGCCTGGATACGGCAGGCTGTGGGAAAACCTCGGGATAAACAAAAACACTAAACTTAGCGTAGATGCCATTCTTCTTATGATGTAACGAGTACATCAGGTTTTATGGGAAGTGTTCCCGGCCCAGATAGCAACATTGTTTCGGCCCGGATCCGGCCCACATCTGGCACTTGTGGAATGCGGATCTGGCCCACATGCGGCGTGGAATGACGGCACTTGGGCGGACCGCTCCTGTTTGCCAGATCTGGGCCACAAGCAGGCCATAGCAATGCCACATGTCAGCCAAGAGCAAAGAAATAAACCAGAAATGGACCTTATCTGAGCCACAAAGTCTGTGTATATTAAATATGAAGTCATCTCAGCTTTAATAAGCCTGTTAACAAGCAGAATCACTGAAGGAAAGAAGAGAACAGAAAAAGAGACGAGCAGAAACACAAGAACTACAACTGACTTCAGACACAGCCTCAGATGAAATCAACTGAAGAGAAAAGAAGACATTAAATCTGTGAAGATCTCAGCAGAGGAGGATTAAACAACTCCACAAACAGCATTACCAGCTTCACTTATTACTAACCAGACTGACTTTATTTCTGTCAGACGTCTACACAAGTTTTATTGAGAATTAACAGTTTTAACTGTAATATGTTTCTTTTTTAAGTCACCATAACAGTGATCAGTGTTTCCATTAGTTGGGCTCTTAACTCTTAGTTTATCTTATGTCTTTTTTGGCCGCTGTGACAGTGTGTTTGTCAAACACATTTGCAGCAGCAAAGAAAGCTAAAGTGAAACGAGATCAGGTGATAATGGTTACCTGTTGATGGTTTTAATAATCATCATGAAATAACCTTTAATCACTAATGATTTTTGGACTCTAACAATTGTGTTGAGCCATTCATATTTTCACATCACAAACCCTGTGTTACTGCAGCATGAGATCCAGCAATATTATAACAATCAGTTAAAAGACTTTATCAAACATGAGTACGAAAAAGTCAGTTTAATATGACACACACAGACATCAACAGTCAGCGTATGAATCTCAACAATGGTGACAATCAAATGTACTTTGCTGCAATGCATGCTGGGTACCAGCATAGTACAAAACTCCCAGCATGCATTGCAACATGAATAAATTATGCAGCTGAATTGTCCTATAATTTTGTTTGATTCTAAATATTTGCTTTTATTTTTTGCTGTTGTTTTTGTTATGAATTATTAGCTTTTCAGTGATGTTCTGAATTAATCTGTTTATCTAAATATTTGTGATTGTCACCATTGTTGAGATTCATACGCTGATTGTTGATGTCTGTGTGTGTCATATTAAACTGACTTTTTCGTGCTCATGTTTGATAAAGTCTTCTAACTTATTGTTATTATGTTGCTGGATCTCATGCTGCAGTAACACAGGGTTTGTGATGTAACAATATTACTGGATCAACACAATTGTTAGATTCCAAAGACATCAGTGAAACCGGCTAATTCATGATGACTATAAAATCATCAACAGGTAACCATCATCACCTGATCTCATTTCACTTTAGCTTTCTTTGCTGCTGCAAATGTGTTTGACAAACGCACTGTCATAGCAGCCAATAAAGATAATAGGTATAATAAGAGTTAAGAGCCCAACTAATGGAAACATGAATCACTGTTATGGTGACTTTAAATGAAACACATTAGAGTTAAACCTCTGTTAGTTCTCAATAAAAACTTCTGTAGACGTCTGACAGAAATAAAGTCAGTCTGGTTAGTAATAAGTGAAGCTGGTAATGCTGTTTGTGGAGTTGTTTAATCCTCCTCTGCTGAGATCTTCACAGATTTAATGTCTTCTGTTCTCTTCAGTTGATTTCATCTAAGGCTGTGTCTGAAGTCAGTTGTAGTTCTTGTGTTTCTGCTCGTCTCTTTTTCTGTTTTCTTCTTTCCTTCAGTGATTCTGCTTGTTAACAGGCTTATTAAGGCTGAGATGACTCCATATTTAATATACACAGACTTTGTGGCTCAGATAAGGTCCAGTTCTGGTTAATTTCTTTGCTCTTGGCTGACATGTGGCATTGCTATGGCCTGCTTGTGGCCCAGATCTGGCAAACAGGAGCGGTCCGCCCAAGTGCCGTCATTCCACGCCGCATGTGGGCCAGATCCGCATTCCACAAGTGCCAGATGTGGGCCGGATCCGGGCCGAAACAATGTTGCTATCTGGGGGTTCCGGCTGACCTGATCTACGCTCCTTGAAGAAAAATTTGATTCATTTGTTGCTATAGGAGAGGAAGAATTTACTAAACTTGTTAAATCATCTAAATCGGCAACATGTATGTTAGGCCCCATTTACACTGCATGGTTCAAGTGACCCAATTCCGATTTTTTCCTCTCATGTGGCACAGATCGGATATGACCGGTGAACGTGTAAGCAGGAAAAAAACGCATGGATTCTGATTCTCTCAGATCGGATTCAGGCCTCATTCATATGTGGTAATAAATCGGATATGAATCGAATACGTGCATTTGCGTGTGCCATGTAAGCAGACAAATCGGATATTCCCCAGTAAATGCGCCTCGTACGTCATTAAAAAAGTGACGTCAACTCAGGTGGACACCACCAACTGAGAACACATTACTTATTATAGGCGTGATGGAGGTCGAAGGCTCAACACAGTGGAGTAATTTTTTCTACACCTTACGAGAGCAATGTTTTGCTGACCTTTGAAAATAGTGCGGAAAGCAAAACACTGCATAATTAGAGATGCGCGGATGAGCTCCAACATCACCCGAATCAGCAGCCAAAAACAAATCATCAACCCGCACCAATAATTTTCTTTGATTGAAGTATCCGCACCCGATGGTCAAAGTTATTATTCGTACCGTAAAACTTCAAATAATAGCCGAGTCCCAAATAAACGCCTGTCTCCTTTAAACGCCTGGTGTGACGACAGGTTTGGGTAAATAAAGGCCGGTCTCAAATAGAGGCCTGGTCTGTTTTTTAGTATCGGGTTGTATTTGATCTTCTCAAACCCGTCACATCGTCTGTTCTATGTTTTGATTAGATTTCATGTGACAGACACAACAACAGTTCATGAACGACTCATCACTACACAGTAAATTCCCCATTGTTAAATTAACACTGCTCAGAGCACATATGGTCCCACTCTACATGGTGTTAAAGTAACACTGAAGCAGTGTTAAGGTTAATGAGATAATTAAGTGATCAATTGAGTGCTGATTGAGCATTATTGAAGACACCTGATGATAACAAGCAGAATCACTGAAGGAGAAAATCTCAAATTGTAAGCCACCGTTATGGTGATGGGTGTTTGCTTTAGTTGGGCTCTTGACCCTTATACATTCACTTTAAATTTGGTTTGTCTGCTGTTATTGATTTATAACAGTCAAATGAACAATGAAAAGTGTGATCTGATAGTGGTGGTTATGTTTTGACATAATCATGCTGTGATCTAAAAAATGAAACTTATTGAAATAGTTTGGCGTAACTTGCATTCTACATATGATTATCAGCATTTTTCTTATAATCCAAACTATTTAATAAACATTGTTCTGATCAAAACACTTTCAAATGTATTTATTTAGCAACACAGATATCAATAATCTGCCTGTGAATCTCAACAATGGTGACAATATTAAAGCATGTTGCAGTGGCTACCACCAATCACAACTCATTAATGGCTCCCATCATGCATTGCGGTATGAATAAATTATGATCTGAATTGTCACCATTGTTGAGATGCATAGACTGAATCTTTATGTCTGTGTGTGCCTAAAAGAAAGATTAAAAAAAAAAAAAACTTTTAAGAAATCCTTTATATTATATCTAAAATTCTGGATATTTATGCAGAATCACAGTTATGCTGTAATCAACAACATAAATCAAAAACATAAAGTTCAAATGATGATTGTCATAATATAACCAACACCATCAGATCACTTTTTTCTTTGTTCATCTGGCAGTTATAACTCAGATACAACAAACAAACAAAAATTAAAGTTCATAATTTAAGGGCCAAGAGTCCAACTAAAGCAAACACCCATCACCATAACGGTGGCTTACAATTTGAGATTTTCTCCTTCAGTGATTCTGCTTGTTAACATCAGGTGTCTTCAATAATGCTCAATCATCACTCAATTGATCACTTAATTGTCTCATTAACTTTAACACTGCTTCAGTGTTACTTTAACACCATGTAGAGTGGGACCATATGTGCTCTGAGCAGTGTTAATTTAACACTGGGGAATTTACTGTGTATGGCAACATTACAAAGAGGTTAACAAACTTTCTTTTAGTCTTCAGTTTTTCTTAATTCTCTCAATACCACCATGGAGACAAAAAAGAAAAAAGTATGATTTGACATTTAAGCTGACAGTTGTCAAATTTGCCGAACAAAATTCGGGAGAAGCAGCAGCAAGACATTTCTCGGTTGATCCAAAGAGAGTGCGAGAATGGCGTAAAAATAAAGCTGAACTGCAACGTCTGTCCGAGGAAGACGACAAAAGGGCCAGACTGCGAGGTGGAGGGAGGAAGAAGGCCAGTGAAGAGCTGGAGGTGAGCGTGTGTGAGTGGATCCACAGCATGCGGGCAAAGCATCTCAGAGTCTCACGTAAAATGATCAGGGCCAAGGCAAAAGAAGTGTATGCAACAGTGAGTGACGGCAGGGATGAGGAGAGTTTTACTGCGAGCGCTGGCTGGCTGGACAAATTCCTGAAGCGCAACGACTTTTCAGTCAGAAGACGCACAACTGTGGCCCAGAAAGACGCCAAGCACTTCACTGAGAAACTGGTAAATTTCGTCACATATACAACGCGGATTATTAAGGCAAAGAAAATACAGCCGAAAAACATTATAGCCATGGACGAAATGCGGTGTGGTTTGATATGGTGGGCTCTACAACGGTGGATGCAAGAGGTGCACGCAGTGTTCCACTGAAAACCACAGGCCATGAGAAGAGCCACTTAACTGTGGTGTTGGCTGCGAAAGCAGACGGGACCAAATTGAAACCTTACATTGTCTTCAAAGGGGGGATCAAGGAGGTGAAATTAATGCAAAATATCAGTGGGGTGGTGGTGGCCACGTCCAAAAATGGATGGATGAACGAGGAGCTGACTGCAGACTGGCTTCAGAGAGTGGTGGGAAAGCTCAACTTCGCCCCTCATCTCCTAGCCTGGGATTCATATCGCTGTCATACCAGCACAGCGACCAAAGCTGAGCTCAAAAGGGGCTACAACATAACCACGGCTGTGATACCCGGTGGCTGTACAAAGTACATACAGGCCCCTGACGTCGTATGGAACCAACCATTCAAAGCCAGCCTGCACGAGTCCTATGACAACTGGATGGCAGGGGATGTGGACAAAGAGTACACAGCTGAAGGAAATATGAGGGCCCCAGCTCGTCGCTTGTTGGTTTCCTGGGTACTTCAAGCGTGGGAAAAGCTGGATACGGAGCGGCTGAAAAATTCCTTTAAGGTATGCTTGCGCGCACGCGCGTGTGTGTGTGTGCGAGGGAGAAAGAGGAGATAATATATTTCATTAACTTCGGGATGTTATCCTTAGGTATGTGGCCTGACAGTAGCTTCTGATGGAAGTGAGGATCACCTTATCCATTGTTTCAAAGAGGGAGAGCCGTGCGCATCTGGGCGGGAGCTGTTAGTGGCCACTAAATTAAAGGCCAAATACAAGCCGGTGCAGTTCGGCAATTTGGGTAAATAGAAGCCCGGGCTATTATTTGAAGTTGTTGTTACACGTAAGGATAAATGGATGATCATCACCTTCAACAGCGGACTCGAGGCGACGGTTGATGCGCGCATCTAATACAATGAATGAGCGTTGCTTTTAAATGAACATTTCTTTAAAACAAAATTTATTTGACAGAATTTCATTTTCGTAATGGCATAAACAGGCTTTACTCCCTTGAAACTTTTATGCTCATATTTTAGAGAATGTAATATTTTCGTTAATAATGATTTATCTATCCACCCGCGACCCACCCAAAATGAATCAGAATATTATTTTTATTACTTGACCCGTCCGATTCGTGGATTATCCGCAGAGCCCCCGCGGATATAACCGCGATCCGCGCATCACTATAATAATTTTGTCTGCTTCTGCATCCATTGCATATCAAGCTGTTTTCTTCATTTCTCGGGTCAGAACGTCTACATTTGGTTGTTTTGGCAGTGTATAGTGTAAATGCAAATATCGGATACGGGTCACTTTTAAAAGATGATGTAAGCGGGTCGTCAAAAAAATCGGATATAGTCAGCAAATCGGAATTGGGCAAAAAACGCAACTTGATCCTACAGAATTATTCAATTATAGGCTGATTTCGAATCTACCGGTACCTTTTCTATCAAAGATACTAGAAAAGGCAGTATCCTCACAACTATGTTCCTTTTTAGAAAGAAATGATATATGCGAGGATTTCCAGTCAGGATTTAGACCATACCATAGTACTGAGACAGCTCTCATTAGAGTCACAAATGATTTGCTCTATCATCCGATCATGGTTGTATCTATTAGTGTTACTTGATCTTAGTGCTGCATTTGACACTATCCACCACAACATTCATTTAAATAGACTCAAAAATGATGTTGGCATTAGTGGAATTGCATTAGCATGGTTTAAATCATACTTATCTGGCCGTTATCAGTTTGTAGCAGTAAATGAAGAGATGTCTCATCTAAGTTCAGTATGGCGTACCACAAGGCTCAGTACTAGGACCGTTGCTGTCCACTCTGTACATGCTACCCTTAGGAGATATCTTTAGGAAGCATGGCATTACACAGCAAAAACTCCAGTGTTAAATTAACACTCCTGGGAGTGTATATGAGTCCACACTCAAAAGTGTAAAGTGTTAAAATATGAGTGTTAAATTAACACTCAAGAGTGTTAAAGTTAATGAGATAATTAAGTGATTAGTTTAGTGATGATTGAGCATTATTGAAGACACCTGATGTTAAAGGAGTCATAACCTAGTATTACATTGGATACCTACTGCTGTATTATAGTCTTTCAGGCCCTTCTAAAAAAGAAAAGTGGAAAAAAAATAAACACAGACCTACTTTTACCCTTATTTCTGAAGGCATTATTGTCTCGCGAGATCAATGCGATGTTTTGGCTGTCGTGGACGCTCTACATGGCTCTGCACGCCAGTTGAAAGGGTTGTTGGGACAGCGTCATTAAAAATGAATTTCATCCACTGGTCCCTGATAGTTTCGTCCGATTTTGGGAGATAAAACACATTTACATGTTTTTTATGGCAATCAACCACAGAGCAAGTCCGGTGTGCACTCGGTTTCTCCATCTTTCTCGACTGAACTGAATATGAGGGGGAGAGGGGAAGGGGGGCTTTCTGCTGCGGTGTCCATATATGGTATATCCTACTACCTCATGACGTCAAGAGGGAGCTGAAATCAAAATCTCGTATTTGAGTGCGCGTGCACGCTGATTTATTTACCCTGAGGTAAACAAACGCTTCACTTTTAAATATCGGCTTCCCGGCCAGTGTATAATCGTTAGTCGAACATAACATACATTGATTCTTGTGGAAAAGTGAAAATTGCAGGTTATGACTCCTTTAACAAGCAGAATCACTGAAGGAGGAAATCACTAATTGTAAGTTACCATTAAGGTGATGGGTGTTTGCTTTAGTTGGACTCTTGACTCTTATATGTTTACTTTAAATTTTGCTTGTCTGCTGTTATTGAGTTATAACAGTCAGATGAACAAAGAGACAATGTGATCTGATGGTGTTGGTTATGTTTTGACATAATCATGTTGTGATCCGTAAAACAAAACTTATTGAGATGGCTTACCTTGTTAATTACAGCAGCTCTGTGATTCTACTGCACATGATTTTCAGTATTTTTCATATAATCCAAAAATATTTCATAATCATTGTTCTGATCAAAAGACTTTCAAATGAATTTATTTAGAAACACAGACATCAATAATCAGCCTGTGAATCTCAACAATGGTGACAATAATAAAGCATGTTGCAGTGTCTGCCACCAATCACAACTCATTAATGGCTCCCATCATGCATTGCGGTATGAATAAATTATGATCTGAATTGTCTATGTAATTTACTTTCCTAATTGAATATTCTGCTCGTCACCATTGTTGAGATGCATAGACTGAATCTTGACATCTGTGTGTGCCTAAAAGAATGATTTTTTTTTTTTAAAAACAACTTTTAAGAATACCTTTGTATTATATCTAAAATTCTGGATATTTATGCAGATTCACAGTTATGCTGTAATCAACAACATAAATCTAAGTCAGAAATAAGGATCTTAACGAGTTCAGTGATCATTTTCAAATGATGATTGTCATAATATACCCAACACCATCAGATCACTTTTTTTCTTTGTTCAACTGGCAGTTTTAAGATACAACAGCCAAACAAAATTTAAAGTAAATGTATAAGGGTCAAGAGCCCGACTAAAGCAAACACTGATCACCATAATGGTAACGTACAATTTGTGATTTTCTCCTTCAGTGATTCTGCTTGTTAACATCAGGTGTCTTCAATAATGATCAATCATCACTAAACCAATCACTTAATTAGCTCATTAACTTTAACACTCTTGAGTGTTAATTTAACACTCATATTTTAACACTTTACACTCTTGAGTGTGGACTCATATACACTCCCAGGAGTGTTAATTTAACACTGGAGTTTTTGCTGTGTAGTCTCTCTGGTTCTGATCAAAAGCCACTGCAGTTCTGACTCCTGAATGTTCTTCCAGAGTCCAGATCTCACAGCCGGATCCACAGATGGCTTCTGGAGCTTTGATTCATGTGCCAAGATACTTGGGCAATCTGCCTTTCGGAGTCTGGAAGAAGATGAAGGACATCGTCCAAAACAGTGAGTCTGAAGAAGATCTGTGCTCTAACACAGCGGTCCCCAACCTTTTTTGCGCCACGGACCGGTTTAATATCAGACAATATTTTCACGGACCGGCCTTTAAGGTGTGGCTACGGAAGAGGATTAGGGCCAAGCAATAATAAAAAAAAATAAAACCATCTCGAGATTAAAGTCATTATAATTCGAGATTAAACTCGTTAAATTTCGAGAAAAAAAGTCGAAATACAATCTTGAGAATAAAGTCATTAAATATCGAGATTAAAGTCATTATAATTCGAGATTAAACTCGTTAAATTTCGAGAAAAAAAGTCGAAATACAATCTTGAGAATAAACTCATTAAATATCGAGAATAAAGTCGTTGTATTTCGAGAAAAAAAATCGTTACATTTCGAGAAAAAAACTCGAAATATAATCTTGAGATTAAACTCATTAAATTTCGAGAATAAAGTCGTTGTGTTTCGAGAAAAAAAGTCTAAATTAAATGTAGAGAATAACGCATTCGATCAGTGTTCATTGCATAGCCTAGCCTCATCGAGGTTTCGTGGTTTCCCAGGATACCATAAGACGCATTATTATGTTGGTTGTGTACGCATCCATCCACAGAATGTAACGACTGTAACCATCTATCTATACAGCCATTAATGGCAATGCCGTACGGTTTTAATTTATCATAGCTGTCTATATGCCAGAGTGCATTTGGGCCAGCGCAAGTGTAGCCTACTCTCCTTCGTCGAAATTCCACACATTGAGGATCAACAAGTTTAATAATGCGTCTTATGGTATCCTGGGAAACCACGAAACCTCGTTGAATTTCATGTTGGACAAAAGCGAGTACATCGTGCAAATTGGACTGATTTTTTCTTCTAAAAAGACCTAGCCGACCTAAGAATGTTCTATTCTTTGTTACTGAAAGAAAGTCTAAAATATAGCTTGACTAAGTGATCCAACTCCGCCATGTCAGAGGCTATAATGAACACTGATCCAATGCGTTATTCTCTACATTTCATTTTGACTTTTTTTCTCGAAACACAACGACTTTATTCTCGAAATTTAATGAGTTTATTCTCAAGATTGTATTTCAAGTTTTTTCTCGAAATTTAACGAGTTTATTCTCAAGATTGTATTTCGAGTTTTTTCTCGAAATTTAACGAGTTTATTTTCTCGAAACACAACGACTTTATTCTCGAAATGTAATGAGTTTATTCTGAATATTGTATTTCGACTTTTTTCTCGAAATTTAACGAGTTTTTTCTCGAAACACAACGACTTTATTCTCAATATTTAATGAGTTTATTCTCAAGATTGTATTTCGACTTTTTTTTCTCGAAAGTTAACGAGTTTAATCTCGCATTATAATGACTTTAATCTCGAGATGGTTTTATTTTTATTTTATTATTGCCTGGCCCTAATCCTCTTCCGCATGCGGCGGATAAATACAACAAAATATAAAAAATAATAAAAAAATAATTAAATATAGGCTAATAATAAACGTGAATCCAATGTGTAGGCTTACTTGCAATTTTATTAGCAGGGTACTCGTAATATCGCGCCTAAAGACAACTGAGAAAGCCTGAACACAAACAAAAAGCCCCCCAAAAGAAAAAAATCTCCATGTTTATGGTGCTGATGCGATGTAAGGGTGGCGCTGCCAATAAAGCACCTAAAAGCTGTCACAAAGAACCGATTTTAAGAACCAAAATTAATGATTATGAATATGTAAAATATAGCAGGAGACATTTTAATTGTTTAATAATAAACAAGTGTTTTCTGTGCAAAGATGAAGTTGACAATGCTGACTCGATCTTCGCAGTATGCCTAGTGAACGCGCCAGAGAGAAATGCACATTTCATACGAATTACATAAGCAGAGAACAGTCAGTTTTCTTTTGTTTTGAATTGTTCTGTTTAAAATTAGACATTTCAAGCTTTCTATGTCTCAGGTCTGTGAGGCAAGTAGGCTACCTATACGCTGAATTTCGGTTAATTTATGAGATCAGCTCCAGTTCACGCGCCCGCGCCTCCATGTCCTGATTAAATATTTTCTATTATATTTACTTCTTATTAAATCCAGGCAATTGGGTGATGAAACATTGATTAAAATTAAGATACAATTAATACAAAACGAAATACAATTTAAAGACAGGCTTTTTGCTTTCTGTCTGAGGTCTCTGTGAAAGTTTTAAAGCAGTCTTTTTGTGCCGCTTTCAGAGCGCTCACGTCCATAAGGGTGAACTGTCCCATCCGAACAATTATTATTATTATTTTTATTTTATTTTTTTATTTTGTGAAATAGGCTACATTTCTACATTAATGCGACTTATAGTCCAGTGCGACTTAGGCTATATTATGTTTTTTCTTCTTCATGACGCATTTTTTTACTGATGCGACATATACTCCGGAGCGATTTATAGTCCGGAAAATACGTTAAGTTATATAGGCTATTCTTTCTGTGAGGCCCGGTACCAAATGTCCCACGGACCGGTACCGGTCCGCGGCCCGGGGGTTGGGGACCTCTGCTCTAACATATACAGTGGAAATGATGGATGGGGGAAAATATACATTTTTTCATTGAAATTGTGTGGAATAAGATACATTCAATATGGTCATTATAAAAAGTGTTCTTTATAAAGGAAAAAAATCTCTGGAATCAATGTTTAATTGTTTAGATACTCTATAATGAAGTACAAAAAGTTAAATTGTAAAGTCGTTGGTTTAATCAAAATGATCAACATTTCATAAAATCTAAATTGTGTAATTATTTTCTCAGGAACATACTGACATAAAAAATAGAAAAAATAGAAAAAAACTATTGGATACCA
Organism: Rutilus rutilus; assembly: GCF_951802725.1. Taxonomy (NCBI): domain Eukaryota; kingdom Metazoa; phylum Chordata; class Actinopteri; order Cypriniformes; family Leuciscidae; genus Rutilus; species Rutilus rutilus. The sequence goes on from NC_140209.1 coordinate 26,122,820, forward strand.
TATAAAGACTTTAGATTACACAACAATTGCCTGTAATCAACACTCTTCATTCATTTTCACATTTCACTTCGGTTCAGTTCACTCGTAATCAATTTAGTTTAATTGTGCAGGTGCATTTTTTGCCTCGCTATTTAGGTTTACTGCAGGTTACTGTCTCTAATGCACTAGAGACAATGCAGTAGTTGCTTGAAATTAAAATATGTCCCAAGCATACCAACTAAATTCATTCACAGGTCAATGTCACACACAACTCTTTTGCCTTCTTAAATGTTTTGAGCTGATTCATTTTCTTAGTAGAATAGAGACATCAAGAATCAACATATGAATCTCAACAATGGTGACATCCAACAAAGCCTTTTTGTGACTTTATAGTACAGTTGATCAGAATTTTTTTTTTTTCATTGTCACCATTGTTGTGATTCATACACTGATTCTTGATGTCTGAGTGAGTCTTTGATCCTGTCAAAACTTTTTCTGTATAATAACTTCATAAAATCTGAATATAACAGCACTGCAGTATTTTCTATAGCAGTTTTGTCATGGAAAATTAGCATATCATATTTAAGGATTTCATCAGGTATTACATTTTAGATGGTATCAATGAAGCAGGACACTACATGATGACCAACATCATCTGATCTGAGTTTCTCATGGATTGCTACCATGACAAAAATGTAGCAGAGACACACAGTTAAAGCAGCCAGAGAAAAATCTCACGTAATTAGTTAAAAGGTCAAGAGTCCAACTAAAGCAAACACTGATCTCCATCATGGTGACATCAAACTTTATAATTTTCAATAAAACTTCAACTTCCAAACAACTGTTAATTCTCAATAAGAATGTTAGAATGAAAGAAATAAAGTCTGGACTGTAATAAGTGAAGATGCTGAGATCCTGAGTGATCTGGTAGTGTTTAATGTTCTGTTGGGGTTTAAAGTGTTTCTGTATGGTGTGTTTTGTGTGTCACCATTGTGTTGAAGAGTAGAGCCTGAGCTTCAGTCCAGGATGAGCAAAGAAACACTGATGTTGCTTTATTTAACTGACAGTAACTGTGTAGTTGCTGATGCAGTGATGTATAGTCACAGCAAATCATGCATGACATGTAGTTCACTGGATGTTTTTTAGTAAAAAACAAATCTGGAAATAACTGTGTTTCTGTTAAAAAGATTAATGAAGATTTCTGTAAAAGTCTTTCGCACTTAATTATATTAGGATATTTTACATAAATTTTATGGGTTTTGTATGGCAGCCATTGCTGACAGTCATTTGACTTTTTTTAATGGGATTTTTTTTTACAGTGAAGGTGTTTGATCATAATAATTCAGGAAATAGCTGTAAAATAAGTGTTTTCCTGTAAAACATTTAAGGAAAATTTCTGTAAAAGTTTTTTGCACTTCATTTAAATTAGGACATTTTACTTTATTTTTAATTTGACAGCCGTAGTTGACAGTCATTGACCGTTTTTATTTTTATTACAGATTTTATTTTTTACAGTGTAGGTTTTAAGGATTAAATGTTAACATGGCGTGCCATAACTCATACTCAGGAAAGGGAGGAAAATGAGAGCAGGGTATAATGATGTGTGTCCAGTAATTTTCATCACCCAAATTCTTAACCCCAAGAAAGCCGCCTTAACAGACAACCCGCTGTGCATGTAAACCTCACTCCCCTAATCTCAAGAGGCTCGCTAGCGATTGACGTTAGCGGCTGCGGCCTTGTTACTGCACCCACCTCCCATGCCGGAGACCCCAGCTTGAATCCTGCTCGAAACAGGTCGAGTAGGACCAGTTACACAAACACCGTGCAAGTGTCTCTACGAGAAGCAGAAAGTGTCCGACTTGACATCTCCATTTTCAGTCCTACCCGACTGCAAGCGGCAAATTTCGCCAATCGGATGTCGGTTACATCCAGCCAAACTCGAACACACCTATTGCCTCCATCACAATATGATTGGTCTATTATGCTGTTTATGTGATAAATCACACCTCTCATGCTCTTGCACATTCTGTATCCACAAATTGGTCTAATGAATCAAACTGGTGTAAATGGACAGACAAATTCAAAAGTGAGTAAACTCACCCTGTTATATATCACCACTTTCTGTCACATCTAGGGATGTTCTTAACTGTTTAACCGTTAACCAACTGTAAGAATTTTGATTGATTATAGCTTCTGCACGTTGTCATCAGATAATTAATTTTGATTAAAGATTACTGTTATAAAAACACACACAAAAAAAATACTAAACATGGTTGGATGTATTTTTTACATTAAATGGGGTCATATAATGCCATTTTTGTACAAGCTAATATGATTCGTTAGGGTCTAAATTAAAAGTTTGTAATATACTTTAATTAAAAATTCTCATTAGTATTGTAAGAAAACACTCATTTTACCTTGTCAAAAACAGCTCTGTTTTCAGCACGCCATTTAAGTGCATGTGTCTTTAAATGATAATGAGCTTTACTCACCCCGCCCCTCTGTTCTGTGCCCACACCGTTTGTAATAACCACAATAACCATAACGCGTTGTTCATTATAAACGTGGGATTATGAATTATATTGAGAACGTCGTACATAGAAAACATGCCGTAATGTACCCTGAGTGTAAATAGTCACATTCATCGTGAAGCGTGCTAGCGATTTGCAAAGATTAATATAAAGGTTAATAAAACATTACACTCACTTATTCTTCTGGAGGTTCAGCAGGAACATGAATAGTTTGTACCGATCCTTTTTTCAGGAGCATCTTCTAAGCAAAACCAGCTTTATACTGACCCTCGAGCATTCTGGTGTGTGAAATGATTTGCGCAAACATGAAAGCATTGACGTTGATCGTGGGGAATATTCCCTTCGAAAACAAACTCAGCCACTGCGTCTTCGGATTTAGGAACATCAAAATGACTGCTGTGTTCCTTATTACAACCAAGAACAGAACACCACAATCGCTTAGACGCCATTCTGCTCATAGACAGTGCTCCAGCGTATCAACAATACAGGCTATGATGACAGACAGCTCACCACGAGCGAGGGCGGGTCTGTGTTGAAACGCTGCTGTCAGTCAACAATCGTGGGAGGGGCGTCCGACCGTATGACGTCACTAGGTCGAACGGCTTGATTTGAGAGGGGGGGAAACATATAAGGAGATTTAAAAAAAACACTGGATGGATTTTTATCATTCTATGATGGTTGTGTACAGGCACTGCCAACACACATTTCAGTACAATCAACTTGTAAAAGTGCATGTACCATTATATGACCCCTTTAAGATCTGTAAAATGCATTAAAGGAGAACTCCGGTCAATTTTAACATTGAGCTCATTTTTTTGTACATTTGGAGTGCTGTCAATACAGCGAACAACGACAAAAATCGGTGTTGCCTACACCGTGTTATCCTCTTTTTAAAATTTGCACCCTGTTGACTTCAATGGGGCAATGTTTAAACCTGCTTTTAGCCTCTTAATATCCCTGTTGTGTCATTACAAGTGCACAGCCAATGTGAGTGATTCCTTCAGAGTGAACACGAGTGAATCTGACTGCAGTAGATGTGAAAGATAAGAATAAAAATGATGTTATTTAAGCCAGCGCAAATACCTGTATTTACATCCTGTTTTCGGTCGAAGTCCACAGTAGTCGATTGTCGAGTTCACGCCCATAGGTTTAATTACCTATGATCACGCGCGTGAACTCGACAATCGACTACTTTGGACTTCGACCGAAAACAGGATGTAAATACAGGTATTTGCGCTGGCTTAAATAACATCATTTTTATTCATATCTTTCACATCTACTGCAGTCAGATTCACTCGTGTTCACTCTGAAGGAATCACTCACATTGGCTGTGCACTTGTAATGACACATCAAGGATATTAAGAGGCTAAAAGCAGGTTTAAACATTGCCCCATTGAAGTCAACAGGGTGCAAATTTTAAAAAGAGGATAACACGGTGTAGGCAACACCGATTTTTGTCGTTGTTCTCTGTATTGACAGCACTCCAAATGTACAAAAAAAATGAGCTCAATGTTAAAATTGACCGGAGTTCTTCTTTAAGAAAGTTAATAGTCAGTTTTGATCACGTTGATCGGTGGCGTGTCGATTGGTACATCCATACTTACAATATTTGCTAAAAAATTTGCCATAAACAAGAGAAGAACAACTTGTTCACATGTACTATTACAGTTACAGTTATACAGTGATATCACATATTTTGTCAATATCAGTTGCTGTTGACAATGGAGGCAAACCTGAAATTTCTCAAGCACATTTACTACAACAACACTGACAGTGATCAGAGGAAAATGTCCGTTGTGTTTTATCAATAAGACAAGTTTTCATAATTAATAATAAAATTCATCACTCTTGATCATTATATGAACATCAGAATAAAAGCAGCTGTTGATTGTTTCTCATCAGCTCCTGTGATTCTGGATCCAAACACTGCAAATCCACATATCGTTCTGTCTGATGATCTGACCAGTATGAAATGGAGTGGAGAGAGACAACAACTTCCCGATAATCGAGAGAGATTTGATGAGTATTCGTGTGTTCTGGGTTCAGAGGGTTTTATCTCAGGAACACACTGCTGGGATGTGGAAGTTAAAGCGTGTCCATGGTGGAGCATTGGAGTAACTACAGCATCAAACCAAAAAAGGAAGAGACGTGCTTTCTTTAACACTGGTGTCTGGAGTGTGCAGTATGATCTGTTTGAAGGGGCTGGTTTTCCTGTTGAAACGAAGCTCGAGAGGGTAAGAGTTCAGCTGGATTATGACAGAGGAAGGGTGTCATTCTCTGATCCTGTAACTCACACACATCTACACACAATCACAACCACCTTCACTGACACAGTCTATCCGTTCTTTTATTGTTTACCCCCTCTGAGGATCTTACCATCAGATAGTAAGTAAATGTTACACCTGTAGTTCTGGATCGACTTGATTTTGTCTTTAATGCCGGGGACACACTTAACAACTATAGCTGAAACATTCTAGGATTCAACTGAACACATTTAAGGTGATGATACACAGAGCAACTTTTTGAGCAATGTTGCTGGGCAATCTTGCAGAGCAATTGTTGCTTGGGCTAGGGAGGGGGAAATGAAGCCTCATGAATCACTGAGGCTTTCCCCTGACTGTTCCGGGAAAAGATTCAAAGCTTCGACAGTGTCGAGAACAGCGCCATCTGGTGCTTATTTAAAATAAAGCAGCCAGAAGCCTGTGTTAGATGCTCTGGCAGATGAAGCAACCACAACACACTCCATAGTTTCAATGTTATGTGCACAAATAAAAGCCTTACATGTTTGTGTTTGATTTGTTCATTAAATAAATTCATTTTCCCATTAAAGTGTGACAATAAAATATAATAGCTTATAAGCTTATATGATTCAATAAAATTTAATGTAGGCCTTCTCTCTCTCTCTCTCTCTCTCTCTCTCTCTCTCTTTCTCTCTCTCTTTTTCCACACACACACACACACACACACAATGAATAAGGACATTGTCTGATAGGATCATCTGTTATTAAATGTCAATATCAATAATTGTAAATATCAACCAGACTGAGGCAACAATGACTCGTTAAATACGATCTGAAGTTCGAGCCTTCTGACACCCCAAGCAAAACACGCACGTGACTGGACAGAAAGTGAGGCTTCGTTTGTCATCGATCACGTGACTCTAGTAAACCAATACACGCCTCGATACGGGGCTTTACTAGAAATTGTGTCGCTTATGTGATACGCGCATCGAAGCTTCAGTGTCATTTGTAACATCACTAGCTTGGGCACTTTCCCATTGAAAATGGGCAATACATTTCTATTTGGATAATTGAGATCGGTCGTGGGCCCTGTGTCTCATCCGGTTGCCCGTTGACGGCAACATTGGCCAGCAACATTGCTCAAAAAGTTGCCCTGTGTATCATCACCTTTACAGACTGTTTCCAATGACTAAAGCAGATTTTAAACACCAACTCAACATAACGCATTTGGCACATTTGGGCATGATCAGCCGTAAGTATCAAATTACATTCATAATCGGCCTTACAGTTGTTAAGTGTGTCCCCAACTTTACAGTCATCCTTTTTCCAGTATTTAATCCATATTACATGAGTAAGAGTGCTGTTGATTTGAATATCAGTACGACTGTGATTGGGCCGCAGGGGATCACATGACTGATATCCGGCACTACAGCACCACTCACTCTCACATTGCTGTTATACAACAGTTCAATAAAAAATAAGTTAATATCAAGTAACTTAATGATTGCTTAATGAAATTTTATTTACATTCCTCCAACATAAAGAGTTCCAAAAGAAACCAAATCTATGAAGTGAACACACATACATGTGGAGTGAAACAAACGCTTTAAATGTTCCAATGCTGTTTAGAGGTGGGATGATATGGTTATCTCACGATTCAGTTCAATATTCAATATAAATTTTTTTTTTTTTTTTTTTTTTTTTGGTTCTCATAGACTGTGCCTTTCACTTTAAGAAAAGATGAAAAACAATTAAAGCTTCATTTACATTTAGGCTGATCAGGAACAACACTTGGGAGCCAAACAACTTATTTAGTTTATAAATGACAGAATCACTTGATAAAGATTGTTCAGATCCCCTTCAGTTCATTAAATGCATAAACTCAAGTTTATCACAGTTCCTGGTTCATTTCGAATCAGACACTACCAATAAATGACTCGCAGTTCAGTGAGGGAGTCGGTTGTAAATCCAGTAATGGCTCTGAACAATTCACTGACTGAGTGAGTCAAGTCGCCAACTCTGCTGTAATAAAGGCATGGATAACTTTCTCAAGGTCGTTGTGAGATAGGAGATCATTCTGAGCTGGTAAAAACTGTGTTTGACCACAGAGCTAATCTGTTTGTAAAGGCAGAGTTCGGAGTTGAGGATGACACCCAGGTTTCTGGCATAGGGTTTGACAGATGGGGTGAGGTCGGTGACCTAAATTTTGCACTACAGTGCATCTTGCCTTGGGAGAACCAAAAATGATGACTTCTGTCTTGTCACTGTTTAACTGGAGAAAGTTGTTAACCATCCAAATGTTGATGTCTTCGAGACAGACCAGGAGAGATTGAATGGAGTCCCTAGATTTTAGAGGTAAGTACAGCTGTGTGTCATCCGCATAGAAGTGAAAAGAGATGTTATGCTTTCTTATGATGTCACCAAGTGGAAGCATATACACAGCAAAAACTCCAGTGTTAAATTAACACTCCTGGGAGTGTATATGAGTCCACACTCAAAAGTGTAAAGTGTTAAAATATGAGTGTTAAATTAACACTCAAGAGTGTTAAAGTTAATGAGATAGGTAAGTGATTAATTTAGTGATGATTGAACATTATTGAAGACACCTGATGTTAACAAGCAGAATCACTAAAGGAGGAAATCACTAATTGTAAGTTACCATTAAGGTGATGGGTGTTTGCTTTAGTTGGGCTCTTGACCCTTATATGTTTACTTTAAGTTTTACTTGTCTGCTGTTATTGATTTATAACAGTCAGATGAACAAAGAAACAATGTGATCTGATGGTGTTGGTTATGTTTTGACATAATCATGTTGTGATCCGTAAAACAAAACTTATTGAGATGGCTTAACTTGTTAGTTACAGCAGCTCTGTGATTCTACAGCACATGATTTTCAGTATTTTTCATATAGTCCAAAAATATTTCATAATCATTGTTCTGATCAAAAGACTTTTAAATGAATTTATTTAGAAACACAGACATCAATAATCAGCCTGTGAATCTCAACAATGGTGACAATAATAAAGCATGTTGCAGTGTCTGCCACCAATCACAACTCATTAATGGCTCCCATCATGCATTGCGGTATGAATAAATTATGATCTGAATTGTCTATGTAATTTACTTTTCCTAATTGAATATTCTGCTCGTCACCATTGTTGAGATGCATAGACTGAATCTTGACATCTGTGTGTGCCTAAAAGAAAGGTTTTTTTTTTCAAAACAACTTTTAAGAAATCCTTTGTATTATATCTAAAATTCTGGATATTTATGCAGATTCACAGTTATGCTGTAATCAACAACATAAATCTAAGTCAGAAATAAGGATCTTAATGAGTTCAGTGATCATTTTCAAATGATGATTGTCATAATATAACCAACATCATCAGATCACTTTTTTTCTTTGTTCATCTGGCAGTTATAAGATACAACAGCCAAACAAAATTTAAAATAAATGTATAAGGGTCAAGAGCCCGACTAAAGCAAACACTGATCACCATAATGGTAACTTACAATTTGTGATTTTCTCCTTCAGTGATTCTGCTAGTTAACATCACGTGTCTTCAATAATGATCAATCATCACTAAACTAATCACTTAATTAGCTCATTAACTTTAACACTCTTGAGTGTTAATTTAACACTCATATTTTAACACTTTACACTCTTGAGTGTGGACTCATATACACTCCCAGGAGTGTTAATTTAACACTGGAGTTTTTGCTGTGTACAGGCTGAAGAGCATAGGACCCAAGATGATGAGAACTGGCCAATAAACACTGAGAAAGTCCTATGTTTGAGATAGGAGCGTAACCAAATTAGTTCAGTCTCCCTAATGCCCACCTGCTGATCACGGCAGGTGAGGAGGATGTTGTGATCAGCGGTGTTGAAGGCGGCACTAAGATCCAATAATATTAGGATGGCATTATCACCTGAATATAGTGTGAGAAGAAGATCATTGGTTACTTTGAGCAGGGCTGTTACAGTGGTTAGGATTGGGATTGGGATTAGGAGTAGGTCAGATTAGCGCAAAACAGTGCCCTAATAGGGTCACATAATTCCGCACAACACCTGAAATGTAAAACAGAGTCAGACGAGACTTTCATGTTCAGAATAGGTGATAAGGTGGATAGTTTTATATAACATACAGATCATTTCTGCATTTCGTACTTCACATGAAAAGTCCCTGGTGATTCCAGTGTAGATCCGGCCCTTTCAATCTCTATTTCTGCAGCAAATTTCAAATGATGAAAACAGGTTTGGTAAAGTAGGGCTACTGTTGCAGACAATGGAGCTTTTGATGAATAACAGTTTGTTTCATTTAGGATCACATGGACCGAAAACATGTTGCACACTTCGATATATTATATTTTGCAGCGATAGGTTCGTCTTATTTTGGTTCACAAAGTGAAATACCAACACACATGGAAAACTGCTTTACTAATCAAATCTGTGGCCCAACTGTTGTTTGAATTAGGAAGAATGAAGAACAGTTTACTCACTGCTATACATTTGGAATTGATTAATTTTTATTTATCCACAGTCATTCATCTTGTCTTTTCTATACTGCCCTGCAAAAAAAAGAAAAAAAAAAAAGAAAAAGAGCATTTGTCTTTTCACACATATTTTGTGTTGACCAATCACTATTTTTGATCAGCTTTTCACAAAACTGTAATGTTCTGATTGCTTTGTTCTCTTTCATTGTTTTCACATTGAACACATGGTAGATCTACTACTACCACTGTCTTGAGACTATAGCTTCACCAGCTGTTTATGAATGCACAAACGTGTCCTGGGAGACTGTAATAAGTAAACCTGATTCTGCTTATGGACTATTCATTTCTTCAGTGGTAAAACCGTTTAATGTGGTCTTTAAATCTTCTGTAAGGTGATAACAGGTAATGAGAACAGAGATATTTTATATGACATGAAAAGAAAAGAAACTCTCATGCACAGATTCACTATAACATCTGATGGTAATCAGATAAAAATGTTTTATAGTTTCATCTATAGGTGTTCATTCATAATAATGTGTATAATTCACTCTTGATAATTATATACACTTGTTTTCTCATCAGTTCATTTCTATTATATTTCTGATATGCTATAAATGTTTTATCATTGTATTCTTTATTGTATACTGCCTTTAATTTGTGCTGATATAAATAAAGTTTTTGCTTAATTCAGTTATTTGAGGGAATTTTCTTTTTTTTAGTGGACTCAAATGAAATAAGTTCACAGTTCTAAAATACTCACATTACCAGGAAAGTCCACTAGTTCACTTGCTTTGGTCCAGACCAAATACAATGTTTTTTTTGTTTGTTTGTTTTTTTGGTGTGGTTTGCTTTCACTCTGCCCTTTTTGCAAGTGAACCAAAATTTGTAAACTAAATCACACATGTGCTAAGGTCATCCATTCATTGGACAGAAATGAACAAGGTTCTCACCTTAAACAAACCGTGCTCCTTCAACTGTGCTCCTAAATTTTTGCTTTTTAAAAGAATATATAATGAATACAAAAAAAAAAAAAAAAAAAAAAAACTATCTTACCCTACCATATGTTTTGTAGCTAAATAGCCTTCTTTACTTTTTTTATTTTTGTTTGTGGTTTAATGATACAGGTAACATCAACTGCAGGACATTCCAGTTCAGTACAACATAAATTCTGTTTCGCCCTCTAGTGATGCAAATAACATAGAAATATGACTATATCATTTTTACCAAAATAAAAATAAAATACAAAATTGCTGACTCTGAGGAAGATCGGGAGGTGGGAAACCCTTACGAAAATTAACCATGGATTTATTATAGTATAAGTGTACCCATGGTTTTGGATGACCATTTGTATAGCTACAGTTTTACTACAAATACCGGTTAAAGTTTGTCAGTGTAGCAAAACCATGGTTAATTTGTATTTCCATGGTTTAACTACAATAACCATGTTTGTTTTGTTTTGTTTTTTATTTGTAGTAAAACTATGGTTAAAAGGGAAGGCCATACCAGAATACTTTAAAACTTTAATACTGTTCATCCTGTAAATCAAAAATGAAAAAGAAAAGTGTTAAAAAAAAGTGAAAGTAAAGAGTGAAAGGGAAGGGGGAAAAAAACAACCCCAAACAAATAACAACATAGGACGTAACACTCCTCCCCATAAGAATAAACATATCATGTTTATTTCAGTCAGATCTATAAAACTACACTTTAGAAAAAGCATCAGCCAACACATTCTCTGACCCTTTGCTTGATTTCAAGGTTGTATCCCTGAACCACCAACGGCCAACGCATAAGGCGTTGATTCTTGTTATACATTCTTGCAAGGAACACCAAAGGGTTATGGTCTGTATAAACGACTATAGGGACACTCGAAGAACCCAAGTACACTACAAAGAATTGTAGGGCCAGCAACAAAGCCAAAGTTTCTTTTTCAATGACGGAATAATTTCGTTGATGTTTGTTAAACATTTTGGAAAAATAACAAATGGGGTGATCTACTCCCACATCATCAAAAAGCAAAAGCACTGCTCCAGCTCCCACAACGCTTGCATCCACTTCCAGAACTTTCGAAATCTGGGGCAGCCAGAACAGGAGTGTTGTACAACAAAGCTTTCACCGCTTCAAATGCATTTTGACAATCGTCAGACCAGATGAAAGAATTAGCAGGGCTAAGAAAATTTGTTAACCCAGATAGCAACATTGTTTCGGCCCGGATCTGGCCCACATCTGGCACTTGTGGAATGCGGATCTGGCCCACATGCGGCGTGGAATGACGGCACTTGGGCGGACCGCTCCTGTTTGCCAGATCTGGGCCACAAGCAGGCCATAGCAATGCCACATATCAGCCAAGAGTAAAGAAATAAACCAGAACTGGACCTTATCTGAGCCACAAAATCTGTTTATATTAAATATGAAGTCATCTCAGCCTTAATAAGCCTGTTAACAAGCAGAATCACTGAAGGAAAGAAGAGAACAGAAAAAGAGATGAGCAGAAACACAAGAACTACAACTGACTTCAGCCACAGCCTTAGATGAAATCAACTGAAGAGAAAAGAAGACATTAAATCTGTGAAGATCTCAGCAGAGGAGGATTAAACAACTCCACAAACAGCATTACCAGCTTCACTTATTACTAACCAGACTGACTTTATTTCTGTTAGAACTCCTTATTGAGATGTGTTTAATTTGAAGTCACCATAACAGTGATTAGTGTTTCCATTATTAGGGCACTTAACTCTTATGATTTCTATTGTTTTTCTTTGGCAGCTTGTGACAGTGTGTTTGTTAAACACATTTGCAGCAACAAAGAAAGCTAAAGTGAAATGAGGTGATGATGGTTATCTGTTGATGATTGTATAATCATCATGAAATGACTTGTTTCACTGATGTCTTTGGAATCTAGCAATTGTGTTGTCACATTAATATTTTCACACCACAAACCCTGTGTTACTGCAGCATGAGATCCAGAAATATTATAACAATCAGTTAGAAAACTTTATCAAACATGAGCACAAAAAAGTCAGTTTAATATGACACATACAGATATCAACAATCAGCGTATGAATCTCACCAATGGTGACAATCAAAAGTACCTTGCTGCAATGCATGCTGGGTACCAGCATAGTACAAAACTCCCAGCATGCATTGCAACATGACTAAATTATGCAGCTGAATTGTCCTATTATTTTGTTTAATTCTAAATATTTGCTTTTATTTGTTGCTGTTGTTTTTGTTGTGAATTTGTGTTGTGATGTTCTGAATTGATCGGTTTATCTAAATTTTTGTGATTGTCACCATTGTTGAGATTCATATACGCTGATTGTTGATATATGTGTGTGTCAGCTTTAATTAATTTTTTGATCTCATGTTTGTTAAAAGCTTTAAACTGATTGTTATAATATTGCTAGATCTCATGCTGCAGTAACACATGGTTTGTGATGTGGAAATATTAATGGATCAACACAATTGTTAGATTCCAAAGACAGCAGTCAAACAGGTTACTTCATGAAGATTATAAAACCATCAACAAATAACCATCATCACCTGATCTCATTTCACTTTAGCTTTCTTTGCTACTGCAAATGTGTTTGACAAACACACTGTCACAGCAGCAGCCAAAAAAAGACAAAAGTTATAATAAGAGTTAAGAGCCCAACTAATGGAAACACAAATTATTTCTTTGCTCTTGGCTGACATGTGGCATTGCTATGGCCTGCTTGTGGCCCAGATCTGGCAAACAGGAGTGGGTCACCCAAGGGCCGTCATTCCACGCCACTTCTGGGGCCAGATCCGCATTCCACAAGTGTCAGATGTGGGCCGGATCCGGGCCGAAACAATGTTGCTATCTGGGACGTGGCTATTGACTAAACACGTAACACGTAACACGTGCATGACATCACCGCTTTCACAAATGTGCGTATTTGTAGTTTACATGAAATGGTATCGTTTTAAAAAACTTGCACTTTGAAACCCATTTTCAAAAGTTTGTGTGACCGAAAGATTGAATAAAAAGTTTTCCGTTTTGAGTCTGACCAGGGGTGTGAACCCACGACATCAGTCGCCAGTGTTTTAATGATTGAAAGAATGATTCAGGAACATCATACTAACTTTAAATAACATTCTATTAACATTCAGGAAACTGGACATTTTATGTTCCTAGAATGTTGAAATTGTTAAAAAAAAATTAAGTTGAAAGAACGTTTGAGGAATATCATACCTTTTAAAACACGTTCATCTAACATCAAGACAACGCCTCTTTGACAACGGCTTTGTGAAAGTCACATGACTTTAGGGAAACTGTAGAGTGATATAAGACAAAAACAGGGATGTGCAAAGAGCCACTGAGTCACAAATGTTGCCCTCTTTAGCTGAGGTGAAGAGAATGTAATCTTGTGGTTTATTATACACTTTAATCCACAGCTAGCAATTTTTATGTTCCCTGTTCTTGTCTTATATCACTTTACAGTTTTCCCAAAGTCATGTGACTTTCACAAAGCCACAGGAGCTCACAGCAAACTCACCAGTGTTAACGCTTTCCCAGCTAACAGATTTTTGTTATAAGAACGTTCTCCAAATATTCAGTGTTGGTTCTGGGAACGTAAAAAGTGTCCAGTTTTCTTGATGTTAGATGAACGTGTTTTAAAAGGTATGATATTCCTCAAATGTTCTTTCAACTTAATTTTGATTAACAATTCAACATTCTAGGAACATAAAAATGTCCAGTTTCCTGAATGTTAGAATGTTATTTAGGTTAGTATGATGTTCCTGAATCATTTTTTCAATCATGAAAACACCTGCTGTGAACAAGCACTGAAAGAAAGAGAAATATGAACACAAACTGCAACTTTCTTCAGACACATAAAAGAAGACATTAAATCTGTGAAGATCTCAGCAGAGGAGGATTAAACAACTCCACAAACAGCATTACCAGCTTCACTTATTACTGACATTATTTCTGTCAGACGTCTACAAAAGTTCTAAGGAATGATCTGTGTTTATAATATTGACTCGCTGTGCGTATGATCTGAAAGCATTGTTTGATTTTGAGCAGAGATCAAATGGTTTTGAGGCAATTGTTTGATTTTGCCAGAAGAGTCAGAGGTTATCTGAATGTTGTTTGACAATTTGGTTTTGTGTTTAAGGTTTTGAGGAAGTGAGTGATGGTTTCAAGAAATGGGTTTTAGCAATTTATAAAAACTGTAAAAGTAATAATAACAACAACAACATAAAAATTGCTTTGTAGCTGTGTATTAAAGTGTATGCATAATGAACCATGCAAATAAAATTACATTCTCTTCACCTCAGCTGAAGAGGGCAAAATGTGTGACTCAGTGGCTTAACCCCCTTTGCACATCCCTGTTCTTGTCTTATATCACTTTACAATTTCCCCAAAGTCATGTGACTTTCACAAAGCCACAGGAGTTCACAGCAAAGTCACCAGTGTTAACACTTGTTTATTTTTGTTATAAGAATATTCTCCAAATATTCAGTGTTGGTTCTGGGAATGTAAGAAATGTCCAGTTTTCTTGATGTTAGATGAATGTGTTTTAAAAGGTATGATATTCCTCAAATGTTCTTTCAACTTAATTTTGATTAACAATTCAACATTCTAGGAACATAAAAATGTCCAGTTTCCTGAATGTTAATAGAATGTTATTTAAAGGTTAGTATGATGTTCCTGAACCATTGTTTCAATCATGAAAACACCTGCTGTGAACAAGCACTGAAAGAAAGAGAAGAACACAAACTGAAACTTTCTTCAGCCACAGCCTTATATGAAATCTGACTTTATTTCTGTCAGTTATTGACAATTAATAGAGGTTTAGATGAATGATTGTTTCATTTGAAGTTACCATCATAGTTATCAGTGTTTACTTTAGTTGGGCACTTGACCCTTGATTTTTGTTTTATTACTTTTATTTCAGCCATTGCAGTTGTTTTCAGAAAACATTTCTGCATTAATAAAGCAGATCAATATGACTGCTTTAATTATTTGTTTTATGTGAATGAGTGGGCAGGGTGATTTTCACATTGTTTTGAAGAAAAAAAATCTAGGCTACAAGATTCAGTTCTCAAAAGTCTTGTGAACAAATGATTAATATGTGTTATATGGCCTTACTGCAGTGAATTAAAAATGTTGTTTTCTTAATAACCATGCATAAATGTAATTTTCTCAAAAATACAAACATGTACATACATGTTGCTCACATATTACTGTAACCCTGTTTGTGCGGAATACAGTGTAATCAGACTTTAGCCATTAATGTTTATAAGCACCTGAAAAAAAAAGCACAAATGTCAGGGCATCAACACTTGATTATGAAATATTGACTATTAGAACACAACAAACACATCAAAACATTTTTTATCTTTTTGTTCATCTAGCTGTTATAACTCAGTTAGAACAACCAAACTAGATCTAAAGTTACTAAAGTTAGTAATTTAAAGGTCATGAGCCCAGCTAAAGTAAACACTGATCACCACAATGGTGAGATACAATTTGTGATTTTCTCCTTTAGTGATTCTGCTTTTTAACATCAGGTGTCTTCAATAATGGTCAATCATCACTCAATTAATCGTTAATTATCTCATTAACTTTAACACAGCTTCAGTGTTACTTATAACACTCTGAGGCTACGTTTACACGTGGCCGTTTATTTTCATAAACGGACATTTCACCCTCTCCGTTTTCAGAAAAGTGTTCGTTTAAACCAGTGGTTCTCAACCTCTCCTGCAGGGACCCCCTGACAGGCCATGTTTCTGTTTTAACCCTGAAATGGCACACCTGATTCAAATAATTAAAGGCTTAATGAGTAGTTGACTAATTGATTAATTGACTAATTCCTACTCTTCCTATACTCATTAATTGAATCAGGTGTGCCATTTCAGGGTTAAAACAGAAACATGGCCTGTCAGGGGGTCCCTGCAGGAGAGGTTGAGAACCACTGGTTTAAACAAACCCGTGTATATTGTACATGCGTCAAGAGCATGCCAAACCTGTAGGTGGCAGTGTAACGAGAAGCTCAAGCCCATGTTAGCCAATCAGAATCCCGAAAATATAGGTTGCACCTTTGACGCAGTGCAAGTTCTGCCTAAAACTTTCTCAGTATTCTCAGTTTGTCTCAGTTAACCTGCAAACGTGCAAACAGAGTTTTACAAAATCTCCACTCTGGCCGGAGGTTTTAGAAAGAATCGTTTTCAGAGGCGAATTCTCGGTTTGCGTGTAGGGAAATGGGAAATGTCTCCGTTTTTCAAAATAACCATGTACGTGTAAACGGGGTACAACATATGCCCAGGAGATGTAGTGACAATCTGGTATATTCTCATTGTTAATGGGACTTGAGGTTGCTGTCTGGCCTGTCCTTCATTGCCCTGTCAATGGAACCTTCGTTTACGTAGAACAGAGTAAGAGTTGTGCCTGTGTGCACCAATGCCTCAAACAGATCCATTTCATTGTGGATATCGCGGCTATGGCACACCAACCAATTCGCACTCCTCTTCATATCACCTCCAACCCCATCTGGCGCCCCTTTACCGTGGCTGGCTTTGAACAAATTCCAGGTCCCAGCTTGGAATCCCTTTTTGTTGAGGAGGAAGGTGAAGACGTAGAAGTTCCCATTCTGGCGGTACTGCGTGCTAGGTCCATTGCTTAGGAAATGGACCACTGTGACAACAGGGAAGAAGTTCTTGACATAGGACAGAATGGGGCTTAGATGTTCCCATGGGGGCCCCTTCAGTCATGATGGTGAGATGGTGCTGAAGCAAACTGGTTCTGCGTCTGGTCCAACATATAAAACTCCAGTGTGCAGCGTTACTTGCTCATGGGATTCTCCAAAGTGCATAAACTGTTCTCTTCTTTCCTTCAGTTTCTTTGTAATTCTGCTTGTTAACAGGCTTATGATGACTCCATATTAAATATACACAGATTTTGTGGCTCAGATAAGGTCCAGTCCTGGTTTATTTATTTGCTCTTGGTTGACTTGGCATTGCTATGGCCTGCTTGTGGCCCAGATCTGGCAAACAGGAGTGAGCCACCCAAGGGCCATCATTCCAAGCCACATGTGGGCCAGATCATCTTTCCACATGTACCAGATATGAGCCGACACAATGTTGGCTATCTAGGAATGGAACCACCACGTGCTTACATAAATAATATTTTTTTTCTGAATTGCTAAAACATTAAACCCCATTCTCTAAACCAAATTGTCAAATAAATCACTCTTTCTGTGAAACATTAAACAAGTTCAGGTAGTTAAAACACTGTTTGCAAATCTCCTGGACTCTTTTTGCAAAACTTTAAACATATTCTAACTCACTAAAACACATTTCGCATTGTGATGCACTTATGTTTCAAAACGCTAAACACAGGCAGGCAAAAGTTAAACACAACTACAACACAGTTGTCATCGTTTACTCATGACTCAACATTTTTCACACTTATTTCTAATGATGTGACCAAACCAACTGTACAAAATACAAGTCAGTTCAGAGTGCCAAAATTGACTCGAAATATTGCGCTGAATGTTGATACCAACAATGGATGAAAAATATAAGAGGAATAGGAGGCTATGTAAGATGTGGTGAACAAGGAGAAAGAGGATGAGAACGAGAAAGAGCAAGGTGTGGAGAATGTTGTCAAGGCTGGATCTGGCTTTAGGATCTGGATCTGGCCTGCCGACAAAACATTGTCTATGATGTGATTGTGGACAAAGTCCTCCAAATTTCAACAAGATTAGCTTGTTGCTATTAGCTTAAACATTGTTTTTAAATATAGTGCATACAAGATTTTACAGTCTAGGGTGTCAAACAGACATCAAGAATCAGCACATGAATCTCAACAATGGTGACAAACGAAAAGCTTCATGCCGCAATGCATGCTGGGTGCCACCATAGTACAAAACTCATCCATGACTCCCAACATGCATTGCGACATTAAGCTTTTCGTTTGTCACCATTGTTGAGATTCATGTGCTGTTTCTTAAAGGGGACCTATTATGCCCCTTTTCACAAGATGTAAAATAAGTATCTGATGTCCCCAGAGTGTGTATGTGAAGTGTTAGCTTAAAATATCCAACAGATCATTTTTTACAGCGTGTTTAATTTATCACATTTTGGTGCTCAGAGAAACGCACCTTTTCAGTGTGTGCCCTTTTAATACAAATCAGATGCTGCTGCATGGCACTGGGGGCAGAGCCATAGATATCATATAATAAAGGCTAGATGTCTCGTGCGCGCTGCTGGCCAATGGAGGTCGACGTCCGCACGTGGCGGCCATCTTGCCACAGACAGCTCGCTCACTCGTTAAATGGTGCATGTACTTTTAAATAACCATAACTTGCTCAATTTTCTACCGATTTTCAAATGATTTGGTTTGTTATAAATGTTGTCCCTTAAAAATATACTATGGAAGTCAATGGGACCCAGAAACTGTCTGGTTACTGACATTATTCTAAATATCTTTATTTGTGTTCAGCAGAAGAAAGAAATTCATACAGGTTTGAAACAATATGAGGGTGAGTATATCATGACAGAATTTTCATTTTAAAGTGAACTATTCCTTTAACTCTTATTATATCTATTGTCTTTTTTGGCTGTTGTGACAGTGTGTTTGTCAAACACATTGGCAGCAGCAAAGAAAGCTAAAGTGAAACGAGATCAGGTGATGATGGTTTTCTGTTGATGGTTTTATAATCATCATGAAACAGCCTGATTCACTGAGGTTTTTTATAATCTAACAATTAAGTTGTTCCACTAATATATTCACATCACAAACCCTGTGTTACTGCAGCATGAGATCCAGCAATATAACATCAGTTTAAATCTTTAAACAAACATGAAAAAAAAATTAAAAAAAATAATTGGATATCACACACAGATATCAACAATCAGCATATCGCAACATGAAGTTTCTTTAATGTCATGTGATTTACTGGAAGGCAGTAGCCTACAGATCACCTCTGATTGGCTGACATGTATATTCGCATAAATTAATTACAAGCATTTAAGAGACAGACTTACACAGTTTACCATAGACTGTAGCAGAGTAACACATGCAGTTACAATGGCTTTCTGCAATTACTGTTGTATGATATGCTGCAGAAAACCTTCGTCTGCTGTTTTGAATCCAGATTCACTTCAGGTAAGTCAAATTTGACTTCATCTCAGTTAGAGTGTTAGCCAGTTACAAATGTGATAAAGGAGTGAAATCACAAACATGATCCCCACCCCAAGGTGACAATAGAGATCTCTTTGTAAAATCTGAAAGATTTAAGATTTAATAAAAAAAAAAAAAAAAATCACATCACAATTTTCACATTTAGTTGACAAATTGACTTTTGGCCATTTTAAGGATTTAACTGTAAATAGGTCACTTGAATGCTAGGGTTTCATTTTTAATGTAATATAACTATATGTGTATCAAGTAAGCATTTGTGAAAGTGACAAACACATCTTTTTTAAGTTCTGTTTTATATTGTATATGTTCAATATTTGTATTATTCAATATCAGTGTAATGGTAATGTGGGTTATTTAAATGATCAATAGGCTGTGGAACTGGTATATAAATGCTTCCAGTAATGTGTAATCTGATCATTACAGGCATCTGACAAGTATGAAGGATGAAACCTGCAAAATTACAAGTAAATGTGAATGATAAATAAACATGTAGACTCCCAGATTTCCAGTGACCCTGAGGATAAAAAAATAACATAAAAATCTTAATATTAAAATAAAAATTTGAATGTTTCTAATGTAGTGAACACATTAGTAAATTAATTTTATGACTGTATTTACCAAAGTGTTTAATACATTAGTAATAATTTATTACATTTATTTATTCTTACATTTTGTGTGTAAATAGTGTTCATGTTAATTTAGATTTTTCATTGTTAAGTTGATGCCATACACATTGTTCTCAGAAACTCTGAAAGTTTTGTGCAATAGGTCTTAACAAATGACACATGGCACAAGAAAGTTATTTTACAGATACATGTAGTACATCCATTTTCACTGTTTGGGCTCCAGAAATCTAAACTTTACTTTCACTTTCTGGGTGATTGTTTCAGAAATAAATAAACATGAAAATCAAGATTGTCTGTCTGTTCAGAATCTATGTATCATTCGTTCAGTCATTTTTTTTTGGATTTAATATTGAAAGTAGAAAAATGAGAAAACAGTTCCTTTTTACTGTTGAAATGAAAAACAAGAATTCAGCTTGACTTTTCGTTTTTCGTTCTGAGGTAGAAAAATGAATAAACTGATGAGAAAAAGATGAAATGTAGTTGCAATAAATGAGATAAGAATCTGCACATAAGCTGCAGCAGCGGGGGACTCTTATTCTGCTGTACGGAACTGAGGAAGAACTGATGACGGAACAGTTTGATCTTCGGCTGACAAATCAGAAGAAAGGGGCGTTTCATTCCCGCCCACATGTAGAAATCGAATATTCAAGCTGTTTATTCATTTTTCTACCTTCAGAACGAAAAATCAAGCTGAATTCTTGTCTTTTGTTTTTTTGGAACTGTTTTCAAATTTTTCTACTTTAAATATTAAAGGTGCTGTATGTAGCCTTTTTACCAAAATGAATCCTTTTTTTATTGCCTGTGTGTGAAGGGGTTGTAATCTCACATTAAAATTTTCCAGTTTTCGGGTTTTGCTATTACCTCTGAAAGCAAGTATTCTTATTTTTATGTGAAGGTCCCGGGTCGGATTTACCGCCAGTGACGTCACCTGCATGCGCGCTCCCGAGCCTCTCGACTCGTCTAGCCTACTGACTTTGCACTCAACAGCGACGACACTGCAACTTATGACATGGACTTATGACTTATGCAACTTATGACATGTCTGATAACACTAAGAAACGGCCTGCGCCCAGCAAAACACCGACTCCAACACAAACTCCACATATTGATAAAAAAAAGAGTTTTTTTCTGCTGAAGCTCGTAAGGCCAGACGTGAATCGGATGAACTTCGGGTAAAAAACACGGATCAACATCGGCAGGGCATTTGAATCATGGAGAAACCTTATCTACAAACCTAGAATGTACATTTCCTGAAGAAAATGTGAAGTATGTTAGTGCTTGCAGTGGCAAAATTCGGCACGGTTTATAGGGTTCCATACTTATCATGGTACGAGCATGGAGCATTAGTTCAACGTCAAGCTGATAAAAGTAGCCTATTATTGTAACGTTGCAGTGGGAGTTTACCATAGACTGTAAAAATAGGAGTTTACCTGAGTTTCCAGCATGTTGTGGGATGCTTTGTGTGTTGCGTCTCAGTCTGGCCACAGTGCTTGCTCATAAATTCGAGCACGCGTAAGAGCATGCGCTTGTAAACTTATTGGTTGCAATCTGAAACATCACCACTAGAGGCCGCTGAAAACTACATACAGCTCCTTTAAATAAAAAAAACGTCTGAACGAATGATACACGGATTGTTCAGAACCAAAATTCTCAAAAATCCAACTTGAAGTGTTTCTCGTTCTCCAATGATTGATGATTATTTTTTAGTTTTGTTAAGAGGAGAGTCTACGGAAGCCCTGAAACGCAAGGTGAGAAAAAAAAAAAGAAAACTTATGTAGTTATTTCGAGATATTAAGTCGTTATTTCAACATAATATCTCGTTATTTCGACATAATATCTTGTTCCCTTTCGAGAGGTCTCACTCTCTCCTATTGCATAAGTAGCTTATGCTATGGGAAAACTCCTTTTCTCGAGAATATTGAAGCCAAAATTTTAAAACGCAGTGCAGCTGCACAGCATACACAGATGAATGGTGAAAGCGGTCATTGCGGTCATGGAGGGGAGGTAGGCCTTTACAGTAAGAACCTAGTTGACATTTCAGGACTGCGCTGTCGTCGCGTCCAGGCACAGGTCATTCATCAAATCTGGATACAGCCTGGATCCGGCGGACTGCGGTAAACCTCGGGATAAACAGAGAGACTAATATTAGCGTAGACTAGGGTGACCACCCGTCCCGCGTAGCGCGTGCGCGCACAGCGTTTGAAGCCCAATTCATGCGTCCCGCAAATTGAGACCGTGTCACGCATAATCTATGCTGCTTGCTCAAAAAAAAGTTGGTCGCTCTATATCCTCGAGCCCCAAGCAGACAAACGAACATTACTTGACATTTCAGCACGCTATTGTTGCCACACAAACCCCTCAGTTGAACTGCTGACTAGGTTGTTGTCAACTTTTTCGTTGTTGTCATGACAGCGCACGCACGCACATACCAGACACACTGGGAGGGAACTTTTAGATGCGCGCTTTCCAATTCGAAAAATTCGAGAAAGAGACTGAAGGTGATGATACACAGGGCAACTTTTTGAGAAATGTTGCTGGGCAATCTTGCCGGTCGATTGTTTCTTGGGCACTTTCCCATTGAAAATGAGCAATACATTTCTATCTGGATAAGTTAGATCGATCGTGGGCCCTATAAGAATAGAACGCTATTCTTCTTATGATGTAACAAGTACATCAGATTTTATGGGAAGTGTTCCCGGTTCCGGCTGACCTAATCTATGCAGCCTAACATTGAATTATGAAAATTAAGGAAATCTATAATGTGTAATGTGTATGCTAGGTCAAAGAGATGTGTTTTTAGTCTAGCTTTAAACTGACAGAATGTGTCTGCTTCCCAGACAATGTTAGGAAGAGTGTTCCAAAGTTTTGGTGCTAAATAGGAAAAGGATCTACTGCCAGCAGTTGATTTTGATATTATAGATATTATCAACAGGAATTTTGAGATTGCAATAGTCTTGAAGGACTATAATGCGTTAAGAGCTCACTCAAGTACTGCGGAGCTAAACCATTTAGTGCTTTGTAAGTAATCAACAATATTAAAAAATGTATTCGATGTTTAATAGGCAGCCAATGCAGTGTTGACAGAACTGGGCTAATATGGTCATACTTCCTGGTTCTGGTAAGAACTCGAGCTGCTACGTTTTGGACCAGGTGTAATTTGTTTATTAAGTGTGCAGGGCAACCACCCATAATAGCATTGCAATAATCTAGCCTTGATGTCATGAACGCATGGACTAATTGTTCTGCATTTGTCAATGAGAGCATATGAAGTAATTTAGATATATTTTTAAGATGGAAAAATGCGGTTTTACAGATACTAGACACGTGACTTTCAAATGAAAGATTGGTATCAAAGAGCACACCCAGGTTCCTAACCGACGACGAAGACTTAACAGAGCAGCCATCAAGTGTTAGACAGTATTCTAGATTATTATGTGAAGAAGTTTTTTGTCCAATAATTAGAATCTTTGTTTTTTCAGAATTAAGTAGTAGGAAATTACTACTCATCCAATTTTTTATATCACCTATACATTCCGTTAATTTAGTGAATCGGTAAGTTTCATCAGGGCGTGAAGAAATATAGAGCTGAGTATCATCGGCATAACAGTGAAAACTAATGCCATGCTTCCTAATGATATCTCCCAAGGGTAGCATGCACAGAGTGAAAAGCAGTGGTCCTAGTACTGAGCCTTGTGGTACGCCATACTGAACTTGTGATCGATGAGACCCCCTGGTTCACACGGGAACTGCAGCAAATGAAAACTGAGGGACGTATCCTGGAACGCTGCTGTAAACAGTCTGGTCTAACTGTTCACAAGCTTGCTTTCCGCGACCATCAAAAGGCTTATCTTAAGTCCTTGAAGGGTGCACGCTCTAAATTTTACTCAAACCTCATAAATAAAAATACTATAAATTTTAAGCAGCTTTTCTCTACAGTAAACAATTTCTTGAAGCCAAAATCATCTTCATCCACTGAAACCACAGTGGAGCGATGTAACAGCTTCATTGACTTTTTTAGATCTAAAATCAACAACATCCGCTCTTCAATATCTGTCTCTTCCTCCCTGTCTCCACCGTCCTTGAACCCTCTGCCCAGGAGATTGCCCTTCCTTTCGCACTTCACTGAGGTTCAGCAGAGCTACGTTGAGGAAACCATAAAAAAAAAAAAAGCCGTCCACCTGCACCTTGGATCCCATACTGTTTTGCTTAAGTCATTCATTTCTAGTGTCAGCCCAATTATCACTGAGTTTATTCATCTCTCTCTCAAAACTGGTTTTGTCCCTCTTGCTCTTAAAGCTGCTGTCATCTGTCCAATACTCAAGAAACCAACCCTAGATTTGGAAGTTATGGGAAATTATAGGCCGATCTCCAATCTCTCCTTTCTGTCAAAGGTTCTAGAGAAGGAAGCCGCCTCTCAGCTTCACAACCATTTAAAACACAACAATCTATTTGAGATATTTCAATCAGGCTTTTGTTCGGCCCACAGTACCGAAACAGCTCTGCTCAGGGTGACAAATTACCTTCTTATGGCAGTTGACTCAGGATCATCATCATTGCTAATTCTCCTCAACCTAACAGCGGCATTCGATACAGTGGACCATACCATTCTCCTGGACCACCTCCACAACACAGTTGGACTGTCAGGAACAGTACTGCAGTGGATTCCTTTCTGGTAGGACTGAATGTGTTATACTGGGAGAATGTGAGTCCAGGCTGCTCCCTGTGGTGTTCCGCAGGGGTCGGTTCTCGGCCCAATCTTATTCATTCTTTACATGCTTCCCCTCGGTTCTATCATCAGCAGACATGGACTATCCTTCCATTGTTATGCTGATGACTTGCAACTTTATAGCAAAACTGCCCCAAGTCTCTCCATAGCCCTGTCACAACTCACCACATGTCTTGAGGAGATAAAGGCATGGATGAAAAGCAACTTCCTCCAGCTGAACTCTAATAAAACTGAGGTACTACTTGTTGGCACTCCTCATCAGATCCACTCCTCTCCCATATCTCAGTTTATCTTTGACGACCAGGTCATCACTCCCTCCTCCTCAGTCGTAAACCTGGGGGTTCGGTTTGACCCGCAGCTGACCTTCAATGACCACATAAAACACATTTGCAAAACCTCCTTCTGTCATCTTCGAAATATCTCCAAACTCCGTCCCCTTCTATCTCTTCCAGATGCAGAGAAACTTGTTCATGCCTTTATTTCCACCTGGCTAGACTACTGCAACATACTCTTCATTGGGATTTCTGGCAGAAATATTCAGAAGCTACAATACATCCAGAATAGTGCTGCCAGTGTCCTAATGAGAGTCTGAAAATATGATCACATAACTCCCATTCTACACTCACTGCACTGGTTCCCTGTTTCATTCTGGATTTCATCCCTGTTTCGATCCTCCTCCAAGGGTTACTTCAGGCAGTAGTGCGGGTGGACTTGAGGATCACGATGAACACGCTTCCTTCGGGGAACCAACCCCCTAGGAACCCTCATCCCTCCCACGCTCCGCAGCCAGTAGAGCCGCCAATGGAATCCGCAGCCAATAGATCCCCCTTTGGGTGTGGCAGCGGTGCCCGAGACGGACCCAGAGATGATGGCCATGCTTTCCCGGGCCCCATGTCCCGAGCCCTAAGCTGGATGATTGGTTTATTGGGGTGGCGCGTGCTGGTTTCTTAGCAACTGGTGCCTTTCTTCCCGGAGGTGCATTAGGAGCTCACTGGGGCGTGGACGGCACCTTTCACGGCCAGAAACCGTCCCGGTGGCTCCTCCTTCCTCACCACCCTTCATGGCGGGGCGGCTAAGGGGTACACACGCATCCCTCCAGTGGAGTGGGCCATTGCAATGCAGCTGTGCCCCAACTCCACTTGGCGCGGAGAGCCGTTTCTTCCTTCTCGGGCCTGTAAGTACTCGCCAGAGTTAACCGGCAAGGCTGTGCTGCCTCCACCCCATCGCCTGCGGTCCCTCAGTCTGCTCATCGCCGAGGGCCTCCTCCTGCGTCTGCCCTCGCCGCAGCAGCAGCTTCCTTCCAAGCGGCGCCAAGGAGCCAGTCGCAGGCGGGCTGCCTCGACCGTCAAGGCCCCCGCCAAAAGAGGCGGCAAAGGCAAGGGTAAGCAGTTCTAAGATGGGCGACCCGGAGATGGATGGTACTGCTCTTCGGGAGATGGTGGCCACACCACTCCCTCCCCCGGTAGAGGGTCGGGTGGTAAATCCTTTGTTTCCTTTTGTTGTTAACTAGCAGGATTTAGTTAAATTGATGTTTCTAACTCATTTAAGTCTTTTTCCTAGTGGACTCAAATGAAATATTTAATGGCAATTGACCAATCGATTTCCTCAAATAAAATGAGTTATCAGGTTTTAATTCAGTGCATTATTAATAACAGTAACATACTGTAAATTTTACAGTATAATTGTAGTTTAATCTTACAGTTAAATCCGACCTCTAGTTCATAAACGCCAGAGGAGAACTGGCCCCCCGACTGAGCCTGGGTTCTCCCAAGGTTTTTTTTTCTCCATTAGGTCACCTGATGGAGTTTTTCGGTTCCTTGCCACTGTTGCCTTTGGCTTGCTCAGTTGGGGATATTTAATTTAATTAATCTATCAACAATACTATTGATCAGCATTACCAAACGTAGATGTTTTCCACTAGAAACAAACATTGATGTATTGTTTTAATTTAATACTGTGAAGCTGCTTGGATACAATCTATGTTGTGAAAAGCGCTATATAAATAAACTTGACTTGACTTGACGAGTTTATGATGTACAGTACTCTTGTAAATTTACAGGCTTACTGGCAACCAAAATTGCAAACCAATGTTAGCCTGGATGCCAGCCGAACTAAGGGCCCCGCCTAGGGCTGCACGATTAATCGCAATAAAACCGCACACAATTTGGCAAAGGCTGTGATTATTTTGTGTGCAGCTTGTCAAGTGAGTGCGGCTGATTGGTAGTAAATACTAGGGCTGGGCGATATATCGCACGATATTGTTATGCGCATCTCATCAGTAAAGCTGGTTCCTTGATTAGTAGTAAATCACCATCACCTGCTTTCAGATGGAGCGGCATTTACTACAAAGAGCCGTAGTTAACTGACAAGCTGAGCCATATCGCATTAATATCGCGGACGTATCGCCAGCGATAATTCATGCGATATGGCTCAGCTTGTCAGTTAACTACGGCTCTTTGTACACAGCAAAAACTCCTGTGTTAAATTAACACTCCTGGGAGTGTATATGAACACTCAAGAGTGTTGAAGGTAATGAGATAATTAAGTGATTAACTGAGTGATGATTGAACATTATTGAAGACACCTGATGTTAACAAGCAGAATCACTGAAGGAGAAAATCACAAATTGTAAACCACCGCTATGGCGATCATTGTTTGCTTTAGTTGGGCTCTTGACCCCTTATATTATTAACTTTAGATTTTGTTTGGCTGCTGTATCCGAGTTATAACTGCCAGATGAACAAAGAAAAAAGTGATCTGATGCTGTTGGTTATATTATGACATTCATCATTTGAACTTGATCACTGAACTCATTAAGATCCTTCTTTCTGACTTCGATATATGTTGTTGGTTACAGCATAACTGAATGTGCATAAATGCCCAGAATTTTTGGTATAATATAAAGGATTTCTTAAAAGTTGTTTAAAAAAAAAAACTTTCTTTTAGGCACACACAGATGTCGAGATTCAGTCAATGCATCTCAACAATGGTGACGAGCAGAATATTCAATTAGGAAAAGTAAATTACATAGACAATTCAGATCATAATTTATTCATACCGCAATGCATGATGGGAGCCATTAATGAGTTGTGATTGGTGGCAGCCACTGCAACATGCTTTATTATTGTCACCATTGTTGAGATTCACAGGCTGTTTATTGATGTCTGTGTTTTAAATGAATTTATTTGAAAGACTTTTGATCAGAACAATGTTTATTAATTATTTTGAATTATAAGTAAAGTACTGATAATCATAGGCTGAAGAATCACAAAGCTGCTGTTAACAAGTTAAACCAAACCATCTCAATAAGTTTCATTTTTCAGATCACAGCATGATTATGTCAAAACATAACCAACACTATCAGATCACATTTTACGTCGTTTATTTAATTGTTATAAATCAATAACAGCAGACAAACAATAGTAAAAATTTAAAGTAAACATATATGGGTCAAGACCCCAACTAAAGCAACCAATAATCGCCATAATGGTACCTTACAATTTGTGATTTTTCTCCTTCAGTGATTCTGCTTGTTAACATCAGGTGTCTTCAATAATGCTCAATAATCACTTAATTAATCAATTAATTATCTCATTAACTTTAACAGTCTTGAGTGTTAATTTAACACTCATATTTTAACACTTTACACTCTTGAGTGTGGACTCATATACACTCCCAGCACCAGGAGTGTTAATTTAACACCGCTCCATCTGAAAGCAGGTGATGGTTTACTACTAATCAAGGAACCGGCTTTACTGACGAGATGCGCATAACAAATATATATATATTTATTGTAGAATTAAAACACTTTATACCAAATGTCAAAACAGTTACTCGAATCAATGAACAGCACTAATAAGTTACCCTTTAAGTTTTCACTTAGTGTTATAATGCACAGCCAGCACAAAGACACATAGAATGACAGAACTAACCTAATTATAAGCAGCATCATTTAAAATTAGATGAAATTTGTGATAGCCCAAAGCTGACTCACAAAGCCAATATACTGCTGGCTCTTCATCATAGCTTTGTAGAGTAAAAGCACTGGCAGTACATACATTTTCATTGTAATTAATTTGTAAAAAGACTGATTCCTAATTTGTATTTGTTTTAATTTTTTAGCCACTTGTTCTTGTTAGGCTTTGTTGTTGAAAAAAAGCTTAACCCGTTAATCTAGAAGCCAGTCAACTTTTGGCATCAAAGAAGCTATTGACATTTAAAAAAAAAAGACAAAACCCGTCATCAGAAGGCGATTTTAGGCAGAATATCAGTCTTGTAGGCATGTAGTTTGTAACTCACACCCTCATTATCTTCTCTGCAGACAGAACAATCTCTGGAGACAGTTGAACTTTTAAAGACAAAGGAATCTCTGAAGGCAGAAGAATCTCTGAATACTTCAGAATCTCTGAAGACGGAACCTCCAAAGAAGGAAGAATCTCTGAATATGTCAGAATCTCTGAAGACAGATGAACCACCGAAGACAGATGAATCTCTGAAGACAGAAGATTCTCTGAAGACAGAAGATTCTCTGAAGACAGACAAACCTCCAAAGACAGAAGAATATTTGCAGAATTCCTTAATGCCAGGTAAAAACAATATTTTACATAATTTAAGTATACACCCTGATATCCAGAGGTGGAAAGTCCAGGGGTCAGAAAGTAAAAGTCCTGCCATATGTTTATTCCACCCATGAACTCACACAGCAAAAACTCCAGTGTTAAATTAACTCTCCTGGGAGTTTATTTGGCTCCAGACTCAAGAGTGTTAAAGTTAATGAGATAATTTAGTGATTGATTGAGTGATGATTGATATTTATTTATGTTATAACTGCCAGATGAACAACAAGTAAAGTTGATCAGGTAGTGGTGGTTATGTTTTGACAATCATCATTTGGTCTGAATCACAAAACTAATTTAGAGAATTAGGTTTAACTTGTTGATTACAGCAGCCTGTGATCCTACAGTGCACTATTGCCAGCATTTTCAATATAATATAATCAAAAGACTCTCAATACGTGACATTTTTCAGATCACAGCATGATTAAGTCAAAACATAACCAACACTATCAGATCACACTTTACTTTGTTCATTTAACTATTATAAACCAATAACAGCAGACAAACAACAGTAAAATTTAAAGTAAACATATAAGGGTCAAGAGCCCAACTAAAGCAAACACCCATAACCATAATGGTAACTTACAATTTGTGATTTTCTCCTTCAGTGATTCTGCTTGTTAACATCAGGTGTCTTCAATAATGCTCAATCATCACTAAATTAATCACTTAATTATCTCATTAACTTTAACACTCTTGAGTGTTAATTTAACACTCATATTTTAACACTTTACACTCTTGAGTGTGGACTCATATACACTCCCAGCCTCAGGAGTGTTAATTTAACACCGCTCCATCTGAAAGCAGGTGATGGTGATTTACTACTAATCAAGGAACCGGCTTTACTGACGAGATGCGCCTAACAATATCGTGCGATATATCGCCCAGCATCATACAAAACTCAGTGGCTCCCAGAATGCAAAGTACAGGAGTACAGTCTAGATTAGGTAGAATGTAAGTGTAAGGAAAGCATGGTCATGCAGGTTTACATTGCACAACATCAGGAACATCAGGAACATCAGGACCTTCCTAACTGAGCATGCGGCACAGCTTCTCGTTCAGGCCCTTGTCATTTGTAGACTGAAATATTGCAGTGCTCTTCTTGCTGGACTTTCAACTCATAGGTGCAAATTAACCTCTACAAGTGATCCAGAATGCAAGCAGCATGACTGGTCTTCAACAAGCCCAAAAGAGCCCATGTCACACCTCTGTTCATCTCTTGCACTGGTTACCGGTTGTTGCTCAGGTCACGTTCAAGACATTGGCTGCGTTTACATGCAAAGTTGAACCCTAAAATCGTCAGTGGTAATATACTGCTGTTTTCTCTCTTTTAGATTCACCTGAAAACACAGAGAATTGTGTAACAGGAAACAGCCTCTGTGAGCAGTTGACTGGCGGCTTTGAATCAAATGATTCAATAAAGGTGAACATTCACAGAAAATCTTTAGAGGAGTTTTAGTCTTGTTTTATATTAATGCCATTTTCTTCCATTATCTGTGTCACTGTATGTAGACATCACACATACTGAAGTTCTGTGAAGTCTTGTGCATGTGTATTTTCAGAAAGAAAGCCTTCAGGATTTTAAGTAAAACAAACAAACCTGATATTATGGTTAAATGTGAGGTATACATCTTCTGTGATGCCAGTGGCATCTAGTGGAATTACAAAAACAAAGCATATTGTCTCAACAGTTAAAAGTGAACAGTAAAAGTTCAGCCATTTAAAGACATATTTTTGGGGTGTTGCCATGTGTTAAAAGTAAGCAGTTGAGTCGGCTAAGTAATGTTTGATCATAAATAAAATGTACAGCTGAAACTTGATTATCAAACATTATTTGATCCATCACAAACTTGTTTATTTGATTATGTGACCCAACTGAAGGTCTACTTGAAATGAATTTAGACATGCACTTCTGTAACAGAGGAAGGGGGGAAGGGGAGCACAATAACTTGTTTGGGACTGATCTGAGAGGACAGCTCTTAATGTTTTATTGTGCCTGGGAGGCTCAAAGGGCGGTGATAAACCCATGAATGTCATATTAATTGTATAACTTGGTTTAATAGACTGTATTTTACTTTTTAATCTTGCACCTTTAAGTTTAAAATAACTTTTAAAAGTATCACATGGCCTTTCACATTATCAATTTTGAATATAATTGCATGTGAATGAAACTAAATTAAATAAATCTATTATTATTCTGTCTATTAAACAGAGAGAGAACATCAGTTCCTGCCGACCGCAGGAAAAGACTGAAAGTGAAGAAATACAGCACCTGTTTCACAGACTTCATCTTCACAAGAACAATAAACTGAGAGCTGCAGATGTTCTTCAGATAACTGAACATTCATTACAGTCCCATGAGTCCTGTGCTGAAAAGGAACTGATTCAGACTTTCCTACAAAAACTACTGATGATGGACTACAAAGCAAGATACATTAATGTTTATAAGGCCAATGAACATGATAAAACACAACAAAGAGACACTGACATATCCGAAGACATTGGTGATATATTCCAAGCAGTGTCATTGTATAACAAAGGAACAAGTCAAACTGATCGCATTCACCCGATGGATGTTCAGATGGCCGTGTTTCATTGTGCTGATGGTTTCCTGAAGCAGCTGATGGTCACTAAACTGTCCCAGTGTCAGTACGCTCTGCCTCTTCTTGTTCCTGATCCATTCACACAACAGATTGAGTTTCCTCTCTGGACATTCAGACAAATCAACAAGAGCTGGAAGACGAGAAACACCAATAATGAAACCTCAAGTCAAACCCAGACGGTCTACAAGGCAGAAACTCCAATGGTGTCTTTCTTCAGGTTTGGCTCTGTGTCTTCATCCAAGTCTCATCTGATGAACAGTCTGATCAATGAGAAACACAACACGTTCTTCCACAGGAACTGCCCAGGCAGCAGCAGAACCAGAGTCCTGATGGATGGAGTGGTGGAGATTGCCTGGTTCTGCCCCTCTGGATCATATGATGATAAATTCACTGACTGTGTTGCGTTCTGTAATCTACACGGTGATGCAGGAGACCATGAGAAACAGCTGGAGATCCTCACTGAAATGGCCTCAGTCAATGTTGTTCTTCTACCAGGACTTCAGAAAAAAGACAGAAGTGCTGAAAAGATCCAGAACCTGTTCAGAATCACAACGCCGCTTATTTGTCTTTTTACAGAGGATGAATCTACTTTAATGAAGATGAAGAAAGGGAAATTTAAGATTGGTCTGAAAGACAGAAATCAGTCAGATGTATCTGAAGAACTCAGAAGAGCTATAAATGATTGTCTTTCAGAATCATCTTCCACTTTCAGACTTATAGATCTGTCCAAACACTCAGACATCAGAGTAGATGAGGAAGATGATGAAGACTGCAGGAGAGGAAGAGAAGCAGCACAGGAGATGATGAGTTTACTGGAGGGTAAAGATCTGACAAAAATCAAAAAATCATTTCTGCCCTGTCAGGGAGAACTGTGGCATCAGTGGAGTCAGAAGAACAAAGAACTACATCGACCTAAAGGAGATAAGATAGAAATGGAAACAGGTGGAAAAAAAACAGAAATGAAGAAAATCCGTGAACAACAGCATGAATGTGACACCGGTGAGTTTATGACACAATTTAATAAAAAAAATTACTCAAAAACTGAACTTGAAAAGATGTTTTTTCTCAAATGGCTCAGAATCCTCTTGGATGAACACTCATCTGATGACCTTTCTGTTCTTCATCACAAGTATGATGAAAAGTGGTCAGCAGTTTTAAAACTGAAAGACAAAAAACCTGAACAATTCAAAGCTGAACAAACTGAACTTGAGAGAATATCTGAGGATCTTCAAGCTGCAGCGTTTGGTATGGAGCACATCATGAGGGAGATCAGTCAGATCTATGAATCATGTTCATCTGTGAAGAAGAACAAGAAAGATCTGCAGTTTGACTTCTCTTCTCTCCCGAGTCTTGCAGCAGAGATGATGATCTCTGGATTCCCACTGGAGCTGATGGATGGAGATGCTGCTCATGTTCCTCTGGTCTGGATCTCTGCTGTTATAGATGCACTCATCCAGAAACTGGGAGACCAGAGAGTCTTTGTGCTGTCAGTTTTAGGGATTCAGAGCTCTGGGAAATCCACCATGCTGAATGCCATGTTTGGACTCCAGTTTGCCGTCAGTGCTGGCAGGTGCACCAGAGGAGCTTTCATGCAGCTGGTCAAAGTCTCAGACGAGCTGAAAACACAAATGAAATTTGACTATATTCTGGTTGTTGATACTGAAGGTCTTCGTGCTCTAGAACTGGCTGGAAGATCAACAAGACATCATGACAATGAACTGGCCACATTTGTTGTTGGTCTTGGAAATCTGACCTTGATCAACATCTTTGGAGAAAACCCATCTGAGATGCAGGACGTTCTTCAGATTGTTGTTCAGGCTTTCCTGAGGATGAAGAAGGTAAATCTGTCTCCCAGGTGTGTGTTTGTGCATCAGAACGTCTCAGACGTCACAGCTGGAGAGAAAAACATGGAGGGAAGGAGACGACTGCAGGAAAAACTGGATGAGATGACAAAACTCGCTGCTAAAGATGAAGTCTGTGATGCAGAATGTTTTAGCGATGTTATTAAATTTGATGTTCAGAATGATGTGAAGTATTTTGCTCAGCTCTGGGAGGGAAGCCCACCCATGGCACCACCAAACCCAAACTACTGCAAAAACATTCAAGAGCTAAAGGAATCTATTAAAACTTATGCATCAAAGTCACATGGATTAATGCTGATAGACTTAAAAGATCGTATTAAAGATCTCTGGGAGGCTTTACTGAATGAACAATTTGTCTTCAGCTTCAGAAATTCTCTGGAGATTTCAGCCTACAGAAAACTGGAGACCGAATACAGCAAATGGACCTGGAGTCTTCGCAGTGCTATGATGGAAACTGAGAACAAACTACACAACCAAATAGAAAATAAAGCAATTCATGAAGTTGAGGAAACTGATCTTCAAAGAGAACTGAAGAAGACAAGAGAAGAAGTGGAAAAATCAATGTCTGAATTCTTTGAGAAAGACAAAGATATAGAGATACTGATTCAGTGGAAAACATCATTTGAAATCAAAATCAAGGAGCTTCAGGAAAACATTGTGAGAGAAACAAAGAGGAAATTAAATGAAGTTCTTCAGCAGCGAGGCCTGAAGAAAAAGATTGATGATCAGAGGACACATCATGAAAACACTCTATTTGAAAAGAGCAAAGAACTTGCCTTAAAACTGAAAGATAAACCAAATGATGAAGAAACACTGAACATAGCGTTTAATTCATTTTGGAAAGAGAGTGTAAAGAAGATCATATCAGACACTCCTCCAATCAAAGACATTGACATAATGAGAGATGTGAGAGTGATCCTCAGTGATGCCTATGGAAGTGTTTCTGTAGATCAAAGGATGGAGAACAGTGATGTTTTCTCTGTGCCCAGTTTTTCAGATTATGTAAAAGTTAAAAAATCAAGTGGATTTTTTACATATGCCCTCAGATCCGCTGAGAAGTTAATTTGCGGTTCTCTATCTAAAGAGGATGAAGTTCAAATAAAATCATTTGTCACAGATGTTGCTCAGCATACAGACAAAGAGATTCAATCATTTAACATAACAAAGATGGGCTACAACAAGAGCTGCATTCAACAACTCACTGGTTACATCAAGGCAAGCATAGTACAACATGAGGAAGGACCAGTGAGATATGATTTCAAGAATGAATTCTTCAGGGATTTGGTTATTTCCATCTGTAAGAGAGCAAACAAGATGATCACTGACCAACACAGACTGTTCAGGGAAGCCAATGATCCTGTAATATATGTTGAGAAGAAGAGAGAAGAGTACTATAGTATTTTCCAGAAATACTGTCATGGAGCAACATCAGCGGCCATTTTTGGTGAGATCATCTGTCAGAAACTTAAAGAGCCCATTGAGCAGAGTGTCTTCAAGAAGACTGCCAGAGATCTGGCTGGTGAAATGAGATCAAACTGTGAATCACTGAATGGAAACAGATCAAAACTGGAGAAACACATCCTGAAGACACTGGCAGAAGAGGAGGATTTTGACAAATACATGAACTACATTCATAAACCCAGAGATCACTTCAAGAGTTTCATCAGAGATGAAGTCAGTCGGTACAACACTGATAAGTTCAGTGTCAGTGTTTTACCCAAGATGAAGAAGAACATTGAACTCCTGCAGCAGAAGATCATGAAAGCAGCTCATGAATCTACTGAACATGTTCAAGTGAACACAGGAGATGTTGGTTTGTGGTTGAAGAGTTTCACACAGCAGCTCTCAGGTGTGCTGATCTTCTCTGAAAAAGACCTCAGTGGAGTGAATCATGATGATGTTGATGTGAAACTCCTAGAAGATGTGATAAGACAAGAACTTCCTGCTATAATATTGGACATCAGCAGTAGATTCAACATAGACACATTTAATGAAAAACTGGACCACAAGGAGAGACCAGATGAGCTTCTGATTGATCACCTCTGTCAGTGCTGTTGGGTTCAGTGTCCATTCTGTGCAGCAATCTGCACCAACACCATAGAAAACCATGATGGAGATCACAGTGTTCCTTTCCACAGAGTGGATGGAATTAATGGAATGCATTACCATCAAACAGAGAATCTCAGTGCTGTTTTTTGCACCACTGAAGTAACAAGTGATAAAAGATTTAGTGTATCTGATGTGTGGTTTCCATATAAAGAATACAGAAGAGCAGGAGGAGTTTATGCGAAGTGGAGCATCACCCCTGATCACTCTGAACTGTCCTACTGGAAATGGTTTGTGTGCAGATTCCAGAAAAATCTGGAAAATTATTATAATAAAACATTCCAGGGTCATGGTGAGATTCCAGATGAATGGAAAAAGCACAAAAAACAAGATGCTATTCAGAGTTTGGATAAATAATTTGGAGCTTATAAAAAATAAACTAACAGAAACAAAAAAGAAGACATAACCCCCCTTTTAAATAATGTATGTACACTGTAAAAAAAAAAAAAAAAAAAAAAAAAAAAAAAAATGATTGTCATCTATGGCTGCCAAACAAAACACGTAAAATTAAAATAAAATATCCTGATTTAAATGAAGTGCAAAAAACTTTAATAGAAATTTTACTTAAATGTTTTACAGAAAAACTGTTATTTTACAGTTATTTCCTGAATTATTACAATCAAACACCTTCACAAAAAAAGTAATAAAAAAGTAAAATGACTGTCAGCAATGGCTGCCATACAAAAACCGTAAAATGAATGTAGAATATCCTAATTTAAATAAAGTGCAAAAGACTAAATACTTTTTTAACAGAAAAACAGTTGTTTTACAGATATTTCCTGAACTGTTACTAAAAAACACATAAACTGTAAAATGCTAATCCC
Organism: Rutilus rutilus; assembly: GCF_951802725.1. Lineage (NCBI taxonomy): Eukaryota > Metazoa > Chordata > Actinopteri > Cypriniformes > Leuciscidae > Rutilus > Rutilus rutilus. Next base: position 26,159,598 of record NC_140209.1, read on the forward strand.
TTGCAGTTAACGACATAAATGAATTAATGTGACTATGTCACTGCATCAGCAACTACACAGTTACAACAGTCAGTTAAATAAAGCAACATGCAGCATAACATCAGTATTTCTCTGCTCATCCTGAACTGAAGCACAGGCTCTACTCTTCAGCACAATGGTGACACACAAAACAGACACAACAGAACATCCCAACAGAACATTAACTCTCAATATCTCAGTATCTTCACCTCTTTGAGAATTTTTTTATTTTATTATTGAGAAATAACAGAGGTTTAGATGTTGATGTTTTATTGAAAATAATAAAGTTTGATGTCACCATTATGGTGATCAGTGCATGATTCAATTGGGCTCTTGATCTCGTCTTTTTAACATTTGTATTTCTCTGGCGGCTTTAACTGTGTGTTTCTGATGCACATTTGTTATTAAAAAATGCAAGAGAAACTCAGCTCAGATGATGCTGGTTGCTTTTAATAATCGTATAGTCATCATGTAGTGGCCTGATACTGATACTAGCTGGAGTCTAATATCTGATTAAATCAATTAATATTAGATTTTAATTTTGCATGCCAATACTGCTGTTGAACATCCTGCAAGTGCTGTGATACTCTGATAGATTTTAATATATATTACAGAAACTGTTTTTACAGGATCATGTAGACTCACACAGACATCAAGAATCAGTGTATGAATCTCAACAATGGTTACAATAAAAAAATTCAGATCAACTCTGAACGTCAAAACAATCTACAAAAGTCACAAAAAACTTTGTTGATTGTCACCATTGTTGAGATTCATATGTTGATTCTTGATGTCTGTGTGCATTAATTAAAAGAAAGTCACAGCTCAAGACATTTTCTGTTAAATGGATTTTTTTTTTTTTTTTCAGAATACCAATTGTCATAATACTGATGCCACAATATCACAAGGGTCATGTGAAAAATCATGTGAAATTATAGTCTCTATATAAGTTATATCTAAAATTCTATTCTCTATATATGTTATATAAACTAAGATAATATACTCAGAGGATTGACTCAAAGTCATATCAGTGAATCACATAACAAACGTGTATCAGAAACACAGATAAAGCAGAGAACAAATTATGCTAGAAAGTCTAACATAAAAAAAAAAAATCTGACTTTATTTATCATAAAGCCATCAACATCTAAACTTCTGTTCATAAAAAAAAAAAAAAAAAAACACATTTGTATGAAAGAAATAAAGTCAAACTCCCTTTTAAAAAGTGAAGATTCTGAGATATTGAGAGATCTGTTAGCGTTTAATGTTCTGTTGCTGCCAGTCATTTGAATTAATTCAGGAAATACCTGCAAAATAACAGTGTATTTCTGTAAAACATTTAAGGAACATTTCTGTTAAAGTTTTTTGCACTTTATTTAAATTAGGATATTTTACTTAACTCATCTCAATGTTTATTAATTAAAAAAACAAAGGGTTTACCAAAAGTGCTGTACAAACAATAACATAAAAAAACTAAAAACATTAAAACACAACAAGATCATAGAAACTTAAAAATAACAGCTCTCATTCTGAATAAAACGCCAAATTATAAAAAAAAGTTTTAAGACTGGATTTAAAGGCTGAAAGTGATTGGGCCTGCCTAACATAGGGGCAAGTTATTCCAGAGCTTCGGGGCCGGAACCGCAAAAGCACAGTCACCTCTACTTTTCAGCCGTGCCCGAGGGACCACCAAGAGTAGATACTCAGACGATCTGAGTGCTTTTGATGGAGCATACAGCTGTATTAAATCTGTTATTAAATTAAATTTATTTTTATTTTTTTGCTGCCAGTCATTTGAATATTTTATTATGTAATTGTTTTGTAACTGTTTTTTTTTTTACATGTGCATCTGCTTACATATGATATCACCTGTTTCTGCTTCTTCTTCTCCTGTGTTTTGATCAGGAGATTCAGTTCTCTTTCAGAAGATGCGTAATAGCACCCCCTACTAAGATTATTATTATTATTATTTTTTTTACATAGGCCTACATTTGTTTGTAATTTAAGAAAACAGAAAAACACTATATAAAATACAGTAATTTTTCAGTATAAAAATATGAATTGCGATAATTTGGCAATAATATCATAACACTTAAAATAACAGCCAAATTGTTAATTAGCTCATATTCTTTGTAATTTTACAGAGTTTTGAGTACAATTTAAAATAAAAGAAAATGAGCGTACAAAAATCAGTTATTTTCCATAAAATTTTGATTTTTCTTTTTACAGTGTACAGAACAATCTGAAATATAAACATACAGTACATGTAGTTAGTTTCTGGGAAAGAAGGATTGGAGCAGCGAGCCAGTTCACAATATGTTTATTGTCTTTTCAAAAATAATCAAACAAAAATAAAACTCAACACAAAATCCAGCTTTTCAGCAGTATTCTCTAATTTAAGTTCAAAATTAATTCCAGTTTCTGCTTTTGCCCCTATCTGCTCAATCACACTCTAGTTGCTGGCTTTATTCACTCTCTCCCCGCCTACTGAAAGATGAAACAGCTGTTACTATTTATCAGTTGACTCTCTCCTTACAGCTTGTCCCAGAGTTGCATTCTCCCCATTGCTGACTTTGCTCGACCATCCATGCCAATATATTTACACACTCAATTATTTAATCTCTAAATGTATCACTTGTTGAAACATTTATTATTTTCTTTATGGTGGAACATAAACATATGGACATAGTGCGATATAAAAAGGATAGTGAACAATTCAGTAAAAATGCTTTCTTGGGGTGAATTATTTTTAATTCAGGGTCACGTGAAGCACCATAGTGTGCATACCAGTGTTTGCATCTGAAAGTGCATACTTCCCAAATATTTATTATACGAAAAACAGTGTGATAAGTAACGTACTCAAGAGAGTATGCGATTACAGATGCAGCCAGTGTTTGCAGTCCTAAGATATATGTGCGAGTCAGCACAGATGAGTGCCAGTCAATTTGTTGGGCTGTGACAAAACAAAATGTAAACAAAAAATAATGCTGGCTATTTAAAAAAAGGGATGAGCTCTTTGATATGTCCTGTTCTGACTTCCTGTTTCAATCAGAATAAATATCAAATGAATTGAGTAAAAATGCTTATCAAGCCATTTCACAGGGATTTTAAGAAATTGTAAAAATCTGTAGTAGACTTAACTTGTGCAAGTTTAATCACACTATATGAAACAAAATATGTTTATAACAAAACAGCAAAGCATTTTACTGATTTAGCAAAACTATTAAACCAATGAGCAACTTTTATAAAACACCTTGTTGTCTATTATGTATAATAAACATAACATCAACATGCACTGTTATTACACGGCTCTCTGAAATATTTAATTCTGCTTGGTTAATTGTGCAATCTCCGGTCTGATATTTCTGAATAACAAACCGCAGTAAGTGCAGCTTTTGATTAATAATTTCTGCATGTATCACTGTTCTACAAGTAAGATAATAAAATAAATGTTAACTCAAATGTTTCATGTCCATTTATTTGCTTTGCAAGCAGTCTTGTATTTTTGTGTGATAATGCACTCTATAAACTTTTACTATGATTTACAAAAAATTTTTGGGGGAAACATTTTTACACTTAAAAATATTGAGTAAATTTTAAAGCAGTGAAATCAGTTGCATACACCGAATGCACTGAGCAAATAAAAAATTAAGTAGAACTGCATTTGCTACATTAACAAATAAAATTGAGTAGAAATAATTGGGGGAAAACATTTAAAAAACAATATTTATGAGTAATATTAACTGTTTTTATTTATGAGTAATATTAACTTTTATAGTATGATTAATATTAACTTTTAATTTCCAATAAACCTTTGTAAAATACTCCACACAACCATCGGTATAAATGACATTGGCTTTTAATGTCCATGAGTACAGCAATGCAGCATATTTTAAACTCTCTTAACATGCATACAATGCATGCCTATACATTTAAACTCATGTAACAAACATTTTAGAAGCAAATAAATAAATAAATAAATAAATAAACATTTAAAAGTAATTCAAGTGTAATCAGCCAGTCTATTATCCCACAGTCTAGTATCAGCGCTGGTTCTCGTGCTGGAGATGGGTGAACTTCAAACTTTAGACCGTCTTCTTGCGTTTAACTTTCACTCATAGCCGAAACATGCTGCGACGTGACTGACTCCACCTTTAGGAATAAAGTAGTGTGTTTTATGCAAGGCATCAGGCGTTTCAATCACGTGAAAAGACAGACACACAGCAAAAACTCCAGTGTTAAATTAACACTCCTGGGAGTGTATATGAGTCCACACTCAAAAGTGTAAAGTGTTAAAATATGAGTGTTAAATTAACACTCAAGAGTGTTAAAGTTAATGAGATAATTAAGTGATTAGTTTAGTGATGATTGAGCATTATTGAAGACACCTGATGTTAAAGGAGTCATAACCTAGTATTACATTGGATACCTACTGCTGTATTATAGTCTTTCAGGCCCTTCTAAAAAAGAAAAGTGGAAAAAAAATAAACACAGACCTACTTTTACCCTTATTTCTGAAGGCATTATTGTCTCGCGAGATCAATGCGATGTTTTGGCTGTCGTGGACGCTCTACATGGCTCTGCACGCCAGTTGAAAGGGTTGTTGGGACAGCGTTAAAAATGAATTTCATCCACTGGTCCCTGATAGTTTCGTCCGATTTTGGGAGATAAAACACATTTACATGTTTTTTATGGCAATCAACCACAGAGCAAGTCCGGTGTGCACTCGGTTTCTCCATCTTTCTCGACTGAACTGAATATGAGGGGGAGAGGGGAAGGGGGGCTTTCTGCTGCGGTGTCCATATATGGTATATCCTACTACCTCATGACGTCAAGAGGGAGCTGAAATCAAAATCTCGTATTTGAGTGCGCGTGCACGCTGATTTATTTACCCTGAGGTAAACAAACGCTTCACTTTTAAATATTGGCTTCCCGGCCAGTGTATAATCGTTAGTCGATCATAACATACATTGATTCTTGTGGAAAAGTGAAAATTGCAGGTTATGACTCCTTTAACAAGCAGAATCACTGAAGGAGGAAATCACTAATTGTAAGTTACCATTAAGGTGATGGGTGTTTGCTTTAGTTGGACTCTTGACTCTTATATGTTTACTTTAAATTTTGCTTGTCTGCTGTTATTGAGTTATAACAGTCAGATGAACAAAGAGACAATGTGATCTGATGGTGTTGGTTATGTTTTGACATAATCATGTTGTGATCCGTAAAACAAAACTTATTGAGATGGCTTACCTTGTTAATTACAGCAGCTCTGTGATTCTACAGCACATGATTTTCAGTATTTTTCATATAATCCAAAAATATTTCATAATCATTGTTCTGATCAAAAGACTTTCAAATGAATTTATTTAGAAACACAGACATCAATAATCAGCCTGTGAATCTCAACAATGGTGACAATAATAAAGCATGTTGCAGTGTCTGCCACCAATCACAACTCATTAATGGCTCCCATCATGCATTGCGGTATGAATAAATTATGATCTGAATTGTCTATGTAATTTACTTTCCTAATTGAATATTCTGCTCGTCACCATTGTTGAGATGCATAGACTGAATCTTGACATCTGTGTGTGCCTAAAAGAATGATTTTTTTTTTTTAAAAAAACAACTTTTAAGAATACCTTTGTATTATATCTAAAATTCTGGATATTTATGCAGATTCACAGTTATGCTGTAATCAACAACATAAATCTAAGTCAGAAATAAGGATCTTAATGAGTTCAGTGATCATTTTCAAATGATGATTGTCATAATATACCCAACACCATCAGATCACTTTTTTTCTTTGTTCAACTGGCAGTTTTAAGATACAACAGCCAAACAAAATTTAAAGTAAATGTATAAGGGTCAAGAGCCCGACTAAAGCAAACACTGATCACCATAATGGTAACGTACAATTTGTGATTTTCTCCTTCAGTGATTCTGCTTGTTAACATCAGGTGTCTTCAATAATGATCAATCATCACTAAACTAATCACTTAATTAGCTCATTAACTTTAACACTCTTGAGTGTTAATTTAACACTCATATTTTAACACTTTACACTCTTGAGTGTGGACTCATATACACTCCCAGGAGTGTTAATTTAACACTGGAGTTGTTGCTGTGCAGGACACTCATTTAGGTGACTCACCCTTAAAGTTGTTTAGCATTAAATAAAATAATTTAAAGCACAGTAATGATTTTATAGATTAAACAGGTGGGGTGCATTGTTTTAAAGTCCGCGTGAACCAGAAGTTGCAAACGACTTTTCTCCAGTTTTGTGACGTATTTCCAAGTGAAAGGGAATATTGAACAGAGGGCAGGGTTTTACTTTAGCGCTCCTCCTCTCCATCTCTCGCTCATTACAGACTAACGGTTTGAGGAGAGTGGTTAAGCGTTTTCAACCCAAGCCGTCAAACCTACATCATCAGAAAAGGAGCCATTCCAGTCCGGAAGTGACTTTTCAGATTTTGATTAAAGATTACGACGGCAAACTATTTTTTTCTATGTATTAATTTGCACGGATTAATTGTTCACAACAAGACTATAATATGCGCTAACAAAGTAAATGGGGTCAATTTTGATTTCAGGTGGACTTTAATTGGGTTAACTTACTCAATTTCATGTGTTAAATATTAATAATATTGATTTGAATTAAGTACATTTGTGGTTCCTGAAACAGATCAGTTTATTTCTCCATTCTCAAATATTTTGATAGAAATTTCACAAATATATTAAAGAATAACTCTCGCCAAAATGCAACCTAGGGTCTTTTTGTTAATCTACCCAAAGCAAACTTTCATATAAATGCATAATTACCACAGAAACTCCACTTTTAAGTTTGACTGTATTTTCGGTTTCGATCAAATTGCCTTTTGAATGTGAGTGCTTGGGGCACGACTATAACATCAAAATCGCTATTTTTAATAAGGTAAACACTAAACAGGGCTCGCAAAATCGCCTGCCCGACGTCCTGGGGCTATAGTGTTATCCAGTCGGGCTACCAAAATGCATAACCGGCCGGCCCGACGGGCTATCTGAAATAGTGAAATCAAATTCCTCCTTTTATTCACATTATTGACTAGTTATTGTCTTCCAAACTCGATAAATTAACTGCAAGCTGACAATATACACAGCAAAATCCCCAGTGTTAAATTAACACTCCTCAGTGTTTATATGTGTCCACACTACAGGGTGTTAAAAATTAACACTGAAGCAGTGTTGAAGTTAATGAGTTAATTAAGTTAACACTGAAGCAGTGTTGAAGTTAATGAGATAATTAAGTGATTAATTAAGTGATGATTGGCCATTAGTGGTGACACCTGATGTTAACAAGCAGACTCACTGAAGGAAAGAGAAACAAGAACAGAAAAGAGAAACACAAGAACTACTGACTTTGAACCATTATTGCACTTATTATTTTACCAGTTAGACTTTATTTCTGTCATACATCTACACACGGTCTTATTTAGATTTAACAGAAGTTTAGATGGTAATGTTTTATGGAATGTTTTGTTTCATGTCACCATTATGGTGGTCAGTGGTTGCTTTAGTTGGGCTCTTGACCCTTTACTTTTTAACATTAGTATTTCTCTGGCTGCTCCAACTCTGTGCTTATAGAGCATATGTGTTGTGGCAAGAGAAACTATGATTTGGGCTGTGTTTCCTGAAAACATCGCAAGCCTAATTTGATCGTATAAACCATTTGTTGCGGTTGGTCTGCAATCAAGTAAGGCTTAAGATGCTTTTGGAAATTCAGCCCAGGTTATGTTTCAGTGATGAAATTACTAGTGACCTGATTTAATGATGTCACCCAGCATTATAAGCTGGTTATCTAATTGTTTTATTAATTTTTCACTGCAGTAGTTACTTCCAGCAATATTTTAAAGATCTGAAGGATTTAAAATCACACACTGACATCAATAATCTACATATGAATCTCAACAATGGTGACAATCATACAACTGCTTAATGTTGCAATGCATGATGGGAGCCACCAATCAGAATGCATCAATGGCTGACATCATGCATTGCAGCATGAATAAATTATGCAGCTGAATTGTCCTGTAATTTTCATTGTTTTTTTCTGTTTGCTTTTATTTTGCTATTGTTTTGTTCTGACTTTAGTAGCTTGTTTTGTGATGTTCAGAGTTGATCTGTTTGTCACTAGTTTGTTTATTGTCACCATTGGTGAGATTCATATGCTGATTCTTGATGTCTGTGCGTTTAAACACAATAACTTCTTTGCTCAAAGTATTTTCAAAATTTTTGATATTGCTGTTGGATCTCAAACTGTAAAATCTCAGAGCTACAACCACCAATACTAAAACAAGACATCAAGCATATAGTCAAAAATTTAGAGTCTGAATGACATCAGTGAATCAGGACACTACATGATAATGTTTTTATCATCAAAACATATTGTGAGCAGGTCATGTTTTCTCTTGCAGTAACAAATGTGCTTTATAAACACCGAGTTGTAGCAACCTGAGAAAAACTAATATTAATAAATGAAAAGTGTCAAGAGCTCAACTAAAGCAAACACTGACCACCATAATGGTAACTTGAAAAGAAAAATCCCATAAAACATTACCGTCTAAACTTCTGTTGAATCTCAAGAACTTTTGTCGATGTATGACAGAAATAAAGTCAAACTGGTAATAATAAGTGCAACAATGTGTAATGACTCGAAGTCAGTAGTTCTTGTGTTTCTCTTTTTTCTGTATTTTTTTTTTCTCTTTCCGTCAATGATTCTGCTTATTAACATCAGGTGTCACCACTAATAGCCAATCATCACTTAATTAATCACTTAATTATTGCATTAACTTCAACACTGCTTCAGTGTTAACTTAATTATCTCATTAACTTCAACACTGCTTCAGTGTTAATTTTTAACACCCTGTAGTGTGGACACATATAAACACTGAGGAGTGTTAATTTAACACTGGGGATTTTGCTGTGTACGAGCAAACCATAAAATATGTCCACCCTGTCATGGACAAATTCATACACAGCAAAAACTCCAGTGTTAAATTAACACTCCTGGGAGTGTATATGAGTCCACACTCAAGAGTGTAAAGTGTTAAAATATGAGTGTTAAATTAACACTCAAGAGTGTTAAAGTTAATGAGCTAATTAAGTGATTAGTTTAGTGATGATTGATCATTATTGAAGACACCTGATGTTAACTAGCAGAATCACTGAAGGAGAAAATCACAAATTGTAAGTTACCATTATGGTGATCAGTGTTTGCTTTAGTCGGGCTCTTGACCCTTATACATTTATTTTAAATTTTGTTTGGCTGTTGTATCTTATAACTGCCAGATGAACAAAGAAAAAAAGTGATCTGATGATGTTGGTTATATTATGACAATCATCATTTGAAAATGATCACTGAACTCATTAAGATCCTTATATCTGACTTAGATTTATGTTGTTGATTGCAGCATAACTGTGAATCTGCATAAATATCCAGAATTTCAGATATAATACAAAGGATTTCTTTTGGATTTCTCAAAGTTGTTTTGAAAAAAAAAAAAAAACCTTTCTTTTAGGCACACACAGATGTCACGATTCAGTCTATGCATCTCAACAATGGTGACGAGCAGAATATTCAATTAGGAAAAGTAAATTACATAGACAATTCAGATCATAATTTATTCATACCGCAATGCATGATGGGAGCCATTAATGAGTTGTGATTGGTGGCAGACACTGCAACATGCTTTATTATTGTCACCATTGTTGAGATTCACAGGCTGATTATTGATGTCTGTGTTTCTAAATAAATTCATTTGAAAGTCTTTTTGATCAGAACAATGATTATGAAATATTTTTGGACTATATGAAAAATACTGAAACTCATGTGCTGTAGAATCACAGAGCTGCTGTAACTAACAAGTTAAGCCATCTCAATAAGCTTTGTTTTACGGATCACAACATGATTATGTCAAAACATAACCAACACCATCAGATCACATTGTTTCTTTGTTCATCTGACTGTTATAAATCAATAACAGCAGACAAGTAAAACTTAAAGTAAACATATAAGGGTCAAGAGCCCAACTAAAGCAAACACCCATCACCTTAATGGTAACTTACAATTAGTGATTTCCTCCTTTAGTGATTCTGCTTGTTAACATCAGGTGTCTTCAATAATGTTCAATCATCACTAAATTAATCACTTACCTATCTCATTAACTTTAACACTCTTGAGTGTTAATTTAACACTCATATTTTAACACTTTACACTTTTGAGTGTGGACTCATATACACTCCCAGGAGTGTTAATTTAACACTGGAGTTTTTGCTGTGTAGTAGAATATATACATTTTCATTGCATAGTGATTATAAAATGTAGATATGTGGAAAGATAATGTGTCCCTTTCCCAACAAAACATTTTAGTTAATGTTAAAAGTATTGTGATAATAATGAAGTTACTGCTTAAATATGTAGGCCTATTGCCCAATAAAATATGTGATAGTTGCACATTCTATTCTAAATAAAATCTAACAACAAAGATATTTAGTCAAACTTTAAAACAATACTAACCTGCCCTCATTTGTTTATTAAGAAATCACACACAAGGTTTTGTTAACTTGTTAAAATAATTAGTTTATTTTCATCATAAAAGTTGAAAATGACAGGGTGGACAACAAAGTGACAGGGTGGAACTTGGCATGACAGGGTGGACAAATGCTTTAATGGGTGAACTAGAACGGGGGAACATTAGAAAAACAACAGGAATTTCAAGAAACCCTTTACCAATATAGAAGAAGGAGGGGCCTGGCTCAGGCTGATTTTCAGGAGTTGCAAATGTCCAGAGTTGAGAATGTCCAGAATGTCCCTGTGTAGAGTTGAGACATGTGAAAGATCATTTTCTGTCGCGTTTCAGAATGAACTAAAGTGAGACGGCAGAACGCGGATCATGTTTATTTTCTTTATTTTACGAAAAACACAACATTTTGTTTTTATTATGAGTATACACAAATAAAAGAAGACATTTAACAGTTTTAAATGCTGTTTAACACTTGCAAAAATTGATGGAGTTAAAGCAAAATATGACCGCGTAAGATTTTGATCATGCTGATTTACTCGCAGCGCAATTTCTCAAGAATCTCCATGCCTGTTTTAAGAGAAACACATGATCAATAAAAATTAAAGCTCCACTTTCACACGAATGCTTTAGTTTGCGTGTCACTGTAAAGCTGCTTTGAAACAAAACAACCTGTATTGTAAAAAGCGCTGCGTGAATAAATATGACTGGACCATCATTCCGACCATTCTGCTATATAAACAGCATAAAATAATTAGAACACCATTTTCTTGCCTCAAAAAAGTCTGGTATTATTATTATTTATGTATTGCTACACTTCAATATGTGAATTATTCAGAAAATTAACACTTTTAGCGCTGTCAGGATTTAAAACAGAGCTTTGCGCTCTGGTTTATGGCTGCTTTACATTACATTTTACCTGCCACATTGACACTGTTTTCAAAACTCCCGATGCTTAGAATCTTGTACCAAAACAGTCAGAGAAACATATCAAAGCTTCAAAGAGTAATTATTTCTCCATCCCATCCGGTGTGGTGAAGTATCCGGTAACTCCAGAGCCCGTCTACGGAGAGCCTTGGCACTTCCTATTAGCCCCATTGTATCGATCTTGGTTGCAGTTCCATTAGAATTCCACTGGGGGTGATCGCGGGCGAGTGCAGACTGAATGGGAGTCTATGGGGCTAGACGGCTAAATGTGTCTCTTTCACCCGATTGCCGTTGAGAAATCTCAGATTTTATTGTAGGTTTTGCAAGTTCAACATGGGTTATAGGTCGAAAGTTGAATGAACGAGTACTTATTTCTTTTCGATTTCTTACAGGTTGAGTTGTTGTTGGCCATAACACGCTAGCATTCTGCTAATGACGTCAGCATTCTGACGTCATTGACATTTTAAAAGACTTTTTAAACCAAATAAGTATCCTGAGAAAAGTGGATTTTGAGGGTTTTTCGCCATAGACCTCCATTCATTCTGCACTCGCCTGCGAGCGCCCCCGCATGGACAGAGACGTGTTACTGCAGCCAGTCCAGAAACCGGAAGTAAGCAGAGAGTGCCAATTCTCTTCCTATTAGACATTCTCTGGTAACTCTGAAGTGATGGGTCCGGGCTGAGGACCCAAGCAATCCGATTGGTTCAAAGCACGTTTTATGGGTAATCGCTTTAGTGCCTGGTTACAAATCATACAAAATCACTTTATTATTGAAGACTTTTGTATAGGGCTGCACGATTAATCGCATGAGATTGTTATGCGCATCTCGTCAGTAAAGCCGGTTCCTTGATTAGTAGTAAATCGCCATCACCTGCTTTCAGATGGAGCGGCATTTACTACAAAGAGCCGTAGTTAACTGACAAGCTGAGCGATATCGCATTAATATCGCGGACGTATCGCCAGCGATATTTACTGCGATATGGCTCAGCTTGTCAGTTAACTACGGCTCTTTGTACACAGCAAAAACTCCAGTGTTAAATTAACACTCCTGGGAGTGTAGCCTATGAGTCAACACTCAAGAGTGTTTAAGTTAATGAGATAATTAAGTGATTAATTTAGTGATGATTGAACATTATTGAAGACACCTGATGTTAACAAGCAGAATCACTAAAGGAGAAAATCACAAATTGTAAGTTACCGTTATGACGATCAATGGTTGCTTTAGTTGGACTCTTGACCCTTATATTATTAACTTTCGATTTTGTTTGTCTGTTGTTTCTGAATTATAATCACCAGTTGAACAAAGAAAAAAGTGATCTGATGGTGTTGGTTATATTATGATAATCATCATTTGAACTTGATCACTGAACTCATTAAAATCCTTCTTTCTGACTTCGATTTATGTTGTTGGTTAGTGAATCTGCATAAATGCCCAGAATTTTTGATATAATATAAAGGATTTCTTAAAAGTTGTTTAAAAAAAAAAAAATCATTCTTTTAGGCACACACAGATGTCAAGATTCAGTCTATGCATCTCAACAATGGTGAGGAGCAGAATATTCAATTAGGAAAAGTAAATTACATAGACAATTCAGATAATAATTTATTCATACCGCAATGCATGATGGGAGCCATTAATGAGTTGTGATTGGTGGCAGCCACTGCAACATGCTTTATTATTGTCACCATTGTTGAGATTCACAGGCTGATGGATGTCTGTGTTTTAAATGAATTTATCTGAATGTCTTATGATCAGAACAATGTTTATTAAATATTTTGAATTGTAAGTAAAGTAGACTACTGATAATCATAGGCTGAAGAATGACGAAACTGCTGCTAACAAGTTAAACCAAACTATCTCAATAAGTTTCCTTTTTCAGATCACAGCATGATTATGTCAAAACATAACCAACACTATAAACTAACATTTTACGTTGTTCATTTCACTGTTATAAATCAATAACAGCAGATAAACAACAGTAAATATTAAAGTAAACATATAATGGTCTAGAGCCCAACTAAAGCAAACACCCATCACCTTAATGGTAACTTACAATTTGTGATTTTCTTCTTCAGTGATTCTGCTTGTTAACATCAGGTGTCTTCAATAATGCTCAATCATCACTAAATTAATCACTTAATTATCTCCTCAGCCCTAAATGCTGCTTCATCTGAAAGCAGGTGATGGTGATTTACTACTAATCAAGGAACCGGCTTTACTGACGAGATGCGCATAACAATCTCATGCGATTAATCGTGCAGCCCTACTTTTGTACTACGTTATAACGAGTCATTAATGTATTTAATGTATTTTAAATTAAACGTTTCATATACTAGTATTTAACCGAAGCTATAGATTGTGAAATTAAACATTTCTCGTTGTTAGTGTGTTTTTTAGTTAGCTTAGATAGTAGCATAGCATAGGGCTGGGCGATTTAAATCGCGATATTGTTATGCGCAGCTCGTCAGTAAAGCCGGTTCCTTGATTAGTAGTAAATCACCATCACCTGCTTTCAGATGGAGCGGCATTTAGGGCTGAGGAGATAATTAAGTGATTAATTTAGTGATGATTGAGCATTATTGAAGACACCTGATGTTAACAAGCAGAATCACTGAAGGAGAAAATCACAAATTGTAAGTTACCATTAAGGTGATGGGTGTTTGCTTTAGTTGGGCTCTAGACCATTATATGTTTACTATAATAATTACTGTTGTTTGTCTGCTGTTATTGATTTATAACAGTTAAATGAACAAAGTAAAATGTTATCTTATAGTGTTGGTTATGTTTTGACATAATCATACTGTGATCTGAAAAATGAAACATATTAAGATAGTTTGGTTTAACTTGTTAGCAGTAGTTTTGTGATTCTCCAGCCTATGATTATCAGGACTTTACTTATAATTCAAAATATTTAATAAACATTGATCTGATCAAAAAGATGTTCAGACATATTCATTTAAAACACAAACATCAATAATCAGCCTGTGAATCTCAACAATGGTGACAATAATAAAGCATGTTGCAGTGGCTGCCACCAATCACAACTCATTAATGGCTCCCATCATGCATTGCGGTATGAATAAATTATGATCTGAATTGTCTATGTAATTTACTTTTCCTAATTGACTATTCTGCTCCTCACCATTGTTGACATGCATAGACTGAATCTTGACATCTGTGTGTGCCTAAGAGAATGATTTTTCTTTTAAAAACTTTTAAGAAATCCTTTATATTATATCAAAAATTCTGGCCATTTATTTAGATTCACAGTTATGCTTTAACCAACAACATAAATCGAATTCAGAAAGAAGGATCTTAATAAGCTCAGTGATCAAGTTCAAATGATGATTGTCATAATATCCAACACAGATCACTTTTTATTCTTAGTTTAACTGGCAGTTTTAACTCAGATACAACCATCAAACAAAATCTAAAGTAGCCAACACATGAAAGGCTCAGAGCCCAACTAAAGCAACTACCCATCACAATAATGGTAACTTACAATTTGCGATTTTCTCCTTCAGTGATTCTGCTTGTTAACATCAGGTGTCTTCAATAATGCTCAATCATCACTAAATTAATCACTTAGTTATCTCATTAACTTAAACACTCTTGAGTGTGGACTCATACACTCCCAGGGGTGTTAATTTAACACTGGAGGTTTTGCTGTGTACAAAGAGCCGTAGTTAACTGACAAGCTGAGCCATATCGCATTAAAAATCGCTGGCGATACGTCCGCGTTATTAATGCGATATGGCTCAGCTTGTCAGTTAACTACGGCTCTTTGTAGTAAATGCCGCTCCATCTGAAAGCAGGTGATGGTGATTTACTACTAATCAAGGAACCGGCTTTACTGACGAGATGCGCATAACAATATCGCGATTTAAATCGCCCAGCCCTAGCATAGCATACAGCTAACGTTATCCGACGATCGTGCTATGAGCTTTACCTGAGCTTATACTGCACTGATACTGCCTTACCGTATTCACAGCAATTCGTAGTGTAGTGTTTATTTGTGTATATTACTATTTTTCGTATTAACAGTTTAGACATTTAAATAAATTACAGAATGCTAGCTATGTTTTGTGGGTATAAATATTAATTGGTTGTCAAAACTTGATGAAAGAACAGTATAATAAAATTATAGAATCACAAATCTTAATGTAATCAAACTACTTAATTAATATACTAATCTTTTATTTTAAAGAAATACCATTTTTAAGTATGTATAGGGCATTAATATGCTTTTTTTTATTACAAGCATGTCATTTGTGTACTAATGCATATGATTTATGGCATAATTAATTCTTAATACAGAACATCATACAACACAATAACATTTAATGTAATAAAATTAGTGAACCAAAACTTGTATAAAATATTTATTAAATTACACAATACAATACATAATGAATTCAACTGAATTATGAGATGTAATGTATTACATTTTTATTAACACAAAACTACAAGCAAAATGCACATCTTTTAGGACATTTATAGAGCTTTTAAAAATACACAACAATACAAAGCAGCTTTAAACAGACATACTTTTGTATGTCTTTACTTTCCTAAATACTTTTGTGATAGTTCTCTGGCTATACATTGTGAAGATTTAAAAACAATTAATGTTGAGTTAGCTGTGTTCAAATATTTAATGAACTGTAAGGTTAAAGTTTTTTGAGAACTAATGAGACACAAATAGATGCAGTGTCTTTTGCTGTATGAAAAGTCAAATCTTTAGTTAGAAGTAAATTCATGTTGTATATGCAGTCAATTCTTTGTGGAACCATCCTAAGGCCTAGATGATGCAGTCAGTCAATTTCCCCTTTAGATGGTGGGGTCGTGACCTGGTAGGCGAGTAGGCTGGACTAGGTGTCATGGACTGGCTTGAGGGAACTCTGCAAAAACACACAAACATGCTGCAACACGTCATGTGCAACTGTACACTTGCACAGTCTTTAGTGCTATGGAACATCACTCACCGTTTTTACTTTGATATACAAGCCCAAAGGTGCAACACAGCAGAACGTAGTTAGCTCGTTGAACCTGGGTGTCATGGATGGACTGGCTGGTCGTAAACTCGAATACGATTCAGCAAACCATCCAAGACCTTTACAACATAAACAGAAACCGCTTTAACCAAAGTAACAACTGTTGAGTAAAAATGTATTTTTTTAACCACACATATCCACAAAATGAAGTGGTTTCCCTTTTCGGGGCTCTGTCCACCAACAATTCTTGGAATAAGGACTGTGTCATTCTCATCAAGGTCCTTTAAAATATTTTTAAGTAAGTAAGTAAGTAAATGTGTCCCCTGCCCTTGAAATTTATTTAATAGATTTTCATTTACCTTCAGACAAGAAATGTGACTGTCATCCACATGTTTCTTGATAGTGAAGGATCGCCACCAGAGCACGAACGTGTGCACCTGTAAAGCAGTTCCACCATGTGCTTTACAGAGCTGTGCAATCCTTGTGTCAAGAATCTAAAAGAAATAGTAGATTTCAATGAAATGTTGTTGAATAATATAAGAAGTACAAATAGGAGGTTCGTGTACAAACGCCCATACAAATAAGCTGCCATTGGACGCATCTTGCCTGAGTCCCAAAATTTCTCCAATCATGCATTCATGTCTATGTCTCAGCACCCTCTAACAGAATCCACGGTTTCGAGAATATCCGAGAAACTTTATTTTTCAACCCAAAAAAACTATACAGTGTACGTACGTACCCCTTACAGATATTTTGGGTCGAAAAATAAAGTTTCTTGGATATTCTTGAAATCTTGGATTCTGTTAGAGGGTGCTGAGACATAGACATGAATGCATGATTGGAGGCTCTAGAGCCTTCCAGAGCTGAGATATGGAGATCCCACAAAGCATTTATTCCATTGGGGCAAATAGAGACTCGCATACAGTGAAATTTTGGGATGAAATTTGGCCCTTTTGGAGCTTTTTGTTTGGACGTTTTCTGGAAACCGGGACTAATTAGAGCTATTACAAATATGTCTCAAAAATGTTATCAAATTAAAATTCTAACGTCGTCTTTCAGCCATGGGAAACTTTATTTCTGTGGACACAGTGTCTCGAAATCTTCAACTGTGGCCTGGCATCTCGGAAACTGAATGAGTGGCCGCTTTCTGTCGGTTTCCTCACTCAAAATGCGCATATACATTTCTTAGAAAAAAAAAATGCTTTGTAATTGTCTTACATATATAATATTATATAATATATAACAGACTTCCATTTATTTGACATCTTACCTCTTCTAGCTCCAAGATGTGAAAGCGATCCACTGAAAACGGATTTTTTTTTTCAATTTCTGTAAACACATTTGGATCAGTCACAAATCTTTGTTAAAGTTGTACTTTTTTAAAAGCAAATCAAATAAAGCATACCTGTGCGTGATGCATCACCTCCTGCCATGTCTGTCTTCAGGCAGTAAGAATCATGGTCATCATGAATATTCACTGAAAAAGGTTGTATATGTAATATTTTAAATTTGCATTTAAATAAACATTTACTTCAAAAAGTGGCCCATCTACTGTAATGTACTGCCTTTCTCACCATTCAGGTTAATGTCACGCCGCAGGAATGGTTTGAGTTGGGACACATTGGTTTTCTGGCGGAGAATGTTGCCTGATTTGTCTGCAAGTGTAGCAACCCCTTTTCTGGTAATGTCTTCGACCACAAAAGGGCCTGTCCAGTTCCCCTCTAAACGTCCACCTTTGCGTCCCTCTTTTCTTTTGTTTGCTTTGAGTACCTCCTCTCCTTCGTGGATGTGAAATGATTTCACATTTTTTATTTTCCGGGACTCGTACTCCGCCTTTTGCTTCCCCTGTGCTATTTCAATGTGACCCCGCACCTTATGAAAATAATGTATAATAAACAGATTTAATAGAATACCTTAAATAATGTGAATTATTGCTTAATTATAGTTCATACTACAGACAATTAGCTTTGCCTGTACTGCTGTCACCTCTACTATCCGTGTGGGCATTACAATATTCGGATCCTCTCCTACAAAGCAATCTGTCTCAGATACTACCTTTGTGTTTAGAAGCTCTGGCGTGATTGGGTGCCGGTGAAACATCAAAAAGAATGGTGTATACTTTGTAGAGCCCTAAAAAAAGTGTTTCAACAAATTACATTTACATAATCAATTGCATATAATCATTTCTTTTTAACCCTCTGGGGTCTGAGGTGTTTTTGGGGTCCTTGAGATGTTCTGACATGCCCTGACATTTGTGCTTTTTTCAGTTGCTTATAAACATATTAATGGCAAAAAAAAATTACACACTATTTAGCACAAACAGGGCTACCATAATATGTGAGCAACAAGAATGTACATGTCTGCATTTTTGAGAGAATAATGTTTATGCGTGGTTATTGAAAAAACTAAAAACTAAAGTTTCTGAAATAAGGCCATAAAACACACACTAAATATGTGCCAATAAGACTTTTGTCTAATAGATGTCATTGCCTAGTGTTTTTTCTTCAAAATGATGTGAAAATCACCCTGCCTAATCATTCACATAACACAATACATTGATTTGAATTTTGCAAAGCACTTTCTGTTTGGAAAGGCCATATGCGGAGTGGGCGTCACAGATAATGCATATGCAGTGGTTCACACCTCAGGAGACAATGGGGCCCGCATACTTAATTAGCCATTCATTCAGGTGAGTCACTGAGCCACAAGAATGCAAGAGCAACAGTTGGAAGCATCTCAATTCTTTTTTATTTTTCCACATATTGTGCTTGCAATTTGGCCTATAATAGCCAAGGAAAACATGTCTAGTAATTGTGCAGTTAATTCTCATACTGTATTTTCAGTTTTGGAATATTTATCCTCTCCCCAAATTTGTCACTAATAAAACACAATAAAAATTATTTAAAGAAAAGGCTTATATTTACCTTTTAATAGTTTGTTTACATCTACCTTGTAAATATATTTTTTTATTAAAAAGGTTACAATTACAACAACAATTCAAGTGTAATCTTTCTTTGTAAAAACTAAAGTATACATTTTATCATACATATTTCAAAGTTAAAAAGGTTACAACAACAATAATTACAATTTCAACAATATTTCAAGTGTACTCTTTCTTTGTAAAAAAAAAAAGATTATAGGCCTACATTTTATCTATGTATTCATTACTTTGAATATAGCCAACATTGGAACAGCTAACATCTTAGTTGATGACTTTATTTTTGACAAAAATAGTAGGCTATTTTATATATAGAAATTGCTAAACAAAAGCTTATTTGATGTGGCAGTATATTCTACAGTAAAAACTGTACCCAAATCTAAACAAAATGTTGTCTTTCATATTTCGCCTGACTGTAACGTTGTTTTCATGAAATATTAGTGCATATTGTTAATTTTCCGTTTAATATGTTGCTTATACAAATAGCCTACATTTTATTTAAACATATTTCAGTTGATTTTTACTCATCTCAGTATAGCAATACAGTTTGCTAAAACAACATAATTCATTCACACACGCGATTTAAATTTAACCTCTGGCAAAGATGAAGTTGATGATTGACTCGCGATCTTCGCAGTAGGCTAGTGAACGCACCGGAGAAATGCACATTTATTAGGCTACATAGTTTTTTTTTTTTTGTGTGTGTTGTTGTGATTGCTAGCCTATATTTACTTTAAATCCAGTAAATTTGTTAATGAAAAAATTATTAAAATTAAGATACAATTGATACAAAACGAAATTCGTTTTAAAGAAAGGATTTGTACTTTCTGTTTTGAGGTCTCTGTGAATGTTTGAAAGTCTTTTAGTGCTTAGAGCGCTCGCGTCCATAATGGAGAACTGTCACGTAATATTGTTTTTTTCCTCATAAATGCGAACACGAAAAATAAAAGACAAAAGACTTTAAAGTAAAACTTACTCCGAAATTGTGTCCTCGGCGGAATTCGCTCTTCAATATGCTGCCGTTCGTCGTCTGTTACAATCTTCCTCTGAGGAAACAACCCGGCGCTGTCCAGAATCATCTGAAGGGCGTCTTTATTACCGGAGAAGCGTGCCATACTCAAAACGCGATGAACTATCAGTGAGTCTGATGAAGAAACGGTGTTTTTATGGCATTGATCGGGGGGCGTATGCGATGCATACTAGATCACCTAAACTATTTACATGTGAATCGCGCCGGGGGCGGGGCGGCCGCAGCTCATTTAGAGATAATGAAGGGAGAAGGAAAAACGGTACCTCTCCTTGCTTTCAAGCGGATTACATGAGTTGAAAACATTTGTGTTTTATATAAATTACTTCATTTAAAAGAAGAGATTTCAAGCTTCATAAAGACATAACTCACATGCCTGTGTGAGAAGTATTCGCTGAGTTATGATTCATTTTCGGACGCGTTTCAGAATGGACTACACGGACAGAGAGAAGGCAGAACCTAGCTTCGTGTTTATTTTTCTTTATTTGGCAAAAAGCACCACACTTTGTTTTTATTGTGAGTATACACAAAAATAATACACATTTAACAGAATCGATTGATGTATGAAACTCCTATGGAAAATCAAAGTCAACAGAGTATTTCTGAGTTTCTTTTACACTGATAAAAAAAAGCGAGCTGGTATCGCCGGCGATACCGCCGACCTCAGGGGGTTAAAGCAGTTCCAATCACCTGCTTTGAGGTGTTGATGGCATGCACCACATCCTCCAGTTTTTCGTCCCAGTCATTCTGCATGTCATTGCAGTACTTTGACAATGACCTCTTTATAGTCTGATTTGTCCTCTCATCCTGTCCATTTGACTGAGGGTGGTAAGCTGACGTGACACACTGCTTCACACCCAATTCCTTAAATATGTTCGCATTTAGCTGTTATCAAAAAGGTATCAAAGACATGGTAGATTATTATAACATATAGCCCAAAAATTGTATAATAAAATCTTCTTAACTAAATAATAATAACCTGGTTCACAAACTTCCTCCCCTGGTCTGTGATTATTCTTTCAACCAGTCCATATGCATTAAATGCTTGTAAGACCCCTGTAACCACCTCAACTGCGGTCTTACACTTCAGGGATTTGGCGAAAACCCATTTGGTGAAGAGGTCAGTCATTGTGAGGACATAAATGTTCCCCTGAGGACTGGTTGGAAATGGTCCCATCAAATCCATTCCTATTACATTCCAGGCTTTAGTGACCTTGATAGGGTGCAACACTGGAGCCACTGTTTTAATAGTATCATTACGCTGACACTGTGGACATTGGGCAATCTAAAAAAAAAATGTTAGGTGTTTGTACCATTACAAACAACAGAAACACATTACTTTGTACAACTACATCAGGGGTCTCAAACTCAACATAGGATTTTGAGGACACGACTTAACACCATTAAGTATTTAATAGAATATGATCTTGTGGCCTCAATATAATATGTCGTGGCCTCTACATAACGTACCAATGAGTTAATTATTTACACTTGAGGGGCTGTATGAAACCATCTCGTGGGTCAAGAATTTGAGTCTACAATTATCTTACCCACTTCGTGACGTCCGGAAAGATGCCTTGCCAGTAGTATGCGCTTGCAATCTTATTAAATGTCCTTGTTATCCCCTGATGCCCACCTGTAGCTGGGCTGTCATGGCAGTCCCGAAGGACTCGTTCCTTCTGTTGCTCATCCATGACAACTAGACGGTTTGATCCGTCTGCAGTCTTGTAATAAAGATGTCCACCTGTGTTAGAGACATAAAGAGGTAATGTGAGGGAACGCAACACACGCCATGTTCCTGACTCTTCCTGTTTTCGAATGCGCATGCGTCGCGTCTGAACGCGTTGTTGTCTTTGGAGCTCCATCGATTTGATTTATAAATCTTGATTTTATTCTTTAAACTTACAACAAACATTTTCTACTTTACCTCACTGAGAAGCACTACTGCTCAACCCTCATAGTTACAACGCGGACTGTTGAGCAGACGCGTCTCAAGCCTATTAGTGATCCAACGCTGGATACTCCTCAGGGTTCGAATTACGGGGGAGCTAAGGGGAGCTCGGCTCCCCTGAAAAGGACCTGGGCTCCCCTGAAAGCCTACTTTGAGACATTTATCGGGAGCTCTAAAACACTGTCCATTTTTTGTGTCGCATATAGATTTTGATTTTCTGTACAAGGGAAAACTCCTTTTCTCGAGAATATTGAAGCCTTTATTTTAAAACGCATTGCAGCAGCACAAGCGAGAGCATCAGAGCTCGCGCGAGCGCGCTGATAGGCTGTGCTGAGGCAACTGCACAAACCAATGGCGAGAAAGCAGAAGCGCGCGATCCAATAGGAGCGCTTGACACCCTGCCAGACTCTGCGCGCCAAATAGAAGAGTATAAATACAGAGAAAACTCGCCATATCAGATCTAATCGACTGAAGCGAAAACACCTGACGTGAGAGAAATAGCACGGAAAGGCAACGCAGTACTCGTTCCCTTATCTCTAGTCTAAGGTAACCGAGGTTACGTAAGTAACCAAGTACGTTCTGTACTGTTTACTGTAAACCTATTGTTTTAAATACCCGAACATGCACCAAAAGCGTTAAAGTCAGTCAGGGAGGATCGGAAAATAAGGCTCCCCCGAAAGCCACTTTGTAATTCGAACCCTGATACTCCTATAGGTTACTCCCGTGGATCACGGCTGAACGCGTCTTCTCAACACTCACTTACAAACATTTTTCGCCTATCGTGCGTCTACTCTACACCCGTACCACTAAAAAGATGGATTATATCTAAAACTTCAGTCATAAATTAGTATAAATATTGATAGCATCACTGGTAGCTTCGTTGCTAACTTACTGTCCATCTGTTAAAATGGCGAATATATCAGATGAAAGTAGTCTACCTTTTGGTGCAGGTGAGGACACATTTGAGCTGCACGCACTGCAGTCTGAGCTGGAAGCTGTTGAGAAACAGATCCACGACCTTTTATTGAGACAAGCCGAGCTGATAGACCGGCGGTTAGCTCTTGAAACATCACGCGCCGATGCACACAAATCAGAGATTAACGTTACTAACCCGCTGACTTCGACTTCGTCTACTCCGTGCGTTTCTCAACATAGGTCCGCAGCGGAAGACGCGAGTCAGGTCTAGACCAAGACTCTCTCCGACCCTCCCGGTTTTCGAGTTATCCACACAAAACCGCTTCTCCCCTCTTCGCGAAACAGAACGCGATGCTGTGATCATCGGCGATTCCATCATTCGGCACGTACGCGCAACGTTAGGTAAAAGTAAGGTGCACAGTCACTGCTTTCCTGGTGCTCGTGTTTCTGAAATCGCTACTCACGTTCCCGAGATTCTGAACGGTGACGAGCGCGTCGGAACTGTTGTCCTGCACGCGGGAGTGAACGACATCAGGATGCGCCAGACAGAGATTCTGAAGAAAGACTTCAGGAATCTGATCGATACGGTACGCAGCACATCGCCTGAAACAACGATCATAGTGTCAGGACCGCTTCCCACGTACCGACTAGGACATGAAAAGTTTAGCAGATTATTTGCGCTAAATGAATGGTTAATGTCATGGTGCAATGAGCAGAAACTGCTCTTTGTAAATAATTGGAATCTGTTTTGGGAGCGTCCTAGGCTTTTCCGTGCCGATGGCTTACACCCAAGCAGATTCGGAGCAGATCTTCTGTCGGATAACATCTCCAAAATGTTAAATACCTTTTGACTAGTAACCAAAAGTCCAAATCATAGTCTCTGCTGCACCAATTTAACTGATATAAATACTAGTGTAGAATATTGCATAGAAACCGTGTCTATTCCTCGTTTAGTGAGATCAAATAACAAATCTACTGCAGGATCTAGGAAAAATCTAATTGTTATTAAAACAGAAAATGTTGCTATTAGTAAACAAAAACAATTTCTAAAGCTAGGTCTTCTAAACATTAGATCGCTCACACCTAAGGCAGTTATTGTAAATGAAATAGTCACAGATAATAGCTTCGATGTACTTTGCCTAACTGAAACCTGGCTTAAACCAAATGATTATTTCGGTCTAAATGAGTCTGCTCCTCCTGGATACTCCTATAAGCATGAGCCCCGTCTGATTGGTCGTGGCGGTGGTGTTGCGACAATTTATAGAGATATTCTCAATGTTACTCAGAAAGCGGGTTATAAGTTTATTTCGTTTGAAGTACTTGTACTAAATGTTACGCTCTTAGATGTTAGAAAAACATCCCTACACAGCAAAAACTCCAGTGTTAAATTAACACTCCTGGGAGTGTATATGAGTCCACACTCAAAAGTGTAAAGTGTTAAAATATGAGTGTTAAATTAACACTCAAGAGTGTTAAAGTTAATGAGATAGGTAAGTGATTAATTTAGTGATGATTGAACATTATTGAAGACACCTGATGTTAACAAGCAGAATCATTAAAGGAGGAAATCACTAATTGTAAGTTACCATTAAGGTGATGGGTGTTTGCTTTAGTTGGGCTCTTGACCCTTATATGTTTACTTTAAGTTTTACTTGTCTGCTGTTATTGATTTATAACAGTCAGATGAACAAAGAAACAATGTGATCTGATGGTGTTGGTTATGTTTTGACATAATCATGTTGTGATCCGTAAAACAAAACTTATTGAGATGGCTTAACTTGTTAGTTACAGCAGCTCTGTGATTCTACAGCACATGATTTTCAGTATTTTTCATATAGTCCAAAAATATTTCATAATCATTGTTCTGATCAAAAGACTTTCAAATGAATTTATTTAGAAACACAGACATCAATAATCAGCCTGTGAATCTCAACAATGGTGACAATAAT
The DNA here is from genome assembly GCF_951802725.1 of Rutilus rutilus. Lineage (NCBI taxonomy): Eukaryota > Metazoa > Chordata > Actinopteri > Cypriniformes > Leuciscidae > Rutilus > Rutilus rutilus. The sequence continues at coordinate 26,184,874 of NC_140209.1, forward strand.
AAAGCATGTTGCAGTGTCTGCCACCAATCACAACTCATTAATGGCTCCCATCATGCATTGCGGTATGAATAAATTATCATCTGAATTGTCTATGTAATTTACTTTTCCTAATTGAATATTCTGCTCGTCACCATTGTTGAGATGCATAGACTGAATCTTGACATCTGTGTGTGCCTAAAAGAAAGTTTTTTTTTTTTTCAAAACAACTTTGAGAAATCCAAAAGAAATCCTTTGTATTGTATCTGAAATTCTGGATATTTATGCAGATTCACAGTTATGCTGTAATCAACAACATAAATCTAAGTCAGAAATAAGGATCTTAATGAGTTCAGTGATCATTTTCAAATGATGATTGTCATAATATAACCAACATCATCAGATCACTTTTTTTCTTTGTTCATCTGGCAGTTATAAGATACAACAGCCAAACAAAATTTAAAGTAAATGTATAAGGGTCAAGAGCCCGACTAAAGCAAACACTGATCACCATAATGGTAACTTACAATTTGTGATTTTCTCCTTCAGTGATTCTGCTAGTTAACATCAGGTGTCTTCAATAATGATCAATCATCACTAAACTAATCACTTAATTAGCTCATTAACTTTAACACTCTTGAGTGTTAATTTAACACTCATATTTTAACACTTTACACTCTTGAGTGTGGACTCATATACACTCCCAGGAGTGTTAATTTAACACTGGAGTTTTTGCTGTGTATTATCTCTAGCCTTGGCTACCGTATATAGACCGCCTGGGCCTTACGCTGATTTCCTAAAAGAGTTTGCAGATTTTCTCTCAGACCTATTAGTCAATGTCGATAAAGCATTAATTGTTGGAGATTTTAACATACACGTAGATAATCCAAATGATGCGTTAGGGGCTGCGTTTACAGATTTATTAAATTCATTTGGGGTCAAGCAAAACGTCACCGGACCAACTCATCGTCTTAATCATACACTCGATTTAATTATATCACATGGAACCGATCCAACCGATATAGATATTATACCGCAAAGTGATGAAGTCACTGACCATTACATGGTAACTTGCATATTACGTACTGCTGTAATATGTCATGCGGCGCCGCGTTATCAACCAGGCAGAACAATCCTTCCATCCACCATAGATAATTTCTCAAATTGCTTATCTGATCTGTCTCAGCTGCTGCCTGAACCCAAACAAACAGATGAACTAGAAGAACTAACTAGCACTATGAGCACTATTCTCTCTAGAACATTGGATGTTGTTGCACCTATTAAATTAAAAAAGGTCAGAGAGAAAATTAAAGCACCGTGGTACAACAATACTACGCATGTTCTAAAGAGAGAAACCCGTATTTTAGAGCGTAAATGGAAACAAACTAATTTAGAGGTCTTTAGAATCGCGTGGAAAGACAGTATGTCACGTTATAAAAAGGCCCTAAAAGCAGCCAGGGCTGAGCACCTCCGCAAACTAATAGAAAATAACCAAAATAATCCAAGGTTTTTATTTAACACCGTGGCTAGACTAACAAATAAACAGACATCACCCGAACAAAATATCCCGTTACAGTTTAGTAGTAATGATTTTATGAAGTTCTTCACTGAGAAAATAGAAAGCATCAGAACCACAATTGTAAACGTTCAATCTTCAGTTGCGCCTTATAATTCAGCCTTAATTATCACCCCGCAAGAACAATTACAGTGCTTTACAACTATAGAACAAATAGAGTTAAATAAACTTATCACTTCCTCTAAAACAACAACATGTTTATTAGATCCGATACCAACTAAACTACTGAAAGAAGTGTTACCTGTAGTGGAAGAGCCTCTCCTTAATATTATTAACTCGTCTTTATCTTTAGGTCATGTTCCAAGAACATTTAAACTGGCAGTTATAAAACCTCTCATTAAGAAACCACAATTAGATCATAATAACCTAGCAAATTATAGACCCATTTCAAATCTTCCATTTATGTCTAAAATATTAGAAAAAGTGGTGTCCGCTCAATTGTGTTCTTTCTTGCAAGAAAATGATATCTATGAGAAGTTTCAGTCTGGTTTCAGGCCGCACCATAGCACTGAAACTGCGCTCGTTAAAATCACAAATGATTTACTTTTAGCTTCTGACCAAGGCTGTATCTCAATACTAGTTTTACTTGATCTTAGTGCTGCGTTCGATACTATAGATCACACAATACTCTTAGATCGACTACAAAATTATACTGGTGTTCAAGGACAAGCATTAAGCTGGTTTAGATCATACTTATCTGACCGCTACCATTTTGTCTATTTAAATGGAGAAAAATCGATCATAACTCCAGTAAACTATGGAGTGCCGCAGGGATCTGTGTTAGGCCCTCTATTATTCTCAGTATATATGATGCCACTTGGAAATATTATAAGGAAACATGGAATTAGTTTCCATTGTTATGCTGATGACACTCAAATATATATTTCATCACGGCCAGATGAAAACGCTAAATTATCCAAATTGACAGAGTGTGTTAAAGATATAAAAGATTGGATGACGCGTAATTTTCTTTTATTAAATCCAGACAAAACAGAGGTACTACTTATCGGTTCAAAAAACCGCCCACAAAACCTCTCGCAATACAACTTTAATATAGTAGGATGTCCTGTTACTTTATCCTCTACAGTAAAAGACCTGGGTGTTATCCTCGATTGCAACCTGTCTTTCAAAAATCATATTTCATATGTTACAAAAACCGCCTTTTTCCACCTTAGAAACATTGCTAAGCTACGTAATATGCTATCAGTTTCTGATGCAGAAAAGTTAGTTCATGCATTCATGACCTCGAGACTAGATTACTGTAATGCTTTATTAGCCGGTTGTCCTGCATCCTCAATTAACAAGCTACAGTTAGTCCAAAATGCCGCCGCTAGAGTTCTTACTAGATCAAGAAAATATGATCATATAACACCGATTTTATCATCACTGCATTGGTTACCTATAAAGTTCCGTATTAATTACAAGGTATTGCTACTGACTTATAAAGCCCTAAACGGCTTAGCTCCAGTCTATTTAACGGATCTTCTATCGCCCTATAATCCATCGCGCTCTTTAAGATCACTAAATTCAAGGCTTTTGGTCATACCTAGGATATCCAGAACCACCAAAGGAGGGAGAGCATTTTCACATTTAGCCCCAAAACTCTGGAATAGTCTTCCTGATACTGTTCGTTGCTCAGACTCGCTCTCCCAGTTTAAAACTAGATTAAAGTCGCATCTCTTCAGCCAGGCATTCATATAATATTTTTAATCTTACAGTTCAAATTACAATCCGGCCTCTAGTTAATAAACGCCAGAGGAGAACTGGCCCCCGACTGAGCCTGGGTTCTCCCAAGGTTTTTTTTTCTCCATTGGGTCACCTGATGGAGTTTTAGGACACTATTAGGTCACTTGATGGAGTTTTTCGGTTCCTTGCCACTGTTGCCTTTGGCTTGCTCAGTTGGGGATATTCTGGGGATATCTAATTTGATTTTATCAATAAATTCCGAAACAAACCTTGTTGTATTATTTTAATTTAATACTGTGAAGCTGCTTTGATACAATCTGTATTGTGAAAAGCGCTATACAAATATACTTGACTTGACTTGACACAGTAAATCATGTTATTTATTGAAGAAAATATTACGTAAAATTTGTTGTTTTATCATAAGCAAACGTAGCGGATACTGTAAATTACATAATAGACATAACACATTAAAAGGCAATTATATTTTTTCTACTTCCCCTGCACAATGAACTTCTTAGTAGAACGCCTGACAATTCCCTTCCGTCCGGCGTCGGCGTTCCCTTGGTAAATTCCACGCTCCAGGTACTCCTTCACCTCAGCATGCAACGCAAACTGTAACATAACTTTAATGCAAAGCAAAAGTAATGATATTAGGTTGATTAAACGTATTAATTGTGCAGTCAATCGATCCAAAAAATTAACTCGATTAAATACACTTTTTTTCTGATTAAGCGTGATTGATCACAATCATACACAGCAAAAACTCCAGTGTTAAATTAACACTCCTGGGAGTGTATATGAGTCCACACTCAAGAGTGTAAAGTGTTAAAATATGAGTGTTAAATTAACACTCAAGAGTGTTAAAGTTAATGAGCTAATTAAGTGATTAGTTTAGTGATGATTGATCATTATTGAAGACACCTGATGTTAACTAGCAGAATCACTGAAGGAGAAAATCACAAATTGTAAGTTACCATTATGGTGATCAGTGTTTGCTTTAGTCGGGCTCTTGACCCTTATACATTTACTTTAAATTTTGTTTGGCTGTTGTATCTTATAACTGCCAGATGAACAAAGAAAAAAAGTGATCTGATGATGTTGGTTATATTATGACAATCATCATTTGAAAATGATCACTGAACTCATTAAGATCCTTATTTCTGACTTAGATTTATGTTGTTGATTACAGCATAACTGTGAATCTGCATAAATATCCAGAATTTTAGATATAATACAAAGGATTTCTTAAAAGTTGTTTTGAAAAAAAAAAACCTTTCTTTTAGGCACACACAGATGTCAAGATTCAGTCTATGCATCTCAACAATGGTGACGAGCAGAATATTCAATTAGGAAAAGTAAATTACATAGACAATTCAGATCATAATTTATTCATACCGCAATGCATGATGGGAGCCATTAATGAGTTGTGATTGGTGGCAGACACTGCAACATGCTTTATTATTGTCACCATTGTTGAGATTCACAGGCTGATTATTGATGTCTGTGTTTCTAAATAAATTCATTTAAAAGTCTTTTGATCAGAACAATGATTATGAAATATTTTTGGACTATATGAAAAATACTGAAAATCATGTGCTGTAGAATCACAGAGCTGCTGTAACTAACAAGTTAAGCCATCTCAATAAGTTTTGTTTTACGGATCACAACATGATTATGTCAAAACATAACCAACACCATCAGATCACATTGTTTCTTTGTTCATCTGACTGTTATAAATCAATAACAGCAGACAAGTAAAACTTAAAGTAAACATATAAGGGTCAAGAGCCCAACTAAAGCAAACACCCATCACCTTAATGGTAACTTACAATTAGTGATTTCCTCCTTTAGTGATTCTGCTTGTTAACATCAGGTGTCTTCAATAATGTTCAATCATCACTAAATTAATCACTTACCTATCTCATTAACTTTAACACTCTTGAGTGTTAATTTAACACTCATATTTTAACACTTTACACTTTTGAGTGTGGACTCATATACACTCCCAGGAGTGTTAATTTAACACTGGAGTTTTTGCTGTGTAAACACTCAAGTTTCAGTAACACTGTATAATAACGTTCAGATGTAACTCATTTATAAGTGGTTAGTTAATGATGAACTAATCATTTACAGAACATTCATAAATTATTAGCAAGTGATATACTAACATTTTATGTATGTTTTGTAAATTCCGTTACAAGTCATTTACAAATGATTAGTAAATGATTAACTAATCATTTACTAAACATGAATATGCGTTTCATACATGTTTAATAAATAATGTTATTTTTTCTGTATGTATGTAGTAATTAGAGGGTTCAGAAAGTGTTGTAAATGGCTTGAATACACATACAGATCATGTGTAACAGGTAAGTATCATTTGTAACAGGTAAGTGTAACACATTTACAAGTAATGAATATTTTACACTTTAGATTAGGGGATGCAAAAAGTGTTGTAAATGATTTATTCATGCGTTTACACATCTATAACAGGTGTTGAACACTGTAGTGTGTAGTGTCGTGTGTAGTGTAGTGTGCACTGCAGTGTAAGTGCTGACTGGTGAGGGTATAGACAGCTGTCTTCTCTGAAACACATGGAGTCTTTAACCACTGTGCACCTGATGTGAGCAAAACATACAGAAAAATTTTACATAATGAACATTTATGAAACGCATAGTCATATTTTATAAATGATTAGTTAATCATTAACTAATCATTTGTAAATTACTTGTAACGAAATGTACAAAACATACATAAAATGTTAGTATATTACTTATTAATCATTTATGAACGCATAGTCATGTTTCATAAATAATTAGTTACTCATTTACTAATCACTCAAAAAAAAAAAAATTACAAAGCATACATAAAATGTTAGTATATCACATGCTAATCATTTATGCATGTTTTGTAAATGATTAGTTCATCATTAACTAAGCACTTATTAATGACCTACAACTGAACGTTATTATGAAGTGTTACCCAAGTCTCTATACGTTTTTACTATATTTTATAATTTAATCATTTCACATTTAATCTTCAGATTAATGTAGAAAAACATAAAATAACTAAATAAAGACATTATATTTTAAATACTTGTTTAATAACTTATATATATATAAATGAAGGCCAGTATCACTGATATTATACAGCTACTGATGTCTTGATAAATATGGGAAATAAAAAGAAATTGAATAAAACGTAAAACACTCTGCACTGCATAATTTATAAATTAGATATAAATGAATCCTTATTAAAGCTACAAAAGTTCTTTAGTTAGGAGCAGTGAGTAATTTTCTCTGTTCCCATTGTTATTTGATTGACCTCGTGTGAGACAACTATATTGGGTGCTGTCCCTTTAAGACCTGCAGTTGCCGACTGCCAATTACTGCTGCGCAGTGCGCACCAGTGACTGTCAGGACATGTGTGTGTCTTTTCGCGCTCGAATGTTTTTAAACCATTTGCTTTAAGTGCATGTTAAATGTAAAGCTAGCTAAAGAATGACAGAAAAAAAAAAACGAATGCTGCGTTATTTTTATCGCGTTAAACTGGACTAAAATAATCGCATGCGTTAACTTTGATAGCACGAGTTATTAATATATTCAATGTTACTGTGCCAAGGTGCTCAAACTCGCTTTGATGTATTTATGCAAGTGCCTGCACGAGCTGAGGCCTTTAATTTTTAATTGTTCATTCGGCAAAAAAGACTTTCGTCCAAATTGTATTAGGCCTATAACCAGGGTCCGAAATTAACACCCGCCAAGCGCCAAATGCGGGTAGATTTTCCGTTTGGCGAGTATATCTCAAAAGGCTATCCGCCACAGTGGCGGGTGACTGTTCATACCAAAATAATAAAATTGTCAGCGCGCACGCGCTCTTCTGCCTCCAAGAACGAGCAGAGAGAGAGAGCGAGCGAGAGCGAGTGAGTGAACCCCGGCCGCGCGCGCGCACTCACTATTCAGAGCAGACAAGCGTCAAGCTTCCCCGTACTTTTTGACAAGCGTCCTTGACAGGGCGGCCAGAGCTTCTTTGCAGTTCAAGTCGGCGGCGGTGTGTACGTACAGTTAACGCTCTATCTGTTGACGGTGCTGAGGAAAAAGGATGTGAAGCTCCCGCCACTGGAAGAAGCGGTCGCCGCCCATTTGTGTCCTGCTCATCAAAGCCGTGCAGAGCGTCTTCAGCACTCGCAGATCGTGCATACTCCGCCGCTGGCCAGGCTGCTTCTGCTTTACACACCATGCATGGCCGGTCTTTTCTCGATAAAATTAGTTTTCTCATAGCGTTTGCAACGCAATACTCGTTCCCTTATCTCTCAGGGAACCGAGGTTACGTAAGTAACTTAGCCGAGTACGTTCTGCCTTCCCTTGCACATGAGTCAGGAAACAAAACTGACAAAAAAAAAAAAAATAATAATAATGATTTCACCCCAATGATAGTAATATTTCATATATTTCTCTCATTTTGATATATATATATATATATATATATATATATATATAGCCTATATATATATAGCCTATATATATATATTTAGCCTATATATATATATATATATATATATATAATAATTATTATTTTTAATTTATTATACATTTCAAATTTTGCTCTGGACAATTTTTTATGTTTGTATTCAACATAATATGCCTACCTTATTATCTCAATTAAAAGTACTGAAATGAATGTATGTGACAAAAAAAAGGGCTGTTTATTATTTTGGCCGGTAAAAAATATGCTTGGCTGGTGGATTTTTTCATCTACCAGTCCCCGTGGCAGGTGAGCCAAAAAGTTAATTTCGGACCCTGCCTATAACATTGCAAATATTTTTTTTTTTTCGAAAGAAAAGCATGCTCATGCAATAATGTTGAACTGTGTCTTAAGTATCTATAACGGTAAAAATTATTACAGGCCGATAATTTCGTTTTTATTAAAATATAACTACAATTAAACATTATTAAAATACACCGGGTGATGGATATACTTACTGAAATGTTGGATGATGAGAAAAAAAAATAATTAATGTAAAGTTAAATTGATAATTAAATTATATTTTTGAATTAAGTAAGGTAAATGTATTGGTCGCAGAGATGAAATTGTCCAGAGATATTTGGTCACAGAGATGAAACTGTCCAGAGAGATGCACAGATGTCCAAAGATGAAATTTTCGCAGAGATACTTTGTAGAATTTCTGACGAAAGGGACCTGTGAAACATGGCAATCGTATATATAGTCCCGCATTTAAAAAAAAAAAAGTGATGAGACATTCTCATTGGTCATTTTCAAGTGTCTTTAAAAATGACAATATTTTATTGATGAATTGCGTTACATTGTTTTGTTTTTTTAAACCTGTGTAACATATATATATTATAAATTGCCCTTTCGATGTGTGCAAAAATATTGTATTGGTGAAAAACGTTATCTCTAATACGTTTTTTTTTTCTTTTTTTCTGTCATGTACAACCGGAATGGCAATATCATTACTTTTTGCATTAGAATATACAGAACAGGTGCATAAAAGAAATACAAATAAAACAAGAAAAATAATTATCATAGTATTAAACAAAAAAGATTGAAAGGTTAAAGGGGCTGGTTGTGTTTTTGTTTTGTAAATCATATTCTTCTTTAATGCAAACAATATTTATTGCATTCTTTTTTTTTCATCACTTTAAGGGCTTTTAAGACAAACTCATTAAGAAGTTTTCTCTCATTTACAACTCTTCTCATTTATAACTCATTTACAAGCAAAGTAATACATTACAAGTAACATGCATTACATAATCAGATCACTTTTTGATGTTATGAGTAAATAAATGCAATAAAATCACATACATTATGTAAGCACGTTACATTCTAATAATACAAATACATTTATTTACATGAATGTCACTGCAGATTAAGTATTTTCAAAAACACTATTCACAGTATAAGTATGAATTGTAGCTGAAATATAGCCATTGATGCATGAGGTCCACGACAGTGGACAGATAATTGATCAGATTTTTCTCCCAATCTAAAATCAAAACTTGAAAATTTTAACTGTGATATGACTCATTAGATATTGTTTGATGCTGCAAAAAATTTTTTAACTACAAGAGTCTCCTAGGAAAGAAGGAATGGTTGAATATTCCGGAGCAACTTGGCATTTCTGACTGACCATTGACCATCTTGGTTTGGAGGGGAAAAAAATCGAAACACAACGGCTTGCCACTTGGTTGCAATGTATAGGATGATGCACCCGGGTCCAATAAAGAGGCTGATGTGCAACTATGCCATCAAAACCCGTGCAAATGTAAGCAAATGTTTTTTTAATAGCTGTCCACTGTAGTGACCACTATGCATGAAAGGGTTAATCCATATAAAACAGCGCTTAATCTTGCAAAGTATGTTTTGGTGCTACTGCTATCATTACGTTAGTAATTCATTAAGTTAACTATAAAGTGTCGCTATGTTGTAGATTGTTTTCATAGTTATGTGTGAACTTGTGTGTATGTGTGGTTGCATTAGTTGCAGCCTATAATTTCAGTTTTATTGATCAATAATAGCCATTATAAAAGCAGCCTAAAAGGTATAAGAAGCTATACAAGTCAAGAAATTAATTAAGTAAAACGATTCAGTCAAACATAAGTCAGCAGGCTACAACGGTAAAGATAAATAGCCTAAATAATTTAACGTTATATAAAATTATGAAACTAAAACTTTGCCCTCAGCCAAAACGATTTGCCAGGGAACAAATTATAGATTAATGATATCAAAGATCGTACACGATCGATACACAAGACCAGCGGCAGACTTCAGCATCTCATCAGCCGAGGTATGGTTGTTCCAAGCGGGATACATGAGCGCTGAGCACCCGGTGATCCCTTCGATCTCACATCTCCGAAAACGTCAGATCAAATTTTTAAATAGGCGCTATCTGTATAAACAAACAACATATTTGAGATTGAAACAACTACATTATCGACTGAAAAACTCTTAAAACTACATTTCGTGACACATTAACAGTAGTATTTTTAAATTTCGCGGTCTTTCTCCTGCTATTGACGCAACTTGAGATTTTAAATATTAGCTATAGAATATACACAGTTTACATATACAATATACAATTTAATTTAATCTTACCTTGCATATAGCAGCGGGATTTAGCATTCTACATAAAGCTACCACATAATAACACTAAAACAGCTCACGTTAGCTACAAGTTATCGCGAGAACAGATTTAGATCAGGCATACTACTGGCATACTAATTGGGTCCTCAGGGTTACCGAATACTATACGGTTACTGGATACTATACCACACCGGAAGTCAATGTCCTTATTTGGCAGTTCCACTGCAAATACTGTGACGTATTAGTTCACAAAACGTCATAGATAACAGAAAAATCTGAACCGGTTGAAAAATATGACCAAAACAGAATATAAAGATATCAACGAAGCACCTGAAGAGAATAATTTCATCTTTTCTGTACTTCTAAACACTCCAAATATACAACAAAATGCTTTTAAGGGCTAAAAAAGTGCATTTAGCATGATATGTCCCCTTTAAGTTACACTACGCCATAAAAGTATGTACTCTTTTTGTGCAGAAAATGTATTTACTTTTGAATGTGTAGCAAAAAAGTAGGCAAGCTTTGTATTGGGACATACTACTTCATCATCTTTATAGGACGGATCTGTCGCGTGCATCCTGTCACTTAAACTGCCCCGTCAATCATCTTGTCACAGTTAAAATCCTCTATTAAATCTAATTTAATTTCCTACCGTTTCGGAGAGAAATGTAGTAGCGCGTTCATCTGCCAGTGGGTCTTTCATGGAGACTGTCCTCATGTGTTTGCAATTTGAATATAATAATGCATTTAAAAGTTGGTGTGCTTCACCAACGGACGTCGCTCAAATGCCTCTGGGCGCAATTGGATAGACCCAGTGGCGGCTGGTGCTAAAAAAATTTGTGGGGGGCGCAACAAACTGAATTATTAATTCAGGACTGAATGTAGGCTAATTGTTAAATAGCAATTTAACAGTGATAATGTAGCTACACTCTAAAAAATGCTGGGTTAAAAACAACCCAATTTGGGTTATTTGACAACCCAGCGCTGGGTAAATATTGGACAGAACACATGCTGGGTTATTTTGACCCAGCAGGTTGGGTTTTTATACATTAACCCATCCGCTGGGTTGTTTTTAATCAGTGCTGGGTCAAACAACCCCCATGCTACAGGTTATTCATTTTAGATAATAATAATAAAAAAATGATAAAAAAAAGAAAAAATTAATAACAATAATAACACTACTGTTTATTGATTCAATTAAAGTGTTTATTCCAGGAAATTAATATAATCAAATACATTCATGTTAAAAAAACAGTTAAGACATCTGCAACATAAACGGAGGCCCACAAAAATCATTTGTGCTAAAATGTTGGTATGTTAAAAGATTATAAAATGGTAAGATTCTCAAAATTCAAAACTCATAAACTGTAAAATAGCCTATAGCTAAAGATTCTCTTCACAAAGAATACAATAAAAAACACATAAGTACATACATTGCAATTCACTTAAATAAGCAATCATTTAGTCCTGTGCAGCAAAAATGGGAGGCACATAAAAACTCTGCGTATAAACAGTAAGTACAGTACATACATTACAATTCATTTTAAATAAGCAATCATTTAGTCATGTGTAGCAAAATAAAAACATGAAACTCTATACCTATAAACTGTAAAATAGCCTAGCTAAAAATTATCTTCACAAAAAGATAAAAAACTAAAAAAAACTGAGTCAACTGTTCCAGAGTTTCCCCATTCACCAAAAAACTGTCCAGCCATTCCAAGCTCCAAGACAGGGGAAGGGCTTTGCTTCTCTCTGCCTTTCCAGGTAAAAAGCACCATGTTGGTTCCAGACTAAATGAGGAAAAGACAATATCAGACACAGATAATTATTTAAAAGTGTGTCTTAGGTTTTCATAAGATCAGTCTTAAATTAGTTAAATACCGTCTTAAATTAACTTAAAGAATTAGTTCACCCCAAAATATAAATTTCCTCATCATTTACTCACCCCAATGCCATCCAAGATATCCATGTCTTTCTTTCTTCAGTGGAAAATAAATTAAGTTTTTTTGAGGAAAACATTTTATTTCAATTCTACACAGAATGGACTTAAATGGTAGAGACTCTGAAGCTGCATTGAGACGGACATTTGAACCTTCTTTGAATGTTGGGATAGTTGGTTGTCATTAAAGTCCATTCTGTGTAGAATAATCCTCAAATGTTTTCCTCAAAAACCGTAATTTCTCTTCCACTGAAGAAAGAAAGACATGGATATCTTGTAAGACATTGGGGTGAGTAAATTATTAGGAAATTTTCATTTTGGGGTGAACTAATCCTTTAAAGCAGTGGTTCTCAACTCCAGTCCTCGGGACCCGCTGCTCTGCACATTTTGTATGTCTCTCTTATCTGACACACTCAAATCAGTTCATGGAGTCTCTCCTGACGAGCTGATTCAGGTGTGTTAAATAAGGGAGACATACAAAATGTGCAGAGCAGTGGGTCACGAGGACTGGAGTTGAGGACCACTGCTTTAAAGAGTTGTGAGAAAATGAAATGCGTGTCAGATCCAAGCAGCAATAACCATAAACGATTAAAACGATTTATCGTGCAGCCCTACAAACAGGTGTAAAGAAATGAGCCTGCTCTTTTTGTCCCCTATTGTTTTACTTACCGGTTGTACATCAATGAATGAGGTTCTTGCCTCTTGAATAGTTGGCCGAAAGGTTTTGTGGCCAATCTTGTACAGGCGGGGGAATGACAGGCAGGATTGTAAGTGCTAGTATGCCTTTGGAATCTAAGAATAGAAAAATGGCAAATTAGAATTTGTTCGGTCATCAGCTTTTAAATTAAGCAAAGTGCATTTCTAACTAAGGTCAACTTAGAATGAGTGAAATTAGCTTAAATATATAACAGTTAAATACGTACTCTGGTAATCTGAAAACATTTAGTGTTATTAAAGGTATAGTTCACCTTAAAATGCAAATTTACTCACCCTCATGTCAAATTTACTCGCCTCATTTACTCACCCTCACGTTGTTCCAGACCTGTACAAGTTTCTTTCTTCTGCTGAACACAAAAAGATTTTTTAAAGAATGTCAGTAACAAGATAGTTGACGGTAGCCACTGACTTCCATAATAGGAAAAAAGTACTATAAAAGTCAATGGCTACTGTTAACTGTTTTGTTACCAACATTTTTTCAAATATCTTCTTTTGTGTTCAGGAGAAGAAAGTCATTCAGGTTTGTAATAACATGAGGGTGAGTAAATGACGACAGAATTTTCCTTTTCAGGTGAGCTATCCCTTAAAGCAGTGCTTCTCAAACCCGTCCTGGGGACCCCATACCACTGCATATTTTGTATCTCTCCCTCATTTAACACACCTGATTCAGCTCATTAGTACAGACTGCAAAATTTAAATTGGGTGTGTCTGATGAGGGAGACATCCAAAATTATGGGGGGTCCCAGGACATTTGAGAACCACTGCCTTAAACCAAGAAAGGGGCAAACAAGCAAGGCTATCTATGAAATTACACTGACAACGACTAAGCACAGAAGTGGTAGCCTATGCCAGCCCTACAATATAACTGATTTAAATTCACCCTACATGGTTTGACATTAAGTCTTGTCATGTGCTTGTACTTTGGTACTTGTACATGTAAATTGGCCATTCATGTTTTTGAGCTTATTTATTGTGAATGGTGTAGCAAACTCTGTTAAGGGTTAGGGTTGGCACTGGATGCAACTGTGAAAAAAAGATTACCTACAAAGAAAGAGAATTTGAAATGCAAAATTGTTCATCACATATTTACCAGCAATTTTTCAATGAGGCACTCAAGATTCCAGTTGAGGAGTTTTTGTTGAACAAAAATGTCCATTGCTGTAAAAGAAATGAAGGAAACATCTGATTAGTAATATCTTTACAAAGTTAGCATGTCTTATACAATGCTTTTAAAATTAATTTTTTATGCTGGCTCCAGTTAATTAAAAAAAATATATATAAATCATTTTATTGAATCATTACTTAAAAAATAATTTTTAACAGCTTAATTAACTATTGTTAATTCACAAGACTGTAAACAGAAGAAATGTTAATTTTGTGGATAATTAAAAAAATATTTTATAAAATCACCTGTAGATATTTCATAGAATATTTATTATTCATTCCAATGTATTAGTCTATCGGTATAACAATCGCCTGAGGGCATTGCGCCCATTGACTTATTTGATTGCAGTTTCAAGATAAGTAAAAATAATAAATAAATGTTGTTAATGTTTATTCTTCCTGACAGGTTTTTTTTTTTTATTCATTCACGATTCAATGATCATCATAGTTAGTTATTTTAATGATTGTGAACCAAATTGCATGACAAACCAAAATAATAAATTGTATTAGGCTATTTAATACATAAGCTTGGTTCCTCCTAAGGTTTTTTTTCCTCTCCATTCTGTCACCTGATGGAGTGTGGGTTCCTTGCCACTGTTGTCTCTGGCTTGCTTAGTTAAGGGCACTTAATTTTCAACAATATTATTGATTTAATTGCACTGACAATATCAGAAGATAACTGAACTGAACTGAATGACTTTTTTTCAGAGCCGGTTTAAGACCAAATTGTACTTCAGTAACTACTTTGATTATCTTCACATAGTTTCTGAACGTAACTGAAGCAACACTGAACTGACTTCAAATGAACAAAGACAGTTTTTGATAAGAATTGTACTGAGCTGGACGATGACATCACTGTTTTCTGCAGAAATGCTTAGCCAAATTGAACTAAGGCGCACGCACCCAAACACAGAGAACATACTGCAGCATAAGAAAATATTTTATGTAAAGCTACCTTTCGAAAATGACTAACAAAAACAGTTAAATAATAGGTAACGTTAGACTTACAGCTTCTTTAGCATATTATCCAGCCACTAGCCAGTGACGTATGGGATGATTATAGTCTCAAAAAGATTAACACGTGTAAGCACACTTATCAATGAACTTGATACATGTTGCAGAAATGTTTTATCCATGCCTTTCAACTTGCGTGTGCAAAATTCAAAATTGAATGAATGTGAAGCAATTTGTACAAATAGAGACATTTTTGTGAATACAAATGTTTTCCTTTGTATTAGTGTATCATAATTTGCACATGCAACACAGAAGATGTGCATGTGTGGATCAGGTGACACGCGTGCATTCATTGACGTCTTCTCTGAGTCGATCTCATTTGATTCATTTGGATTTTGAGACTTTCTTTTCGCGGTTTTTAAGCATTTCCCAACCCCACACACAAACAACTACAAATGAATAGGCCTGGTGCTAATTATTAATGTGTGCACAACTATCCATCTATTTGACAAATTCACAAATGTGCGTCGCTACATTTAAACTAATACAATACAACTTGTGTGTGCAAAATCCAAAACCACATGAATGTGCAGCATTTTGTTCAAATAGAGACATATTTGTTAATACAAAACCTCGATTTTGTATTAATGTGGGCCAGAATTTGTGCATGCAACAAGTAAGATGTGCATTTGTGGATCAGGTGACACGCGTGCATTCATTGACTCGTTTCTGAGTCGATCCTATTTGATTCATTTGGATTTTGAGACTTTCATTCCGCAGGTTTCGCCTTGCAAGATCCACACACAGCTGTCTGAGAAAACCTGCTACCACTAGATGGCAGTATTCTGCTAAAACAGACAACGGCAGCATAATAAAGCGTTCTTCACCATTTAAGACGCTTAATGAGAGTGATATTGAAGCACCAAATTTAGTACAGAATATAGGCCTACCTTATTAATAAAGCATACTTTATAGAGGCAAACAGATTACATCAGATTATGAACAACAACCATTGAAAACCATTATAAAACGCTTAACGTGCAATCGCGCGTTGCATGTTCAATAAGGTGTAGGCCTATAGGCTACTGAGTTTAAATATCACCGTCTCACTGCATTGACGTTAAGCTTTTTCTTTATAATATGCTCTATGGGAGGAAAACTATATAGCCTACAGAAGAGCCTATGAACGCGACGCGCGGCGTTTCATGTTAATGGCATTTTCCTTCCTGTAAAAAAAACTACAAAAAAAATGTTTCGCAGTTGCGTTCATATTATATGCTTATTTTTATCTGACTACACATAATATAGGGTAGAGTGGGGGAAAACGCCCCCCTTAAGGAAAATGTGACATTACAGTGAAACAAAACATAAATGTGACTAGAATTGCCATCCCGGTTTTGAGTGACTATGGCAGGAGTTATTCACCAAATATAAAAATTGCTTAGCCTTCATAATTAATTAGCATTTTGACTGAAAATATTTTTGTACAAAGGGGGCGTTTTGCCCCAGCGGTGGGGTAAAACGCCCCCCAAGGTGGGGTAAAATGCCCCCTTTCTTACAAACCAGTTTGCTTGATAGATCAACAGCAAAATTAACAGACAATAGTTTTTAATCTCTAAAAGTAAAAGGCAAGTAATGTATAAACATGTATATATATTAATATTTATTTCAGCAATGTCCAAAATAGCCAAATGTAACTACCTTCCATCAGTGAGCTAACTTTGCTAGCAAGCTAGCTAGTTAATGTTCACTTGAGGTAATTTTTTCATGTTTTGTTCAAATATTTTGATTTTACCACCTAGTTATACTGCATTAAGTGTAAAACAAAGGATTTGATAGACAGAAATATTTTATTATAGTAATTATGATAAAGAGAAACTATGCTCCCAGGGGGGCGTTTTACCCCTCAGCATAGGGGGCGTTTTACCCCACAAGCTATGACTTTTTTAAAAAATGTTTAATTTTTTTTATATAATTATATTCCTTATAAATAACATATGATCTCAAACTACAGACTTCACTATTCATCTATCATACATCACTGCGATATCCTGCAGAACAATATTCTCTTAAACACTTATTTACTAATATCTGAAAATTATAGCATTTACCATGTAATCCTCTTCTCTTCAAATATGTCGCTGGTGTCAGCTTCTCCATAGAGATTTGTATATCCCCGTTATCAACGTAGTGCATAGCAACAGTAAAAACCTATATTGACTACTTTTAGTGGTTATTTTGGGAAAAACAGGTGGGGGGCGTTTTACCCCAGGGGGGCGTTTTCCCCCACTCTACCCTACATATTATACAAGCTTTGGAATTTGAAAATGTCTGTTTTTAAATGTTAAAGACGATTTTCACAGTACATTTGTTTTCCCTTGACCCTTAAGCCATTGTTATAGGCTAGTCTATAGCACGATTAGTTTTAACTATATGCAACCATTGTATATCGACATGAAATATTAATTGAAAATCAACTGGCCCTACGTGTGTATAGCTGCATATTTGTACATGAGAATGCTTTGACGCGCTAACCACGGCTCATGATGCACAAGGGAACGTCTGCCAATTCCACTGAGTTAAAACATATAATTTGTTTTCATTCAAATTACTTTTAATATTTAAAAACAGACATTTTCAAATTCCAAAGCTCGTAGAAGGTTCCTGTAAGACTGATTTACAAGTAAAATTTGGACAATACTTCCCTTAATTGCTATTTTTAAATCTAAATTGAAAACTTATTTTTATTCCCTGGCATTTTAATTATCTCCTGATGCTGTTTCTGCCTGTTCTGTTTGGTTGTTTCTATGTTTTATTCTATTTGTTTTTACTTTGTTCAGCACTTTCAGCACTTTGGATAGCCCTGCTATGTTTAAATGTGCTTTATAAATAAAATGTACTTAATTACTTTCTTACTTTACTTCATGTACTGTATGTAGCCTGTATTCTGCAGAAAAATACTAAAAGAATTCACTAAAAGGGTTTTTTCATGTTCAAAATGGTTGTAGTATGTTCCTAGTGACTAGACTGGCTTACTACAGGTGAAATTGTCCAAATACCTCCCTTGCCTATTTACAGTAAACAATATTTTTTTTAAACAAAAATTACTGTAATTAACCAAACAGGTTTTTGGTGACTTACTACAGGTGAATAATGCAACATTTCACCTGACTATCACTAGGAACGTATACTACAACCTTTGGAACATGAATAGAAAAACAATTTACAGTAGGCTAATTTGAAAAATCGTACTGTTCAATCGGGATATTGGCTGGACATACACTAGGCTAAGTCAGTCTGCACACTAGGTATTTACCACAACCTTGGAAGTATTCATTTGAATGTATGACTGGACGTTTATATTTTTTGACTGTGAGTGGAATTTGCAGATGGTCCCTTTAGAAAATGCGGCGAATATCAAACCTAAAACGTACTTCACTGAGCTCTCGGACGGTTTCTCTCATACACATGCAAAGTTAAAAGCAACTGCATAATTTCATGTTAAGCTTTTTCTTTTTAACAGACTCAGGAAGGGAAATGCCATTAACATGAAACGCCGCGCGTCGCGTTCATAGGCTCTTCTGTAGGCTCTATAGTTTTCCTCCCATAGAGCATATTATAAAGAAAAAGCTTAACGTCAATGCAGTGAGACGGTGATATTTAAACTCAGTAGCCTATAGGCCTACACCTTATTGAACATGCAACGCGCGATTGCACGTTAAGCGTTTTATAATGGTTTTCTATGGGTGTTGTTCATAATCTGATGTAATCTGTTTGCCTCTATAAAGTATGCTTTATTAATAAGGTAGGACTATATTGTGTACTAAATTTGGTGCTTCAATATCACTTTACCCACACACAATATCACATTAAGCGTCTTAAATGGTGAAGAACGCTTTATTATGCTGCCGTTGTCTGTTTTAGCGGAATACTGCCATCTAGTGGTAGCAGGTTTTCTCAGACAGCTGTGTGTGGATCTTGCAAGGCGAAACCTGCGGAATGAAAGTCTCAAAATCCAAATGAATCAAATAGGATCGACTCAGAAACGAGTCAATGAATGCACGCGTGTCACCTGATCCACAAATGCACATCTTACTTGTTGCATGCACAAATTCTGGCCCACATTAATACAAAATCGAGGTTTTGTATTAACAAATATGTCTCTATTTGAACAAAATGCTGCACATTCATGTGGTTTTGGATTTTGCACACACAAGTTGTATTGTATTAGTTTAAATGTAGCGACGCACATTTGTGAATTTGTCAAATAGATGGATAGTTGTGCACACATTAATAATTAGCACCAGGCCTATTCATTTGTAGTTGTTTGTGTGTGGGGTTGGGAAATGCTTAAAAACCGCGAAAAGAAAGTCTCAAAATCCAAATGAATCAAATGAGATCGACTCAGAGAAGACGTCAATGAATGCACGCGTGTCACCTGATCCACACATGCACATCTTCTGTGTTGCATGTGCAAATTATGATACACTAATACAAAGGAAAACATTTGTATTCACAAAAATGTCTCTATTTGTACAAATTGCTTCACATTCATTCAATTTTGAATTTTGCACACGCAAGTTGAAAGGCATGGATAAAACATTTCTGCAACATGTATCAAGTTCATTGATAAGTGTGCTTACACGTGTTAATCTTTTTGAGACTATAATCATCCCATAGTGACGTTACACTGCATCCATCCAACACCGCCGAGTCAAGTAACCCGCAACATTTCTGGAGATAAAACAGACACCAACAACTGTACTCAGACATTGTGACCGTGTTATAATTGGAATAATTGATGACAGACCGTGTAAAAATAATGAATGTTATGTGTAATGTAACGTTAGCATAACGGTCGCTAGTTCGACAGACGCAAAATCTAGACTAGAGCATTTGGTCCGTCGTCAAAAATTCATAGTTCATTTCAGCATAACTTCTTGTTGACTTTCTGACTTCTTTGACTAACGTTACTTAACGTTAGGATAGTTTTAATAAAACAGGGTTGCTCACCTTCATGCTCGCTCCTGCTTGAACCTCTCGTCCTCCTGTTGACGTAGTGAATAGTGATTTGAACAGTGTGGACAAAAGCGGCGCGCGCGACTCGCGAGGAGGTAGGCGCTGGGTCAAAATTTCCAAAACAAACCCAAATGCTGGGTCATTGTCAGCTGATTCCTGAGAAAATAACCCAGCAACATAGTCAAAATGCTCAACCCAGCATTTGGGTTTAAAAAATAACCCAGCATTTTTTAGAGTGTATCATTAGCCTAAAGTTTAGCTAAAACTTCAGCCGGTAGGGTTGGGAAATAGCCAATTGCCAAATAAATCAGAATTTTTGGGCTAAATGGCGATGTATGGTATAATCTGAGTATTTAATTATTATTTTTCTATTTGAATAAAAAAAAAAAAAAAAACTGTATTTAATTTTTTTTTTTTTTATATTTAATATCCTGATCAATATTGTCCTACAAACAATGTTCATATTGAAGGTTATAAAAACAAACATAGTGAAACCTTGCTGTCTATCTGCAGTCTATCCAAAAAAGGGGTCAAATCACATTACATTCTAACATTGCAACATTACAATCTAAAAACAAAATAATGCTTTTTAAAGAAGTAGTTCAATTTACTAAACTTAAAAAAAAAAATTAAATTAAATCAAAGCTAATATCATAAAAATACACATGTAGGTTTGAAATTTTCTAGCACATTTATGTTCACCAACAACAACAAATATTCAACAACAAATATTTTAGCTAAATATAATTTAGTGCTAATGTATATTTTAGTCAGAATAATTGCGCTCCTATTCTATTGCTAGTCTGTTCGGCGCGCATGCACGCGGCGGCGCTCGTTCACGGAAGTTTAGCTCATGACAACAAGCTGGAAATATTGACTTTCTAACATTTACAGATGGAGAATATGTCCGTGAAATGTAAGTTATGCACTGAGGAAATTATTGGATGTCACTTCAGCTTATGGCTAAATATTATTAGAGGTATAATTTGTTTCAACCAATCGCTGCACAAGTGAAGTTTACGTGTGATGACGAAAGCACGTTAGTGCGAGCCCTCCCGGAACCCATAGAGAATGCATTGCAGTGCCTACAGTTCGAAAAAAAAAATCTTTGAATGTAAGTCTATGGGAACAGTCTGGGCGATTTTCGGCCATAGTGACATCGCCCAAAAAGAGGCGGTACTCCACAGAACGTGACTTGGCGCTGATTGGACTATATCCAGAGGCAGAACAACAGTGAGTGACTGCTAGCGTAACTCTGTTGTTGAATGAGATTGTGATTGTGAAGTCCCTTTCACACTTTGGTGGTGCGTCGCCCAATCGCCCTAATGAAGAAACCGCCGCTAGACCTAAAACCAATCAGAGCGATCATCATCGTGTATAAAGCCCGCCTCAACGTTTCTGATTGGTGCCGCGATTTCGACGGCATGGAAATGGGCTTGAATGAGCTCTTTGCCAGACTACTTGCAGAGCAAATCTAAATTTGCCGGAAGTTGTCTGGGTTTTCCCAGGGGGGCAGGGTTTTCTATTATTTTGAAGGTACCCCCGGGCGCCGCCATTGGCTAGCGGACCCCCACCTGCTGTTAGCATCCCATTGACTCCCATTCATTTTGGCGCATAACTTCACATCTGAGGCGTTTAAAGACGCCATTTGTCCATTATTTATTTCTAAAGAAACACGAAAATGTATAAAAGGCTCCATTACCTTGTAGCCTCCGTTATGGCCCCGTAGAAGCAATTTTTGTAAAAATAAGCTAACGATTGCGTCATAACCACGCGACTCTCTGTCGCACAGTAGAGAATTAGCGTATGGACAGGAGGAGAAGCTCGCGCGCAATCAGGGGGACGTGGAGGCAAAGTGACAAAATAATTAATCAGAATACATAGCAAACGTTTCTCTTGCTTCTAGCTCATGGACAGCTCCTACTCACACTCTCCGTCTCTGCAAGTTTCGGAAAGAAATTATTCAGATTTCCATTGACACAGCTACTAGAAGACAGACGGGTTGCTCACGTCACATCTACGTCGTCAAGCTCAGTTTGAGTCTGCGCAGTACGCTGGACCCCCAGGAAGTAAGAGTTTCTAATTGACTTCACTTTGTCTCCGCTGAATCCAATGGGGTCGCTGTGTCCATTTCTTTTACTGTCTATGGGTTTTCCCAGGCTAGCTGCCAGTGACTGTTACTGTGTTACCACACAGAGAGTAGTAGAAACCAGTTCAACCTAGGGTGACCACCATCAAACAAACCAAATGTGGGACGATTACAAGTTTGCGTGGGACAATGTGGGACATGTTACCAACACTAAAACATAACCTCAAACTGTTATAAATGTTTATCTAACTTAATAAAAACATTTGTATTATGCCTTTCAGCTGATAAAAATTATTTGTTCTTTATAGTCCCTTCCAGATAACATAACATGTCTTTATTTTACATGTCATTTAAATTCAACATCACTGAGCCAAAAGGCAGCAGGCAGATAACTATTTTTGAAACAGTCCAACTAAAATCCAACTAAATAAATAATGAACAAATAAAATATAAAACAACATGAAATTAGATCGTTGACAGTCTTATAACCTATATTAAGAATATATGAAACCAAAAACTTTCATATTTTTAGAAAGGATGTGAATTAAAACAACAACAGCAGGCAAGCAAGTTGATAAAATATGTTACATTTTAATTTACCGAATTATCCATTTGTTTTCTGACAGTGAACACATGGAACGAATCACCGCTCCACATTTTGATTGACAGCCGTCACAACCTACTAGTGACCGTGTTTACTCCTTTGCTTTCAACCATTGGATAGGATTTTTAAAAAACGGCTGTTTTATTTGTAGGCCTACTTCTGTTCTGACGAAGCTCTAGTAAAATATAGGTGCAAAACTATGCCGCAAAAAGAATAAATAAAAGGCTTTCTTAAAAAGGCAAAAGAACGCATGCACGTTTTCTTAATATGCTAATTAAAAACCAACAGACTGATGAAAATGCGGGACATTTTCTCAATATGCGACGGGCGGGACAAGGGGTGAAAATGCTGTGCGGTGAAACGCAAAGCGGGACGGGTGGTCACCCTAGTTCAACCACTGAACACTCAAGTGGCACTCCATTAGAACATGTGGAGGACAGTAGTAATGAAACAGTAAGAATTATGCACTTATATTCTCAGAAGGCGAAGCACTGCTACTTGGGCGGAGTGATTAGCGCAACACTCTAAGCGAACTCTCTGCTCCTCACCAAGGGGCTTCTCATGTGCTGCGAGCAAATCACTCCGCCCAAGTAGCAGTGCTTCGCCTTCTGAGAATATAGTTCCCAGTATGTATACGGTTAGAAGACGGCTGTGTCTCATGTGACCTTGTTATTTGTACACGCTGTGACTATAAAAATCACAACATGTAAATAGGAAAATGTTGCCGTTATTTTGTCACTTATCGGGAGCAGTATGCTAGCTGGAGCCGTTTACCAGTCTTTGTGCTAAGCTAGGCTAGCGGTGTGTGCGTCAGACAGAGTTACGGCACGCACGGAGATGAAAAGGGTGTGTATCGACTTATCTAACTCTGGGGGTTACGGTGAATAAGCTAAAGTCCCAAAAATGTGTGATTTTTTCCTTCAGTGATTCTGCTTGTTAATATCAGGTGTCTTCAATAAAATTAATCATCACTCAATTAATCACTTAATTATCTCATTAACTTTAACACAGCTTCAGTGTCACTTATAACACTCTGAGGGGGCTTTCACACTGGGCTCGTTTGCTGTGGCCCGAGCGCGATTGTTCCCGGCGCCCCCCACAGCGTTGGTCTGGTTTCACACTCAACTTGATTCTATCAAACCCTGGTGCGTTTGTGTGCATCTTACGTCATCACAAACGTGCACGGCGCATGATAGAAAACAGAATGCTGCACAGCAAAATCCCCAGTGTTAAATTAACACTGCTCAGTGTTTATATAATCCACACTCTCAGAGTATTATAAGTGACACTGAAGCTGTGTTAAAGTTAATGAGATAATTAAGTGATTCATTGAATGATGATTGAGCATTATTGAAGACACCTGATGATAACAAGCAGAATCACTGAAGGAGAAAATCACAAATTTTAAGTCACCATTATGGAGATGAGTGTTTGCTTTAGTTGAGCTCATGACCTTTAAATTAATAACATTACATCTAGGTTGGCTGTTCTAACTGGGTTATAACAGCCAGATGAACATAAAGAATAGATGATCTGCTGGTGTTTGTTGTGTACTGACAGTCATTATTTCACAATCATTTGACCTGAATCACTGAACTCATTTAGAAACAAATTTCTAAGTTAGATTAACTTTATTGATTATAGCAGTACTGTCCTTGAACAGCATAATTTAACATTTACAATGTAATCCAAATTATTTTCAGACAGAATCAGTCTGTGAATCTCAACATGGGTGACAATTATAAAGCATGTTGCAGTGCATTCTGGGTGTCACCAATCAAAACTCATTCATGGCTCCCATAATGCATTGCTGCATGAATAAAAAAATGAATGAATAATGAGCTTATGTTTAGAGTTGATCTCATCTCTTTATCTGAAAATGCATTTTGTCCCCATTGCTGAGATTAATACACTAATTCTTGATGTCTGTGACTTATAGATTTTATGCAAATCTACATGTCAGCCCATCAGAGGTGATCTGAAAACTACTGCTCTCAGTAAATCACATGACATTAAGGAAACTTCATGTTATGAAACTTCATGTTTTAGTAGAGCACTTGGACCTTGGTTTATGGTCAATTACTATTAGTTCAGCTATTGCAACAGTCTTTTATCAAACACATTTGCTTGTATGAAACTGAGATATGAAGACTTCAGCTGATGTTGGACATGATTTGCTTTTGAGATGCAGCAAATATACTTGTTTTATGCAAATTTCAGGAGTGACTGTCAAGTAATAATGAGGTCAACTGAGGATCTGTTATTTATCCTCTGGGGTCAGAGAGTGTTTTCTGGGCCCTGGGGAAGTGTTGACGCCCTGACATTTGTGCTTTTTTCAGGTGCTTATAAACATTAATGGCTAAAGTCTGACTACACTGTATGCAGCACAAACAGAGTTACAATAATATGTGAGCAACATGTATACATGTTTGTATTTTTGAGAAAATAACATTTATGCATGGTTATTGAAAACACAAGATTTTTAATTAACTGCAGTAAGGCCATATTACACATATGAATCATTTGTTCACAAGACTTTTGAGAACCGAATCTTATAGCCCTAGAGTTTATTCTTCAAAACGATGTGAAAATCATCCTGCCTACTCATTCACATAAAACAAATAATAAAAGCAGTCATGTTGATCTGCTTTATTAATGCAGCAATGTTTTCTGAAAATAACTACAATGGCTGAAAAAGAAGTAACAAAAAAAGTCAAGGGTCAAGAGCCCAACTAAAGTAAACGCTGATAACCATAATGGTGACGTCAAATGAAACAATCATTCATCAACATCTAAACCTCTATTAGTACTCAATAAGAACTTCTGTAGACGTCAGTCAGACAGAAAGTCAGTCTAGGGTGCATTTCCCGAAAGCATCGTTGGCCAACTAGGGTCGCAAGTTCCGTCGTTACCAATAGAGTTCAATGGACATTGCGATGAACTTGTGACCATAGTTGGCTAACGATAACTGGTAATGCTGTTTGTGGAGTTGTTTAATCCTCCTCTGCTGAGATCTTCACAGATTTAATGTCTTCTTTTCTCTTCAGTTGATTTCATCTGCTGTGCCTGACGAAAGTTGTTTGTGTTTTTATTTCTCTTTCTTTCAGTGCTTGTTCACAGCAGGAAATTATTCAGGAACATCATACTAACCTTTAAATAACATTCTATTAACATTCAGAAAACTGGATATTTTATGTTCCTAGAATGTTTTTAAGTTGAAAGAACGTTTGAGGAACATCATACCTTTTAAAACATGTTCCTCTATTGTCAAGAAAACTGGACATTTTTTACATTCCCAGAACTAACACTGAATATTTGGAGAACGTTCTTATAACAAAAATCTGTTAGCTGGAAAAAGCGTTAACACTGGTGACTTTGCTGTGAACTCCTGTGGCTTTGTGAAAGTCACATGACTTTGGGGAAACTGTAGAGCGATATAAGATAAGAACAGGGATGTGCAAAGGGGGTAGAGCCACTGAGTCACAAATGTCTTCAGCTGAGGTGAAGAGAACGTAATTTTATTTGCATGATTCATTATGCATACACTTTAATCAACAGCTACAAAGCCATTTTTATGTTGTTGTTGTTGTTAGTATTAATTTTACAGTTTTTCTAAATGGCTAAAACACATTTCTTGAAACCATCACTCACTTCCTCAAAACCTTACAGACAAAACCAAATTGTCAAACCACATTCAGAGAACCTCTGACTTTTTGGCAAAATCAAACAATTGCCTCAAAACCATTTTATCTGTGCTCAAAATCAAACAATGCTTTCAGATTATATGCACAGCGAGTCAATATTATAAACACTAGGCTACAGATCATTCCTTAGACACTACATAAAAAAATGGAGAACAATGAATTCAAAGCATGCAGTTAGAGAAAAAAAAGTGCTAACAAATTTTGCAATTATGTAAAAAGTATAGTAATGACAACTTACAGTAAGGTGAATAAATTGTATATGCACTGCAAGTATAGTATTGCACTGAATATAGTATTGAATGTCTGTATATTCAGCACTTACATACACTGTAAAAAATAAAATCGTAAAAAAACAGTCATTGACTGTCAGCTACGGCTGCCAAACAAAAACCGTAAAAATAAAGTAAAATATCCTAATTTAAATTAAGTGCAAAAAACTTTTACAGAAATTTACCTTAAATGTTTTACGGAAAAACAGTGTTTTTTTACAGCTATTTCCTGAATTATTACGATCAAACACCTTCATTGTAAAAAAATCCCATAAAAAACTGTCAAATGACTGTCAGCAATGGCTGCCATACAAAAACCGTAAAATTAATGTAAAATATCCTAATTTAAATAAGTGGAAAATACTTTTACAGAAATCTTCATTAATCTTTTTTAACAGAAACACACAGTTAATTCACATTTTTTCTGATTTTTTACTGAAAAACATGCAGTTAATTATATGCATGATTTGCTGTGACTATACGTCACTGCATCAGCAACTACACAGTTACTGTCTGTTAAAAAAAGCAACATGCAGCATTTCATCAGTGTTTCTCTGCTCATCCTGGACTGAAGCTCAGGCTCTACTCTTCAACACAATGGTGACACACAAAACACACCATACAGAAACACTTTAAACCCCAACAGAACATTAAACACTACCAGATCTCTCAGGATCTCAGCATCTTCACTTATTACAATCCAGACTTTATTTCTTTCATACTAACATTCTTATTGAGAATTAACAGAAGTTTAGAAGTTGAAGTCACCATGATGGAGATTAGTGTTTGTTTTAGTTGGGCTCTTGAACTTTTAGTGTTTGACTTTAAAGTTTCTCTGGCTGCTTTAACTGTGTGTCTTTGATGCATATATGTTATGATAGGAATCCAAGAAAAACTCAGATTAAATGACGTTGGTCTCTTTTTAGTGACAATAGTCATCATGTAGTGTCCTGCTTTATTAATACCACCTGAAGTGTAATATCTGATTAAGTAATCAAATATTAGTTGTTAATTTTTGCATGGTAAAACTGCTATATAAGATCCTGCAGTGATCTGATACTCGATTTTATGATGTCATTATACAGAAAATGTTTTGACAGGATTATATAGACTCACTCAGACATCAATAATCAGCGTATGAATCACAACAATGGTGACAACGAAAAAAAAATCTGAACTACTATAAAGTCACAAAAAGGCTTTGTTGGTTGTCACC
This sequence comes from Rutilus rutilus, assembly GCF_951802725.1. NCBI lineage: Eukaryota > Metazoa > Chordata > Actinopteri > Cypriniformes > Leuciscidae > Rutilus > Rutilus rutilus. The sequence goes on from NC_140209.1 coordinate 26,212,891, forward strand.
ATTGTTGAGATTCATATGTTGATTCTTGATGTCTATACTACAAAACCAAAAATTAACCAGCTCAAACCTTTTTCCATATAATATATATCTTTTTAAATTTCAGATTATTACAATATTGTTGCCAAGGATCATGTGAGAAATTGTGACATTATAGATTTTGTATAAAGCTAAATACAATCTACATATTATGTAATCTAAACTAATATATTCAGAGATTTGGCTGTCATATCAGTGAATCAGATCATCACGATGACTGTAACATCACTTATGAATGATCAAGATCATCTGATATTTCTCCTGCATTTATTGCTATAACAAATGTGTATTAAACACACAGTTAAAGCAGCCAGAGAAAACTAATGTTAAAATCTCACGGGTCATGACCCCAACTAAAGCAGACACTGATCTCAATCATGGTGACATCAAATTTATTTTAAAGCTGTCAGCTGCGGCTGTCAAACAAAAACCGTAAAAATAAAGTAAAATATCCTATTTTAGAAGTGCAAAAAACTTTTACAGAAATTTTCCTTAAATGTTTTACAGAAAAACACTGTTATTTTACAGCTATTTCCTGAATTATTACGATTTTAAAAAATGATATGCATGTGAGAAATTATGACATTATAGACTTTGTATAAAGCTAAATTCCATCTACATGTAATCTAAGTTAATATACATATTTTTGACTGTCCTATCAGAGAATCAAGCCATCATATGATGACATCATCACTAAAATCATCTGAAATTTTCTCCAGCATTTATTGCTATAAGAAATGTGCATGAAATACACAATTAAAGCAGCCAAAGAAAAACATAAGTTAAAAATTGAAGTCATGAGCCCAACTAAAGCAGACACTGATCTCAATCATGGTGACATCAAATTTATTTTAAAGTTTTTTTACAATTTATTTAAATTAGCATATTTTACTTTAATTTTAGGGTTTTTGTTTGGCAGCCGCAGCTGCCAGTCATTTGACCCTTTTTTTACGATTTTTTTACAATGAAGGTGTTTGATCATAATAATGCAGGAAATACCTGTGAAATAACAGTGCTTTTTCGGTTTATTTAAATTAGCATATTTGACTTTAATTTTAAGGTTTTTGTTTGGCAGCCGCAGCTGCCAGTCATTTGACCCTTTTTTTACGATTTTTTTTACAATGAAGGTGTTTGATCGTGATTATTCAGGAAATACCTGTAAAATAACAGTGTTTTTCAGTTTATTTAATTTAGGATGTTTTACAGTTTTTTGGGGAGCTGACAGTCATTTGACCATTTTATCATTTAACTGTTTTCTTTCTGTTAAATTACAGATTATATTTGTAATTTTACATACATTTTTATGTAATTTAAGAAAACAGAAAAAATACTGTATGAAAAATACAACAAATGTTCTGTATAAAAAGTGTGAATTACTGTAATTTGTCATTAATGTCACAATACCTAAAATAACAGCTGAATTTTTATTTTACAGATATTTTTTGTAATTTTACAGTGTTTTGAGTACAATTTAAAATGAAAGAAAATGATCGTCAAAAAATCACAGTTATTTTCTGTAAAATTAGGATTTTTTTTTACAGTGTACAGTGAAAATGCAGTGACCCAACGGCAGAAGCCAAAAAGGTTACAGTAAAAAACTCTAAATGAAAAGCATGTTACAATACACTCAGAAGAGTTGTGCAACTTCACAATCAAGGTCAGCGAGAAAGATTTTACATGTATTCTGCTTCTGCTTCATGTCCTCATGTTGGCCCAGAGGACATTGTCCACATCACAGACGATGTCATGTCTGCAGAGAAATCCTAAAGCCAGATCCAGCCTTGACAACATTCTCCACACCTTGCTCTTCCTTGTCCTCTTCCTCCTTGTTCACCACATCTTATACATAGCCTTCCTCTTCTCTCTCTTATATTTTTACATCCATTGTTGGTATCAACATTCAGCGCAATATTTCGAGTCAATTTTGGCACTCTGAACTGACTAGTATTTTGTACAGTTGGTTTGGTCACATCATTACTGTACGTTCACACCGCCGCCAACTTGAGCTGCAAAGAAGCTCTGGCCGCCCTGTCAAGGACGCTTGTCAAAAAGTACGGGGAAGCTTGTTGACGCTTTGGCCGCTCTGAAGTCTGTGTCACACCATGAAATGTAAACAGAAAAAAACAAGCAATACACTGACACTAGAAACCTTTTATAATGACAGCATTTTTATAACCGTTTTGGTCACATTTGGTCGGGGGAAAAAAATATTTTGATTAATATGCGCGAGGGAGAGAGAGCAAGACGTGTTGTTTGAAGACAGTGACAGCATTGAGTGCGCGCGCGCGGCCGGGGCTCTCTCTCTTTTGTAACTGGTCTCTATATGAAAATAACGTCATATCATAAATGATAGGAAACCCAGCAACAGCGATTATCAGTTTCTCCTCCATTTTCTCGGAACTAATGTTTTGGTAGGAACGAAAGTTTACATCGTATGTTTCTTCGGAATCAGAAGGACGTCTATTCTGATTGGTTGCTGGCGTTTGCCGCTGCTTGCCGCTGAACCGCGTCATAGCTCATTACCATAAAGTTGAGATACTTTCAACTTTTTGATTGACGCTCAAAACACCCAAAACGTGACACCGATGGATTTGACGCTCCTTGCAGCTGAGAGAAGCCAGCTTCCATTGAAAATGAATGACTTCCGGTAACTTTGGAAGCTTAAGTCGGCGGCGGTGTGAACGTACAGTTAGAAATAAGTGTGAAAAATTGAGTCGTTGTGTGTAAACGATGACAACTGTGTTGTAGTTGTGTTTAACTTTTGCCTGCCTGTGTTTAGCGTTTTGAAATATAAGTGCATCACAGTGCGAAATGTGTTAAGAGTCCAGGAGATTTGCAAACAGTGTTTTAACTACCTGAACTTGTTTAATGTCTTACAGAAAGAGTGATTTATTTTACCAATTGGTTTAGGCTATTGATAATTTGGTTTAGAAAATGGGGTTTAGTGTTTTAGCAATTCAGAAAAAAAATATTATTTATGTAAGCATGTGCTGGTTCCATTCCTAGATAGCAACATTGTGTCGGGCCCACATCCAGAGTTGTATAGTCCAGGGGTCAGAAAGTAGAAGTCCTGCCATAGTTTATTCCACCCATGAACTCAGTCAGCTGATTTCACTAATTAGTTCTCTCTCCTGTCTGAATTAGCAAATCCAGGTGATTGGAACAAAATACTGAGGAGGACTTTTACTTTCTGAACCTGGACTTTACACCTCTGACTACATGTCAGACAAGAGTAAAGAAATAAACCAGAACTGGACCTTATCTGAGCCACAAAATCTGTGTATATTAAATATGGACTCATCTCAGCCTTAATAAGTTAACAAGCAGAATCACTGAAGGAAAGAAGAGAACAGAAAAAGAGACGAGCAGAAAAACAAGAACTACAACTGTCTTCAGACACAGCCTCAGATGAAATCAACTGAAGAGAAAAGAAGACATTAAATCTGTGAAGATCTCAGCAGAGGAGGATTAAACAACTCCACAAACAGCATTACCAGCTTCACTTATTACTAACCAGACTGACTTTATTTCTGTCAGACGTCTACAGAAGTTTTATTGAGAATTAACAGAGGTTTAACTCTAACGTGTTTCATTTGAGGTCACCATAACAGTGATTAGTGCTTCCATTAGTTGGGTTTTTAACTCTGATTATATCTTATGTCTTTTCTGGCAGTTGTGACAGTGTGCTTGTTAAACACATTTGCAGCAGCAAAAAAACCTAAAGTGAAATTATATCAGGTAATGATGATTACCTGATGATGGTTTTATAATCATCACGAAATATCTTGCTCCGCTGACACTTTTCAAATCTAACAATTGTGTTCCATTATTTTTTTCATATTAAAAACCCTGTGTTACTGCAGAATGAGATCCAGAAATATATTATTTACACATCCATATTCTTTTCAAAACACAAACCCTGTATTACTGAAGCATGAAATACAGCAGTACTATAGATATCAGTTAGAAGAATTTTATAAACTTGTAGCAACAATGGCATCTGCTTTTCACATTAAGTGAATCGTGTGATGTCGAACACATCGTCTTTGTCCTTAAGAAGACAGCGCTGGTTAATAATTTTCCCCACGGGGCCATTTACCAACGCCCATGTGTTTGATATCCCCCCGACTTTACAGCCTCGTGACATTCCTCACACACACACACACACACACACACACACACACACACACACACACACACACACACACACACACACGCACACAAACATCCCTTTGTGTTTAAATTAGGATAGAATATACTTTAATTTATGTACAATTACATTAGGCATGTGTGATTTAGTTTGGCTTTATAATAGAGGTGTGGTTTTGAAATGTATTCTTTAATCAATAGTGTTTTAGTTAGAGAATGTTCAACAATATTCTCTGGCAATTGCCTTCCCCCCACTTTGCTGTTTTATTGCCTAATGGAATGTCAACTGGGCAGTGCCGGCCCGAGCCTTTTGGGGGCCCTAAGCAGAATTTGGTTTGGGGGCCCCCTCCCACCACGCAGAGTCACCTGTGCTTGACGATTATTGACACAATGTCACTCTGTAATGTTACATTATAAATTAATACAATGAGGTTATGTATTAATACAAAATAAATACTTAATAAAAAATAGATACTTAAAAATGTTTTAACTTTTTCTTTACTCTTTTACTAACTCTTTGAAACTTCTGAAAACAAATTGTCACAAAACATATAAAAAAAAACTTATTTGAAAAATATCCTCCAACGTTTTTGCAGTTTGAATGATGTCTTGTATGAACATGACGGAGTATGTTTTTATGTTTCCACTGTTCGATCGCGCCCGCGCCTCACACACACACACAACATATTCAAGCATTGCAATCTTGACATCGCAGCCTGTTCGTTAAAGCCGTAATAAAATATAGTAATAAAATAGTCAACCTAACATATAAAAATTGCACTGCTCTGTAGGGCTGGGCGATATATCGCACGATATTGTTATGCGCATCTCATCAGTAAAGCCGGTTCCTTGATTAGTTGTAAATCGCCTTCACCTGATTTCAGATGGAGCGGCATTTACTACACAGCAAAAACTCCAGTGTTAAATTAACACTCAAGAGTGTTAAAGTTAATGAGATAATTAAGTGATTAATTTAGTGACGCTTGAGCATTATTGAAGACACCTGATGTTAACAAGCAGAATCACTGAAGAAGAAAATCACAAATTGTAAGCCACCGTTTTGGCGATCAGTGTTTGCTTTAGTTGGGCTCTTGACCCTTATACATTTACTTTAAAATTTGTTTATCTGCTGTTATTGATTTATAACAAGCAAATGAACAAAGAAAAGTGTGATCTGACAGTGTTGGTTATGTTTTGACATAATCATGCTGTGCTCTGAAAAATGAAACTTATTGAGATAGTTTGTTTTACATTGTTAGCAGCAGCTTTGTGATTCTACAGCATATGATTTTCAGTATATTTCTTATAACCCATAATATTTAATAAACATTGCTCTGATCAAATTACTTTCAATTTTTTTTTTAGAAACACAGACATCAATAATTAGTCTGTGAATCTCAACAATGGTGACAATAATAAAGCATGTTGCAGTGGCTGCCACCAATCACAACTCATTAATGGCTCCCATCATGCATTGCGGTATGAATAAATTATGAACTGAATTGTCTATGTAATTTACTTTTCGTAATTGAATATTCTGCTCGTCACCATTGTTGAGATGCATAGACTGAATTTTAATGTCTGTGTGTGCCTAAAACAAAGATTTTTTTTTTTTTTAAACAACTTTTAAGAAATCCTTTATATTACATCTAAAATTCTGGATATTTATGCAGAATCACAGTTATTCTGTGGTCAACAACATAAATTTAAGTCAGAAATAAGGAGTTCAGTGATCAAGCTCAAAAGATGATTGTCATAATATAACCAACACCATCAGAACACTTTATTTTTAGTTCAACTGGCAGTTATAACTCAGATACAGCAGTCAAACAAAATCTAAAGTAAACATAAAAGGGTCAAGAGCCCAACTAAAGCAAATACCCAACACAATAATGGTAACTTACAATTTGTGATTTTCTCCTTCAGTGATTCTGCTTGTTAACATCAGGTGTCTTCAATAATGTTCAATCATCACTAAATTAATCACTTAATTATCTCATTACATTAAACACTCTTGAGTGTGGACTCATACACTCCCAGGAGTGTTAATTTAACACTGGAGTTTTTGCTGTGTACAAAGAGCCGTAGTTAAGAGCCTGGCGATACGTCCGCGATATTGATGCGATATGGCTCAGCTTGTCAGTTAACTACGGCTCTTTGTAGTAAATGCCGCTCCATCTGAAAGCAGGTGAAGGCGATTTACTACTAATCAAGGAACCGGCTTTACTGATGAGATGCGCATAACAATATCGTGCGATATATCGCCCAGCCCTACTGCTCTGTTTAAATAAGCCAACAATTCGTATTCAGCGCTGCGTAGCCTAAGCACCGCTCCACTGTGATATTTGCAAGCACATTTTTGCGCATGTGAAGAGAATGATTTTTTTCCCCTCGATATTGGATTTCAAGCACATTTTTGCGCATGTGAAGAGAATGATTTTTTTCCCCTCGATATTGGAACGTGGGTGAAGTACAAAGAAGCCTATAATAAAGAATAGTTTACCATCCAAATCCATCGCGAATGTTAAAACATTTTGATTCTAATGAGAGAGATACGTGAGCCCAGCACTTTCGCTTTAAATTATTTCGTTTTGGCTTGTTTTTAGTTATTTTTATTCTTGTTCTGTTCTGAATATCATTAAATTTAAAGGATAAATCATTGATCAAATCAAATTTTTGCGACATGGCTTAACATTACCGTGACTTTGCGCACGAATTGTCTATGCACGCGAGGTTATGCGCATCACTCAAACACTGGCAGACACCGCAGCAGTTGTAGGCAGGTATATTGATCATGAAATCAGAATTTTCTTGTCTTGAATTATTAATCCATTCATTCATTTATGTCACTTGTTTAATTTAATTAATATGTAAAAAAAAAAATAATAATAATAATCGCTTGGGGGCCCCCTGGTGGCGACGGGGCCCCAAGCAGCCGCTTAGTTCGCTTATGCCTCGGGCCGGCCCTGCAACTGGGTTTTTAGGAGTGGAGCAGAATTAAAGTGGTAATCTTTACTCCTACTTAAATCCTACATTTTCTACTTAAATCCTAAATTTTCTATATGCATAACCACTAAAGAAATGTAAACATGGATGTAATTTCCCATCTCATAATTTTTCTTTTACGTGGTGTAGTTTGTGTATTCTGGTAAACTTTGGTAATAAGGTTAGACAAATCAGGTGTGTACCGTGTTTAGTTCCTCAAGCTTCATATCCATTTGTACCCTATAGGGCAGTGGTTCTCAAACCTGTCCTGGCGTACCCCCAACACTGCACGTTTTCTTTCTCTCCCTAATCAAACACACCTGATTCAACTCATCAGCTCATTAACGCATGTAATAATGAGCTGATGAGTTGAATCAGGTGTGTTTGATTAGGGAGAGAAAGAAAACGTGCAGTGTTGGGGGTACGCCAGGACAGGTTTGAGAACCACTGCTATAGGGTACAACACATTTTGGGTAAATCTTATTTCTAGACATGTAACGAACTTTAAAATGCTTGTAAATATGCATATCTTATGTAACTTGATTTTCTTAATCTTCATATGACGTGTGTGATATCGTTGAAATTCTCTCAATCTAACAGAGTCGAATTTCGATAGCAGAATGAAGTAATATGCATTATTTTACACTTTTTCATATTTCGGGAGCCGAACAGCTCAAAGCTCATCTCCTCATGACTCATCCGAGTGGGCGTGGCCCCAGAGACAAAGACATTTTTCCCGCTTCAGACCTTTGGACGTTCATTGGTTGTTCGCGCGAACAGAGGCGTCAACCCGTATTGTCCATAAAAGACCGACTCAGAAAATCCTCTCTCTCTCTCTCTCTCTCTCGCTTTTACGAACCCTCTTCTTAAGAAGACCCATGGCTCCCTTTTAGGGAGCATTCTTTCGTATTCGGACTCAGCGAAGCAAACGCAGCAAGCAACTTCAACTCAAAGAAAATACTCTTTTGAAAATCCCGCGGCCGCGCTCACCTGAAGACGCATGAGAGAACAAAAGGCCCATGCGCGCGCGCCTGCCTCAGCACCACAACAGACCACATGCAAGTCTCGAAATCTAAATGCTGTTTAAGGTTGTATCTTCCCTTTTTCAAGGTGATCTGATTCCTTGTTGTCTGTCAAAAGTTTGCTGTCTGTGAGTCTACCTAAAACTGTGCTTTCTCTGATCGCACAGGTTGCTTTCACTTTCGCTCGCTCATCCTCTCCATCTCTCGCATCTTCCGATCTCTATCTATCTATCTATCTCTCTCTCTCTCTCTCATTTTCGTTATTCGTTTAGTCTTGTGTTACGTGTTCTGTACATATATTCTGTGTGAATCGATGTAGTAATTAGTCCAATTTAGGGCTGGGCGATTTAAATCGCGATATTGTTATGCGCATCTCGTCAGTAAAGCCGGTTCCTTGATTTAGTAGTAAATCACCATCACCTGCTTTCAGATGAAGCGGCATTTAGGGCTGAGAAGATAATTAAGTGATTCATTTAGTGATGATTGAGCATTATTGAAGACACCTGATGTTAACAAGCAGAATCACTGAAGAAGAAAATCACAAATTGTAAGTTACCATTAAGGTGATGGGAGTTTGCTTAAGTTGGGCTCTAGACCATTATATGTTTACTTTAATAATTACTGTTGTTTGTCTGCTGTTATTGATTTATAACAGTTAAATGAACAAAGTAAAATGTTATCTTATAGTGTTGGTTATGTTTTGACATAATCATACTGTGATCTGAAAAGTGAAACATATTAAGATAGTTTGGTTTAACTTGTTAGCAGCAGTTTTGTAATTCTTCAGCCTATAATTATCAGGACTTTATTTATAATTCAAAATACTTAATAAACATTGCTCTGATCAAAAAGACGTTCAGACATCAATAATCAGCCTGTGAATCTCAACAATGGTGACAATAATAAAGCATGTTGCAGTGGCTGCCACCAATCACAACTCATTAATGGCTCCCATCATGCATTGCGGTATGAATAAATTATGATCTGAATTGTCTATGTAATTTACTTTTCCTCATTGAATATTCTGCTCCTCACCATTGTTGAGATGCATAGACTGAATCTTGACATCTGTGTGTGCCTAAAATAAAGATTTTTTTTTTAAACAAGTTTTAAGAAATCCTTTATATTATATAAAAAATTCTGGCCATTTATTGAGATTCACAGTTATGCTGTAACCAACAACATAAATCGAAGTCAGAAAGAAGGATCTTAATGAGCTCAGTGATCAAGTTCAAATGATTATTGTCATAATATAACCAACAAAGATCACTTTTTTTCTTTGTTCAACTGGCAGTTTTACCTCAGATACAACCGCCAAACAAAATCTAAAGTACACGTGAAAGGGTCAGAGACCAACTAAAGCAACTACCCATCACAATAATGGTAACTTACAATTTGCGATTTTCTCCTTCAGCGATTCTACTTGTTAACATCAGGTGTCTTCAATAATGCTCAATCATCACTAAATTAATCACTTAGTTATCTCATTAACTTAAACACTCTTGAGTGTGGACTCATACACTCCCAGGGGTGTTAATTTAACACTGGAGGTTTTGCTGTGTACAAAGAGCCGTAGTTAACTGACAAGCGGAGCCATATCGCATTAAATATCGCTGGCGATCCGTCCGCGATATTGATGTGATTTGGCTCAGCTTGTCAGTTAACTACGGCTCTTTGTAGTAAATGCCGCTTCATCTGAAAGCAGGTGATGGCGATTTACTACTAATCAAGGAACCGGCATTACTGATGAGATGTGCATAACAATATCGCGATTTAAATCGCCCAGCCCTAGTCCAATTATTAAAACCATTATATTCTGGATTGTCTCTAAGTGTTCATGTTACAAGTCAATGAAACTCCGATCAAGTTACGCTTTACAATGCGTTACTGTTAAGTAACCTACATTTTATAAGAACAAGAAAGTAATTTTCATGGCCAGAAAATATAGCTTTCTTCGAATTATAAGAAAGATAATTTGTCGAGAAGTTAATGGCATTAATTTTACGACCAGTTTGCGGGACAAACAACTGTTTAATTAATACATTAATTTCCCTTAAAAAATTATTTTGATTAATTGATCTGAAAGAGGGACCTTTTGGGTATATTAATGATTCAATTATAACTCATTGTAATTGATTATTGATGTATACAAATGGGTCCAAATTTCAGCTTCAATAATTGATTAATATTGTAAGAATATAGATGAATCAACCCGATTCATAATTTTGATTCCCTATAATCATTTGAGCTAAGTCATATTCCTTATAAACTTAAGCATCAAACGTTAATCTACTATGACAAACATCAACAATCAGCGTATTAATCTCAACAATGGTGACAATCAAAAGTACCCTGCTGCAATGCATGCTGGGTACCAGCATAGTACAAAACTCCCAGCATGCATTGCAACATGAATAAATTATGCAGCTGAATTGTCCTATAATTTTGTTTAATTCTAAATATTTGCTTTTATTTTTTGCTGTTGTTTTTTTAGTGACATTAAGTAGCTTTTTTGTAATGTTCAGAATTGATCAGTTTATCTGAATATTTTTGATAGTCACCATTGTTGAGACACATACGCTGATTGTTGATAAGTGTGTGTGTCACATGATAGGTAAAAAAAATGTTTCTCATGTTTGTTATAATATTTCAACTGATAGGTATAATTCTGCTTGATCTCATGTTGCAGTAGCACAGGGTTTATGATATTAATTGAACAAAACAATTTTATTATATAAATTACATCAGTGATTCAGGCATTATGATTACAAAGCCATCAACAGGTTACCAACATCACCTGCCCAGATTAAATTTTGCTTTCTTTGCTGCTGCAAATGTGTTTAACAAACACACTGTCACAACAGCCAAAAAAGACAAAAAAACATAATTGTTAACATAAGAGTTAAGAGCCCAACTAATGGAAACGCTTGTAACAACAATGGCATCTGCTTTTCAGATTAAGTGAATCATGTGATGGCAAAACACATCGTCTTTGTCCTTGCTGGTTAATAATTGCCCCACAAGGACCAATTTACCAGCATCCATGTGACTCGTATCCCCCAACTTTACAGCCTCATGACATTCCGCACACACACACAAACAAACACCCTTTTGTGTATAACTGAGAATAAGAGAAATATCGTTTATTTTATTTCCCAATGTATGTACATTCCTATATGCATGTGTGTGATTAGTTTTACCTTATAATAGAGGTTTGGTTTTCTAAATGTGTAATTTGAATTCTAAGTGTTTATCGAAAGGATGTTTCTCCCAATTTAAGGTCTCAAATAGAACCATGGTTTCGTAACCCTACCCCAGACCATAAAACTTTACGACCCAGGAAAAGGCAAACATTCCAAGCAAGTCACATCCCAAACGCACCACACACACACAGATTTTTCATTGACTTTCCCACATAAGACATTACCCAAAATGTTGATATATTTCTGAGGTGCCTTTTGTTATGACCATGTCATATTGGGGTGTCTATGATTTTGTCATGTGGTAATCACAACTTTAAATGTGTGTAATTCTGCATATCTCCTGTAACGTTGCATTTCTACAACCTTCATGTGATGCGTTTGATATCTCTGAAATTCTCTCAATCTAACAGAGTCGAATTCCAATAGCAGAATGCAGTAATATATATTGTTTACACACTTCATATTTCTGGAACCGAAAGGTTTAAGTCAATCGACACTGTAACCCGAGCCAGGACACTGTTTCAGACAAACAAAGGGATCTTCCCGCTAGGAAAAACCTCGACATCTGATTTGTCTTCCACGAAGAAGGGGGCGGTACCTGGGACACTGATAAAAGTCCAAACCTTCAGTTTCCTCTCTCTCTTCTCTCTGATCCCTGCTCTTCTCTCATCGATCTCCTCTTCTCCCCGGCTTTAAGAAACATCTGAAAGGCTCAGGCCTTCTCCTCGGACCTAGAGTCGTAGCTGCCGTTCTTTGCAACTAAGTTCCTATTGCCTTTCCCCTCGACAAGGGAAACGACTGAACTTTCTCGGTAACGTTAAATTCAAGTGAGCCTTTACATCGTTTTGCGAAACGACCCAAAAGACGAAGCTAGACGCAAACCAGCCGGACACGCGCACGCGCACGTCCCCTTTTCAGCATCACACTGAAAGAGTACCACATCTCGCAAGTATCTTTCTCTCTAACAGCTGATTCCTGGTGTTTAGCTTGTAGGTCTGTGAATTAAGTTACCCTCTATCTCTTAACTCTATATTTCTTTCTTGCTTTCTTTCTTTCATTTCATTTTATTCTGATCACATATTTTCTTGTTTGTTTAAATGTTTGTTTGTTCTATTGTTTGCATTTTACGTACGTTTATATTTGTAGCTTATATAATCTCTTAGTGTGTGCCATTTTATTAATAAACCCATTTATACTTTCAACTGTCCCTGTGTTTGAAAAACCACTTTTTATGAAGTCAATGAAATCAAAGATCTTATTTAAGCTACACGCTCTATATTATAGGCTAGCCTACTTTGAGTAGGCCTAGTTTTAATTTATAAACCCAAAAAGGCTTTATCTTCGTGGCCAGAAGATAAACTTTCTTGGAGTTTTGTAAACAGGAATACTTCTTCTTAACTGTGATAGTCTTACATTTATTCGCTGGACGAATAACGGATGACAAGACCAGTTACAGAACGAGGCATTTCCTATAATTGATAAAGTAAATGCATATGCGATTTATGAATTATGACCATGAGTTATGATTATTAATATTTCTAAAATTCCCTATATCCTTGAGCTAATTCGCATTAACCCAGAGGCATTTACCCTACACGCTAATCACTGTTATGGTAACTTCAAATTAAACATCTCAATAAGGAGTTCTAACAGAAATAAAGTCAGTCTGGTTAGTAATAAGTGAAGCTGGTAATGCTGTTTGTGGAGTTGTTTAATCCTCCTCTGCTGAGATCTTCACAGATATAATGTCTTCTTTTCTCTTCAGTTGATTTCATCTAAGGCTGTGCCTGAAGTCAGTTGTAGTTCTTGTGTTTCTGCTCATCTCTTTTTCTGTTCTCTTCAGAGGTGTAAAGTCCAGGTTCAGAAAGTAAAAGTCCTGCTCAGAATTTTGTTCCAATCACCTGGATTTGCTAATTAGCAGTTTTTCAGCCAGGAGATAGAAATCAGCTGACTGAGTTCATGGGTGGAATAAACATATGGCAGGACTTATACTTTCTGACCCCTGGACTATACAACTCTGCCCACATCAGGCACTTGTGGAATGATGATCTGGCCCACATGCAGCGTGGAATGACGGCACTTGGGTGGCCCACTCCTGTTTGCCAGATCTGGGCCACAAGCAGGCCATAGCAATGCCACATGTCAGCCAAGAGCAAAGAAATAAACCAGAACTGGACCTTATCTGAGCCACAAAGTCTGTGTATATTAAAAATGGAGTCATTTCTACTTCAGCACTGCTACTTCTGCGGAGTGATTTACTCCAACTCTGAGCGAACTCTCTGATCCTCACCACAGGGCTTCTCAGGTGCTGCGAGCAAATCCCTCCGCAGAAATAGCAGTGCTTCGCCTTCTGAGAATATAGTTCCGAGTATGTATACGGTTAGAAGACGGCTGTGTCTCATGATGTGACCATGTTATTTGTACACGCTGTGACTATACAAATCACAACATGTAAATAGGAAAAAAGGTTATTTTGTCACTTATCGGGAGTAGTCGAGTCAATTTTTATTCTTTTCTTTATACAGATCAGACTTTGGTCGGACTCGGGCTCATTTAGCTTCTCTCCTTTCATCGTGCTCATAATATACGTGCAGAGCGCAGGCTACTGTATGAAATATTGTTATATTGATAATATTATAAATATGCAACGCAATATGCGATTACGCGAGTAACGCAACGCGCGTGCAATGCATTAGGTGACAGTTTACCATGCAGAGCATCAGGGAGAAGTTGGAGCGTGGGGAATTACTAAAAGTTCCCAATACTTCAGGAAAAGCTGCATTTTGAAAGAGTTTTGATTTGATTACCACAACAAACAATGAGCCTGAAGCCTTCAACAGTGGATGCTATTCTTTTTCTTCACAACACTCGCGAGTAAACAGTGAATGAGCCTACTCAGTTCAACGGATTTTTATTTATTTATTTATTATATTTTTATTATTATTTAACATTAGCCAGTTGGCGAAGAGTTCTTTGAAAAGTTGTTCTTCAGTAAAGTTACTAAACATCAAAAAAAGGTAGGCTGTAAATCTTTATTTAGATCACATTTTGCTATTTAACATTCTCTACTGCATGCTTCTGCTTCTCTGTAATGGACAGTCTGTATTAATATTTGTGGGCATAATTGTAAAAAGTTGGCGTGTATATAAACACAGAGATGTGTTAAGAAACGACACAGGTTGTGTGTTAAATATGACACAACATGTGCTGTCCCTGAGCACACACACGTGTTAAAATCTACACAACATGTGTTGTCCCTGAGCACACACACACTACATGTGTTGTCCCTGAGCACACACACTACATGTGTTAAAATCTACATAACATGTGTTGTCCCTGAGCACACACTACATGTGTTAAAATCGACATGTGTTGTCCCTGAGCACACACACTACACGTGTTAAAATCTACACAACATGTGATGTCCCTGAGCACACACACTACATGTGTTAAAATCTACACAACATGTGATGTCCCTGAGCACACACACTACACGTGTTAAAGGGGTCATATAATGCCATTTTTGTACAAGCTAATATGATTCTTTAGAGTATAAATTAAAAGTTTGTAATATACTTTAATTAAAAATTCTCATTAGTATTGTAAGAAAACACTCATTTTACCTGGTCAAAAACAGCTTTGTTTTCAGCACGCCGTTTAAGTGCATGTGTCTTTAAATGATAATGAGCTTTGCTCACCCCGCCCCTCTGTTCTGTGCATACACCCTTTGTAACACAATAACCATAACGAGGTGTTCATTATAAATGTGGGATTATGAATTATATTGATAACGTCGTACATAGAAAACATGCTGTAATGTACCCTGAGTGTAAACAGCCGCATTCATCGTAAAGCGTGCAGCAAGCGATTTGCAAAGATTAATATAAATATTAATACACTCACTTCTTCTTCTGGAGGTGCAGCAGGAACATGAATAGTTGGTACAGATACTTTTTTCAGGAGCAGCTTCTTAGCAAAACCAGCTTTATACTGACACTGGTTTGTAAAGCAGTCTGGTGTGAAATTATTCAGCAAACATGAAAGCATGTTGATCGTGGGGAATCCCTGCGAGGGAATCCCCGCATCAATGCTTTGGGAATATTCCATCAAAACATCAAAATGACTGCTGTGTTCCTTATTACACCCAAGAACAGAACCATTCTTCTCTAGCATAGGGGAGACCGGGGATGGTTGTAACAGTTTTGACCTTTCTGTCTATATCTTGTAGTACTTTGAAGTCAGTGTGTTCAAAATGTGATCCAAACTAGTTACAAGTGTCTGCTATTAAATGACATAGCTATTATCTTTGCAACACAAACAGAAAATGCATGGTTTAGTTTCAAACACGAGGAGTGAAATGTTACAATTCACCCCATAGTCTGGGTTAGTTGTAACATACCCTGGGGTGAGATGTAACATTATGATATCCACCGGGGTGATATGTAACATAATGAAATAAGGATTTTGACAAAAAAATTATTTTGAAAGGTTTTTATTCAACACTGACTTTTCAATATAACTGATGTGTGTGTGTCACTCTTCGATATAACTGATGTGTGTGTGTCACTCTTAGTCTCAGTGTGTTTGTCACTCTCAGTCATAGTAATTGACCATTATAAATTGATACAATTATAATAAATAATAAATAAAATAATAATAATAAATTGAATTGAAATTTTAAATAATAATAATTAATTAAAAAAATTGAACACTTGAACAGTGTGTGTGTGTGTGTGTGCGCGCGCATGTGTGTGTGTGTGTGTGTGTGTGTGTGTGTGTGTGTGTGTGTATGTGTGTGTGTGTGTGTATGTGTGTGTGTGTGTGTGTGTGTGTGTGTGACTCTGTTGTTACTCTGTCATAGTAATTGACCATAATAAATTGAATTTGAAC
Organism: Rutilus rutilus; assembly: GCF_951802725.1. NCBI lineage: Eukaryota > Metazoa > Chordata > Actinopteri > Cypriniformes > Leuciscidae > Rutilus > Rutilus rutilus. Next base: position 26,229,176 of record NC_140209.1, read on the forward strand.
ACTTGAACATTCTATTTGTGTAAGCATAGTTGTTACTGTCAGTCTATAGTATTGGCCATAATAAAATTTAATGTTTCATTGTTGTTACAACTAACCCAGAGTATTGTTGTTACAACTAACCCAGAGTCATGTAGCCATGAACTAGCTCACCTTACAGCTAACAGGCAAAACATTAGCACTAACAACTTGCATGGAAAATATCTACACAGACACACAATAAACATAATAAAAGTTTGATGAGTTTAACTACAAAGCAGAAATTCCCATAACAAAAACAAAAAAAGTTAAAAAAGTAACTTTCTTATCTCAAAATTGTTTTTTCCACTCTAACATGTGCTGTGTCAGCCACAGGGCTCTACTTTATCACATGTGGAATACGAACTAAACTGAGCGTGTGCGAAGTGAATCAGGTGATTTGTAACTAGTTCCTGATTGGACAGATTGGAATTGTTACAACTGACCCGTGTTACAACCATCCCCGGTCTCCCCAAAGCACTATAATGACAGACAGCTCAATCACGAGCGAGGGCGGGTCTATGTTGAAACGCTGCTGTCAATCACAATCGTGGAAGGGGCGTCCGACGTCACAAAATCGAACGGCTTGATTAGAGAGTGTAGAACATATAAGGAGATTTTAAAAAAAAAACACTGGATGGATTTTTATCATTTTATGATGGTTGTGTACAGGCACTGCCAACACACATTTCAGTACAATCAACTTGTAAAAGTGCATGTACCATTATATGACCCCTTTAAAATCTACACAACATGTGATGTCCCTGAGCACACACACTGCATGTGTTAAAATCTACACAACATGTGTCAGTCAGTACAGTGAGTCTGTCCAGAGCTTGAAACATTGTCTTGTACTTTGTGTGCACATTAATTCTGTATTCGACTATTGATTAAATGGTTAATATTTTTACATCTGCCCCTTTTGCTTTTTTTTTTTTGCTTTCAACAAAACGTGTCATTTTTAACATCTCTTTTTAGAGTTCTCGTACAAGCAAATGATAAAACACTGTTGCAATAGCTGAACTACCGGTAATAATAATTGACCATAAACCAAGGTCCAAGTTCCCTACTAAAACATTAAGTTTCATAACATGAAGTTTCTTTAATGTCATGTGATTTACTGGAAGGCAGTAGCCTACAGATCACCTCTGATTGGCTGACATGTAGATTCGCATAAATTAATTAAAGTATTTAAGACAGACTTACACAGTTTACCATAGACTGTAGCAGAGTAACACATGCAGATACAATGGCTTACATCACTCAGGTGATTTAAGGATTCAAGACATTACTGTTGTATGATATTCAGCAGAGAACCTTCGTTTGCTGTTTGGAATCCAGATTCACTTCAGGTAAGTCAAATTTGACTTAATCTCAGTTAGAGTGTTAGCCAGTTACAAATGTGATAAAGGAGTGAAATCACAAACATGATCCCCACCCCGAGGTGACTGTAGATGTCTCTTGTAAAATCTAAAAGATTTAAGATTTAATAATAATAAAAAATAAATAATCAGATCACAATTTTCACATTAAGTTGACAAATTGACTTGTTTCCTTTTTAAGGATTTAAATGTAAATAGGTCACTTGAATGCTAGGGTTTCCTTTTTAATGTAATATAACTATATGTGTATCAAGCAAACATTTTTTAAAGTGACAAACATCTTTTTTTAGGTTGTTTTATATTGTATATATGTTCAAGAGAGGGGGGAGGGGGGGAGATTTAATATTGAAAGTAGTTTTTCCAAAAAAAAAAAGAAGAAAAAAAAGAAAGAAATGAAAAACAAGAATTCAGCTTGACTTTTCATTTTCCGTTCTGGGGTAGAAAAATTAATAAACATTAGGCTATATAGGCCTAAGTCACTTAGGAATAAATCACAGCGTGCTTCATGATAAAAAAAAAAAACAACAAAAAAAAAACAACGAAAAGCCAGTCTAGTGTGACGTGTTGCCTGGGCAGTCTGCACAATGGAGATATAAACGTGGAAATAGGGGTTTCACTTCACAGAGAATAAATCAGTTCCACACCATATCTCGTTATCTCTGCTATTTATTTAAAACAGTACTCTTTCTTTTTAATCTTTTCCTTTTTTTTCTTTGATCGTATGAGTACAATTTTGCAGATTGACAATTCTAAAACAGTTTCAGTGAATTAATCACAAATCAACTCAATGAAAAAGAACAATTAAATTAAATTCAATAGAAAGGGAAACATCACCACCTAGTGGTGAACATGCACAATTCTACATGAATAAAGCAATTAATCCATAAAACACATTATAACATTATATTTTATACACATTTCCTTCACAATGGAGATATAAACGTGTAAATAGGGGTTTCACTTCACATAGAATAAATCAGTTCTACATAAAACACAAAACGATGCACAAATTCATTACGATTGTGTCTCGTAATACAAAGTCAAAATAACTCGATATAACAGAACACACTCGACGCCAAACACACATCAAAATAGGGCTGTGCGATATATATCGTGAGATTGTTATGCGCATCTCGTCAGTAAAGCCGGTTCCTTGATTAGTAGTAAATCACCATCACCTGCTTTCAGATGAAGCGGCATTTAGGGCTGAGTAGATAATTAAGTGATTAATTAAGTGACTATTGAGCATTATTGAAGACACCTGATGTTAACAAGCAGAATCACTGATGGAGAAAATCACAAATTGTAAGTTACCATTAAGGTGATGGGTGTTTGCTTTAGTTGGGCTCTAGACCATTAAATGTTTACTTTAATATTTACTGTTGTTTGTCTGTTGTTATTGATTTATAGCAGTTAAATGAACAAAGTAAAATGTTATGTTATAGTATTGGTTATGTTTTGACATAATCATGCTGTGATCTGAAAAAGGAAACTTATTGAGATAGTTTGGTTTAACTTTTTAGCAGCAGCTTAGTGATTCTTCAGACTATGATTATCAGTATTTTACTTATAATTCAAAATATTTAGTAAACATTGTTCTGATCAAAAGACATTCAAATAAATTAATTTAAAACACAGACATCAATAATCAGCCTGTGAATCTCAACAATGGTGACAATAATAAAGCATGTTACAGTGGCTGCCACCAATCACAACTCATTAATGGCTCCCATCATGCATTGCGGTATGAATAAATTATGATCTGAATTGTCTATGTAATTTACTTTTCCTATTTGAATATTCTGCTCCTCACCATTGTTGAGATGCATAGACTGAATCTTGACATCTGTGTGTGCCTAAAAGAATGTTTTTTTTTTAAACAACTTTAAAGAAATCCTTAATATATCAAAAATTCTGGGCATTTATGCAGATTCATTAACCAACAACATAAATCGAAGTCAGAAAGAAGGATTTTAATGAGTTCAGTGATCAAGTTCAAATGATAATTGTCATAATATAACCAACACCATCAGATCACTTTTTCTTTGTTCAACTGGTGATTAAAGTTCAGAAACAGCAGACAAATAAAATCTAAAGCTAATAATATAAGGGTCAAGAGTCCAACTAAAGCAACCATTGATCGTCATAACGGTAACTTACAATTTGTGATTTTCTCCTTCAGTGATTCTGCTTGTTAACATCAGGTGCCTTAAATAATGTTCAATCATCACTAAATTAATCACTTAATTATCTTATTAACTTTAACACTCTTGAGTGTGGACTCATACACTCCCAGGAGTGTTAATTTAACACTGGAGTTTTTGCTGCGTACAAAGAGCCGTAGTTAACTGACAAGCTGAGCCATATCGCATTAATTATCGCTGGCGATACGTCCGCGATATTAATGCGATATGGCTCAGCTTGTCAGTTAACTACGGCTCTTTGTAGTAAATGCCGCTCCATCTGAAAGCAGGTGATGGCGATTTACTACTAATCAAGGAACCGGCAGAGCCCGTCTACGGAGAGCCTGTCCACTCCCTATTAAGCCCTATTGTACCGAATTTTGGTTGTAGTACCACCAGAGTTCCACTGGGGGCGCTCGCCATGAGTGCAAAATGAATGGGAGTCAATGGGGCTAGATGGCTAAATTTGTCTCTTTCACCCGATTGCCGTTGAGAAATCTCAGATGTGATTGTAGATTTTGCAAGTTCAACATGGGTTTTAGGTCGAAAGTTGAATGAACGAGTACTTTTGTCGTTTTGATTTCTTACAGGTTGAGTTGTTGTTGCCCATAACACGCTAGCATTCTGCTAATGACGTCAGCATTCTGACGTCATTGACATTTTGAAAGACTTTTTTAAAGCAAATAAGTGACTCTAAAAAATCTAACACCCAGCAATGTGTAATTTCTTTGCATCTCCTTTCGAATACAACATTCAAATTACTAGACAAAAAATTATATCCTGAGAAAAGTGGATTTTGAGGGGTATACCGCCATTGACCTCCATTCATTCTGCACTCGTCCTGTGAGCGCCCTCATATGGAATCAGAGTGGAACTGCAACCAGTTCAGAAGCCGGAAGTGTAGTGAGAGTGAAACTTCTCGCCATATTAGACATTCTCTGGAACCGGCTTTACTGATGAGATGCGCATAACAATCTCACGATATATATCGCCCAGCCCTACATCAAAATATGCCTTACAAGTTCATTGCAGGATAAATCCACAATAAAGGAGTTATTTATGTGTTTTGAACAATTTTAACTGATAATTCTCTGACCGCTCAAAACGTGCACCTTACCCACAGCATATCTCGTTATCTCTGCTGTGGGCGGTCCCTATTCCGTACACTAAATGCCATCACGCATCAGACAGATGGCGCTGTCCCCATTTGTTGCATCTCTGTCTTAACCAAATAAACACACGGACACAAAGGCAAGAAACCGCATACTCAATGAGTAGGTACTTAATTTCAATAAGTACTTACTTAACGCGCGCTGAGTAGGTACTTTATAGCCAGATCTCGAACCGGACATCTGCCATGTTGACGTTATCATGTGACGATATTTATTTTTATTACGAAATCCCAAAATTGTCATCTCTTGAATATGTTGTTAATTTCTTTATTTTATATCCAAACATTTTCATCCATAAGCAAAAGTGGCTTACTGCTTTATGTTTTCCTCTTTTTCTTGTTGAATTTAACTCTCGTTTCATCCCTCAGGCCTAGGCCTATAAATAACAAAAAATTCATTTTTAAAATGTATTATAATTAATTATTTAAGAAAATATATATTAGGATATTCAACGGTTCTTTTTTCCTGTGTATAAAATCTCATATTATGTATGCAAACCCATATATATATATATATATATATATATATATATATATATATATATATATATATATATATATATATATATATACATATATATACATACATATATATACATACATATATATACATACATATATATACATACATACATACATACATATACATATATACCTCATAACATCAGTAACTCGACAGCCCTACCTAGAATGTTGTAATGTCTGCTCAAAGGGCAGCTGTGTAAAGATTCGCCTTTGGAGAAAACTGTTGATTTTATACTCGAAAAATGTAAGTATCATTATAAAAAAATAATATTACCCCAGAATGAATTGCATTGCTATCCCACCCCACAATAATAACAACGATAATAACACCAATTAATTATATTACTTTTTACTGAAAATGATATAATTCAATAAAACAAACAAAATGTAATGTATGTCATATGACATAGCTATGCATGATTGAATACACTCTAGATGTGTATATAGTGAACATATCTACATTTTCATTCAAACAATAAATAAAGCATTAATTAAATAATTGTATTTTATTTACTGACAACAATGAGAAATATGAATAAATTAGTAAAAGAATGAATCAAAGTCACCATCACACAATAAACAAATGCATATACAAGTCAACACATGAAACAAAGCTTTATTCAAACTACAATCATGCATGTAGGCTACAGGCGCTGAACCCCACATCCTTCTGCCATCTCAACACAGCGGTTCCCATTCTGCGGCTTTATTCTGATTAATCAGCTGACCGCCAGAGGTGAGCCGTGCCTTCGTGCCTGAGGTTGTTGCGTGTTGTGTTGAGGCAATAAGAGCAGGTGGAGTGATGGAGGGTTTTGTAAGGGCTGGTGGAGTGATGGAGGGTCTCGTAAGGGCTGGTGGAGAGATGGAGGTTCTCGTAAGGGCTGGTGGAGAGATGGAGGTTCTCGTAAGGGCTGGTGGAGTGATGGAGGGTCTCTTAAGGGCTGGTGGAGTGATGAAGGGTCTCGTAAGGGCTGGTGGAGTGATGGAGGGTCTCGTAAGGGCTGGTGGAGAGATGGAGGTTCTCGTAAGGGCTGGTGGAGAGATGGAGGTTCTCGTAAGGGCTGGTGGAGTGATGGAGGGTCTCTTAAGGGCTGGTGGAGTGATGAAGGGTCTCGTAAGGGCTGGTGGAGTGATGGAGGGTCTCGTAAGGGCTGGTGGAGTGATGGAGGGTCTCTTAAGGGCAGATGGAGTGATGGAGGGTCTCGTAAGGGCAGGTGGAGTGATGGAGGGTCTCTTAAGGGCTGGTGGAGTGATGGAGGGTCTCTTAAGGGCTGGTGGAGTGATGGAGGGTCTCTTAAGGGCTGGTGGAGTGATTGAGGGTCTCTTAAGGGCTGGTGGAGTGATGGAGGGTCTTTTAAGGGCTGGTGGAGTGATGGAGGGTCTCTTAAGGGCAGATGGAGAGATGGAGGGTCTCGTAAGGGCAGAAAGAGTGATGGAGGGTCTCGTAAGGGCAGGTGGAGTGATGGAGGCATAGGCGTAATTTGCGGGTGGGACGGGTGGGACATGTCCCCACCACTTTTTGCTAAGGTCGATATTGTCCCCACCACTTTTGAAACATCTCACGGCACGAATGTACCAAAAAAAAAAAAAAAAACATCTCCAGTTAACTAGCAGAGCATTCATTTAGTTTGTTTGTAAGAGGCGATCTAGCGCTGAAATGTGTTGTTTTTGAAATCAAGTGATCCAAGTGCTCGTTGCCGCTGCGATCAGTGGCGCGGATACTGTGTTCTCTTGTGGATCGCGCAGTCTTCACTCGGACGCGCGCTTCAATCCGTTGTGGCGACTCTCTATTCGTTCCGGTGAAATTACAAAACAAAATGCTTACAAACGTATGCTTGCCTGATATACAACCACTGATAAACATAATCGGTTTTAATGAGAAAAAAAAAACTATACGAGTGTGGATCAGAACCCACAACCTCTGACACGCTTGGCAAAAGTTCTACCACTGGACCATTTCAATACACGTATAAATAATAGATTTACCCACACCAACATATATCAAACCTCATTAAACGACAAATTAAACCCATCCACTATTTCAATCGATTGCTGGACATCGTAATGTTGTACATACATCGATTCGATTTATGATTTAGGGTTCATAACCCCCCCTATGGGTGGGTTAACCCCCGCCTTTGATGGCAGCATTCAGCTTCATGAGCCACTCTCCACCGGATAAACACACACATGTTCATCTGTCCCTGTAACATCCAGACCAGATTAACGTTACCTCAGTGATTTATGAGCTCAACACTACATTTACATGTTGAGGTTGTTTTAACTTTTTATCCAACATAAATGTTTCTCAATTTATCAACTACTAATGGACAAATAAAATAGATAACTTATGTTTAGTTACTTTATAGATTTATTCTACATAATAGCACACATACATCACTCAGATGTCTATTTCATATCTATTAGACGTAGTAATCTGCAATTCTTATAGAAGATTTTCTTGCCAGATATTAAATAGACATTTAGAAATTGTATTTAAGATGTATACGGTTTAAAATGTAAGCAAATCCACTTTGGAGACGTATGTGTCCTTACTGGAGCTCCTCTGTTAGCTATACATAATAAAATGTGATTTACAGCAAAATCACAAATATATAGCGTCTTTACACCTTCAACAATTCAACAGTTTACTGTACAGTAGTTCAACACATGCGATCATTTAATTTGTAATACTCACATTTTTAAACACTCTCGTCCGTCATCCTTTCCGTCACGTTCGAGAATGACCTATCCTTCTTCTTCTTTTTTATGACGTATCCTCTCGCGTGGCCTCCTGGGATAGAAGAGTATCCATCGGTTGAGCACTCAAAAATCTGGGCGAAAGCAGTAAGCCATCCGGGAACCTTTACGTACTGTTTTCGCCTACTATATAGTAGGAAAGTAGGCATATTCGAACGCACTTAAGTCCGAATCTCGCGATAATTAGTACGTCACCCAGGTAATTCTCGCCTACTCTTTTGGATTCGTACATACTTTTTCACTCACCTACTCTTTTTCCCATACTAAATAGTAGGGAAGTATGCGGTTTCGAACGCAGCCAAACTTTTGATTCTCAACCTCCTCAACTCTCCTTCTTTTACTGAATGTTTTACACTACCTTTACTTTTTAGGCAACAGCGCCTTCTAGTGACAACTGCTTGAAACAACACCAGTAATACTGATACATTACATCCCCCCTTTTCTTGGATATAAAATCATATCACTTAACTGAACATGTTTAAGACTAAATTCTATACTAACTCACTGAACATATCTTGAACCCCTTCTTTTTTCTTTTTTTTTTTAAACAATTCTCAACATATTTATATACTTCACTTGCCATTTTCCCCAGGTTTCTGGGATTAGATAAAACACTCTAACATCTATGGCACTTATTCCTTTCAGTCTACGACATAATCAGACAACTTCTCAGGCAATCGTCTGGTCCTTTGGGGTCTATCCGGTTTTGGTGTGTTTGGGAAATCAGCCTTGGGACTTTGATCATGAGAATTAGAGTCAGGACAATAGCTGTTTGTGTTCTGATCTGTCTGTTCACGTCCAGTTCCTACGTCGGCCGTTTTGTCGGTGTTGAATCTTTTAACATGAGTGGTGTTTCGCGTGTATCTCGCCCCAGTGGGTGATTCCACAGTCACCTGATTTCCAGTTTTGCTCACGACCTGGTGTGGGATTGGATTGAATGGGGTTGTGAATTTATCCTTCTTCTCTTGTTGCACAAGCACTGTGTCGCCGACATTTACTTTTGAGTACTGTGCCCCTCGACGATCATCTGCATACTTCTTTGCTTTTGCTTTTTGTTCTGCATCCCTATCGCATACTTGCTGATCTTTGAATGCCTCTGAAAGGTTGGGCAACTTTCCTCGAATCTTTCTGTTAAAAAGCAATTCGGCTGGGCTTTTTCCTGTCGTGGTATGTTCTATACTCCTATACACAGTGACATATTTCCTCAGCTCTTTTTTCCAATCAAGTCCCTCAGCCTGTGCAATTCGAATTATTTTCATTAAAGAGGAGTTTTGGCGTTCCACCTCCCCATTAGCCTGAGCCCATTTGGGAGTAGTTTTCACATGTTCAATGCCATTGTTCTCACAAACGCACCAAACTGTTCAGATTTGAACTGAGGTCCTTGATCTGACCTACATGTAACAGGTAAGCCATGTCTACTAAATATAGACTCCAGGCTGTCTATAATTTTTTTCTGATATTGTTGACATCAACACATCATATTCGTAGTAGCGACTATAATAATCCACCACGACAAGTATGGAGTGACCAGTTGGGAGTGGTCCTAACAGATCTATGGCCACATCTTGCCAGGGTCCATCTGGTAGTGGCGTTGGTCTTAGTGGTTCAGGTGCGTCCGGCCTGGATACCACCTGGCACCCGTGACATGATTTGCAGTACTTCTCTGCGGCTTTATCCATACCCGGCCACCACACTTTGGACCGGAGATGCTGTTTAGTGCCCACAATTCCTAAATGTCCTCCGTGCGCTAGAGCTAATGCCCTGAGTTGTAACGCTTTTGGTACCACTATCCGTGTTCCACGGAGGACCAAATGGCCAATAGAGCACAACTCATTGGCTATTGGAACATATGCTTTACAGTTCTCAAAATGTCCACTGTTAACTGCAAAACACACCTCTTTTAACTCCATGTCGCTCTCAGAGGCTCTCTCGACTTCTCTGGTGGTTAAAGCATTAGGAGTTGCACTCACTGCAATGAATCTGACGTATTCCTCCGAATTATGGAAGTGTCTCTCAGTTTTAGCTGTTTCCCCCAGCAGTCTTGACAGCGGATCTGCAATGTTCTGCCTGCCAGGTAAGTACGTGACCCTGAAATTGTATGGCTGTAATCGGAGTACCCATCGTTCTATACGTGCACAGGGTTTAGAGCGGGGGCTGTATATGGCCTCTAGCGGTTTGTGGTCAGTGACCAGCTCAAATTCTCGGCCATAAATGTAAGCGTGTAGTCTCTCACATGCCCACACGAGAGCCAGTGCCTCCTTTTCTGTCTGTGAATATCTACGTTCACAGTCCGTTAAGCAGCGACTCGCATAGCATATTGGCACCGCCTCCCCTTTTTGGATCTGAACTAAGACAGCTCCCAGCCCCACTGGGCTCGCATCCGCGATCACTTTGGTTGGTGCGCATTTATCAAAATAGGCTAACGTGCTTGCTCTGGCCAGTTCTTCTTTTAGCGCCTTGAACGATTGTCTTTGTTCTGGCCCAAACTCAAAGCATGTCCCCTTTTTGGTCAAGCGTCTTAGTGGTTCTGACAGTGTTGCAAACTGCGGGATGAATCTGCTGCTGTAACCCACCAGACCTAGGAAACTCCTAACCTCTGAAGACGTCTTTGGTTCTCTTGCCTCCCTTACAGCTCGCACTCTTTCTTCTGTTGGACCGATTCCTTTCTCACACAAAAGAATTCCCATTAATATCAGTTTGCTCATGTTAAACTGGCACTTCTCAGCGTTTAATGTCAACCCCCGTTCGCTCAACCTTTTAATGACCGCATGTAAACGTTGATCGTGCGTTTCTTTGTCACAAGCATGAACAATGACATCATCTGAGATATTTTCTACACCCTCAATTCCTGCTAAGGCTTTGGCAATCTCGTGTTGATACTGTTCGCTGGCGGAGGATACACCAAAGATCAGCCTTTTATAACGATATACGCCATTATGCACCTCAAATGTAGTGATCTCTCTTGATTCAGGGCTGAGCTCCAGCTGGTGGTAACCCCACTTTAAATCCAGCTTGCTGAATATAGTTGAGCCATTAACACCTTGGAGAATTTCATCCACTGTCGGGATGGGGTAACGCTCCCTCACTATAGCACGGTTAGCCTGCCTCATGTCCAGACACAATCTTATCTCTGAGTTAGCCTTTGGCACAATGACCACAGGATTCACCCATGGTGTGGGACCGCTGAAGGGTTCAATGATGTCCATGTCCATTAGCTCCTTTATTCTCTGCTCTACTGCTCTTCTGAGATTAAATGGAATGCGTCTGAGAGGCTGTGCTACTGGTTTTACACTCTGGTCTATGTGTAAGGTAACTTGGTTGGTGTTTAACTTGCCAACCCCACTGAACACTTCTGGATATTTTTGTTGCAGTGCTTGCTTTATTTCCATCACAGCAGAGATGTCAGCTCCTATTTTCAACACTCCCAGCTTAATAGCAGTCTCTCTTCCCAAAAGTGGCTCTCCTTTCCTTCTTATCACAATGAATTCAGCCTGCTCCATTTTATTGGATATATTCACCTCACATTTGAATGCACCCTTGACTGTTAGAGGTTGGTTGGAAGAGTATGTGTATAGCTTTCTTTCAGCTTCAGGTACATATGACTTGCATTTCATTTTACTCTGTTTGAGATCCTCCCAGGTATCTTCATCAGTTACATTATTTGTGGCACCTGAGTCAATTAACAGTGTTAGTTTTACTCCGCCCACAAGGAAAGTCAACCTCTCTGACATTGTATTCTCTTGGACAGCAAATGCATAATCAGCTTCCTCCACATTATTTACACGATTCTTGCGGCGTCATAGTCAGTTACCTCCCCCGTGTTTTCCAGAGTTGAAAAGACATCTTGTACATCTGGTCCCGCGAGGTGTAGCATTAAAGCTCTCCTCCGTTGTTTAGTCGCGTCCGTCACATCCCCTGTGATGAGTCCTTTCCCATCTGCATACAATTCAAAAGACTTTAGCCATCGCGTCCATCTCGGTCCTAGCGTGGCTGGGTCTGAAAAACATTCAAAGTTCTGGATCCCGCTTTTCTCTGTCATTGTTTTGGTTCACAATTTTAGATGTACTGGTTTTTATAGTTTATCCTCGTCGCCAGTGTTGCATCTCTGTCTTAATCAAATAAACACACGGACACAAACTTTTGATTCTCAACCTCCTCAACTCTCCTTCTTTTACTGAATGTTTTACACTATCTTTTCTTTTTAGGCAACAGCGCCTTCTAGTGACAACTGCTTGAAACAACGCCAGTAATACTGATACATTACACCAGTGGTTCTCAATTCCAGTCCTCGGGACCCATTGCTCTGCACATTTTGTATGTCTCTCTTATCTAACACACTCAGTTCAGTTCATGGAGTCTCTCCTAATGAGCTGATGATCTGGTTCAGGTGTGTTAAATAAGGGAGACATACAAAATGTGCAGAGCAGCGGGTCCCGAGGACTGGAATTAAGAACCACTGCATTACACCATTTATGCAGTAATTTAACATTTTACACTCCTTTACACTAGGCTCTTCTCCGGTACGGGTTGTGTCGAGCCATTTGTTAGTCTGGTTGTTTGATGAGAAAAAGATGTAAGCTGTGTCCCAATGTGAAGACTGCATCCTTCGAAGGCCGCGGACTTCAAATGATGCAGCCTATGCGTCCTCCGAAGGACGCACCATGTAGCCTTCATGGGATTTCCTAATTGCGCAGCCAGGTGTTCCCACCACCGATCTTTAGCCTCGGCCGCCTTTAAAAAAATAAAAAATAAAAAAATAAACGCTGTCGTCACCGGCACGCAATAGGCTTGTTTGAGATGCGCCTTGCCTCGCCTGAAATGTATGCGAGAGTAGGCGGCTGCAGTGAGGGGAGGAGTGAAAAAAGTGCAGGCAAGCCGGACAGTTCTCTCTTCTCGCAGTGGATCTGACACCTACGAGATCAAAGGCGGATATCGCGGGATTCACGCTCGTGCACGGTGTTGCTAATAAACTGTAATGTAATTTAAGTTCTGTTGCTTTTTATGAAAATAATTACAAGACACCCAAAGTACTTGTTATTTAATTCCATTCAAAATACGTGTTTATCAATCATTTTTACTTTAATACAGACATATATATATATATATATATATTATTATTATTTTTTTTTTTATAAAATGACATCACATAGGCTAACCCATATAGAGATCAAACTGTCAGAAAGTTTGGGAATATTCGCTCATAATTTATTCATGATATCAGTTTTAAAATCAAACATTTTAAAAGAGAACAATACATCACGGTTGTTTAAACCAATAGGCATTAAGCTGTGGCGTTAGCAAGTCGTTTCCCATCATGCTTTTGATCAGTGCAGTCGGTGGAGAGCAACTGCGCTCGACTGCATAATTCGACACGTCCGCCTTGCGCTCGCGAGAGTTTTTTGACATACGTCAGCATGACATCAGAGCCAGGCGGACCCGGGCGGACCGCACTCGGACACATTTCTAACCGGCATGCATCTCGCGCTGATCACCGGTGATCGGTTCTGCGCAGATTTTGCTCATCTCAAACAAAATCTGCGCAGAATCGATCACCGGTGATCAGCGCGAGATGCATGCCGGTTAGAAATGTGTCCGAGTGCGGTCCGCCTTGCTCTGATGTCATGCTGACGTATGTCAAAAAACACTCGTGACCGCAAGGCGCACGTTTCGGATTCTGCAGTCGAGCGCAGTTGCTCTCCACCGACTGCGCTGATCAAAAGCATGATGGGAAACGACTTACTGACGACACAGCTTAATGCTCATTGGTTTAAACAACTGTGATGTATTGTTCTCTTTTAAAATGTTTGATTTTAAAACTCTGATATCATGTTTTATGTGTATACGTTATGTGTGAATATTCCCAAACTATCTGACAGTGCGATCTCTATGGGTTATGCAATGTAATTTTTATAACAAAAAAAAAAAAAAAAAAAAAAAAGTCTGTATTAAAGAAAAAAAGATTGATAAACATGTATTTGGAATGGAATTAAATAAGTAGGCTACTTTGGGTGTCTTGTTCATTATATAAAAACAACAGAACTTAAATTCCATCCAGTTTATTAGCAACACTGTGCACGAGCGTGAATCCCGTGAATCCCGCCATATCCATCTTTGATCTCACACGTGTCAGATCCACTGCGAGAAGAGAGAACTGTCAGTCTTGCCTGCGCTTTTTTCACTCCTCCTCTCACTGCAGCCGCCTACTCTCGACTACATTTCAGGCGAGGCAAGGCGCATCTCAAACAAGCCTTATGTATCCTTCCTTTCACAGGGAAATGAAGGACGCATTTGGCGTCGCTTTTGAATCAGGGTAGCCTTCGTCGCGGCGCAATGACGCAACCGTCCTAAGAATACGGCCTTACAAGGATGCAGAATTGAATTGGGACAGCCTTCATCGCGTGCGGTGACGCAATCGGCCTTCAAATGCGACCTTCCAAGGATGCAGCCTTTGAACTGGGACGTCCTTCGTCGCGCCGCTGTGACGCAATCGGCCTTCAAATATGGCCAATCGGTCTTCAAATACAGCCTTCGAAGGATGCAGCCTTCACTTTGGGACACAGCTCTGGTTGCAATAAACGAGATAAGAATCTGCACATCAGCTGAGGACTCTTATTCTGCCGTGCGGAACTGAGGAAGAACTGGGGCACGTTCAAGTTCAAAACGGTGCGCAACGTTTTGCTACGGTTTCCGGGTTGAACGTCATGTTTCCTGGAAACGGCGTGCACCGGTGTGCAACGGGGTTTGAGATACGTTAGGCTTGTTCGACTTGAACCGGCGCTGCACAGACCGATCGGTTTATGACATCAAAGTACCGCGAGAGCAATTCAAAAGCATAAGGAGCCATCTACTTTCTATTCGCTCTCGCGGTACTTTGATGTCATTCACCGATCGGTCTGTGCAGCGCCGGTTCAAGTCGAACAAGCCTGTTTTCTCTTGTTTGGTGGGTGTGTCAGAACTGCAGTCCAATCAGCAGCAACATGTATTTAAAGCACGCGGTATTAAAGTGAACTCGCACAATGGGTTCAAGGAAAGTAATTTACAAATGTGTTCGATGCAGCTCGGTATACGCAACAACTGAGTATATTAGAAGACATGTTTGTCGTAAGTTTTATTGTAAAAATATAGGATATCAACATGATGTAGTTGTTTATATTTTTAGCTTCATTGCAAGTGTAATGATATTTGGTATAGAAATAAACAATGGCAATTAAGTCCTTTTCCTAAAAATGAGAAAGAAAATACAGGGTATTAAAACAGTATGAACTACAAATAAAGTCAGTATGTGAGGCTAAATAGATGTGTTTTAGTCTGAATTAGGTAAGATGTGTCCATCCACTCACTCGATTGGGATGTTCTCTTTTGTTCTGGGCGGCAAGTGCAGTAACTGTAACATCGGGCATATTTTAAACACATATTTGTACCGACTTCATCAGGCTCAGAAAATTCTTCACAAAGAACACAAAGAATGGCCTTCTCAGCTGCCATAGTTGCAACTCTTGCGTCATCAGAACAGTGTGTTCAACGCATCACCGTTTCTGTTTAAAAAATGTTGTGCAACGTTTTGTCGGGGCTGAACGCAGCCCAGATGACGTAACAGTTTGATCTTCAGCTGACAAAACAGAGGAAAGGGGTATTTCATTCCTGCCCACATGTAGAAATCGAATATTCAAGCTGTTTATTCATTTTTCTACCTCAGAACGAAAAATCAAGCTGAATTCTTGTTTTTCTTTTTCTTTTCTTTTTCTTTTTCTTTTTTAACTGTTTTCTCAATTTTTCTACTTTCAATATTAAATAAAAAAACGATTGAACGAATGATACACTAATTGTTCAGAACCAAATTTCTCAAAAATCCAACTTGAAACTGTTTCTCGTTGTGGAGATAAGTCAGTGTCTTCCTGGCATGTGTTGTATGAGGGTAGTTCTCCATTGTAATCTTGCCTGATTATGTGTGTTGTGTTCTTTGACCCTTTGCTGCCTTAATTCTTTTTTTTTTTTTTTTTTTTTTTTTTTTGTTAGTGTTATTTTGTTATTGTTGTTTTTTTCCCAGATGTTTAAAGAAATATATACAACATGTTGTACAATATTTGTTGTACAATCAACAAATATTAGAATACAATAACTCATGGGGTTAGCATAAAATGAAAATA